>NC_089842.1:5957409-6257409 GCF_035609145.1 Eleutherodactylus coqui | reverse complement strand
AAATTTCGACGCTAATTCTTTTGTGCATAGAATTGAATAATGGAGTTGGGACCCATTAGCTTTTCCTATTTATGACATAATCAATGCTCGTGCCAAATTTCCTGTTTCTATGACACCGGGAAGTGAGAGAATTAGATTCCGTACGTAAAATTTGGACGCTAATTCTTTTGCGCATAGTATTGAATAATCGAGTTGGGACCTATCAACTTTTCCTATTTATGACATAATCAATGCTCGTGCCAAATTTTAAGTTTCTATGGCATTGGGAAGTGACAGATTTAGATTATGTATGTAAAATTTCGACGCCAATTCTTTTGCGCTAGAATTGAATAATCGACTTGGGACCCAATTACTTTTCCTATTTTGGAGATAATCTATGCTTGTTCCAAATTTCATGTTTCTACGACATCGGGAAGTTGGAGAACTTTTGGCGAGTGAGTCTTTGAGTCAGTGAGTCAGTGAGGGCTTTCGTCTTTATATATATAGATTGGCAGCGTGCCAACTAATCAGTGGGGCCAACCTGCTGCCAGGACTGCCAATAGGTTGGCCCCATTGTCACACATGACCTAGCCTGGCTTCAGACTGTGTGGCGTAAGCCACGTGTCAGCCTGAGCCTGCAGAGCCGTCAACAGCTCTTTAGCCGTGTGGCTGCGCTCCCAGATCTATGAGTCTTAGGTCAGTATTATGGTATTTACTATGTGCAACGCTGTATAGAGCTCAGATTTTGTCACATACAGATATCTGTGCCGATGTGGAGATACCATGAAACATGGACTACAACTTTTGGCTTAATGCCTTATGAGCAGGACATTGACCCAGTATGCCATCAAGCATACTCATAAACATCCCATTCCCCCCTCTGTGTACCTTTGGTCGCTCCTGGACATGTCCTCCAGTAGTTCTTCACTCTAGTCGAGCATACTCAGTTTAGCCTGCCTTCCCTCCTATATCATTTCTTTGTGCAGGCTGTGTCTCTGCTCTCTCTTTCCTGCATTCAGTAAGCTCAGCTCTTCTTCCTCTGACTAAGGCACCATGTCCACGCGCGTTGCTAGGGAAAGTGCAGCACTGGCGTCCACGAGCGGAGAATCATAGCGATTCTCCCCTCGCGGGATCTAACTTTTTCTTAGATGTTTTTTAGTGCATCCCCACCCCACCTCATCAGAAGACAAAAACTATATATCTTGCACTGATAGTCAGTCTTCCTGCATTCTGCTGGTGTAGAAGGCAGCTGCACCGCAGCATACCCACACCAGAACAACTTAAGGAATAATTACAGCACCAGAACCAAGCTTGTAATATAAATACATAGAAGAAATTCTGAAGAATTGGGAACAAGGGTTACATGTGAAATATTTTCTGCTTTATTTCTTCAAAGTGCTCACATATCAGGACAGACGCTGGGCGCCTTTGAATATCAGAGGGGTCCGACCCCCTGCTCAATGCAGGTTCACTAAATCATCCCAGCCTTTGTTTGAAGACTTCCATTGCAGGAGAACTCCCCACCTCCCGTGGCAACCTGTTCCATTCATTGATCCCCTCACTGTCTAATATCTAATCTGTCTCCTCCCTTTCAGTTTCATCCCATTGCTTCTAGTCTTTCCTTGTACATATAAGAATAGGGCTGATCCCTCTGCACTGTGACAGCCCTTCAGATATTTGTAGACAGCTATTAAAGGGGTTGTCCCGCGCCGAAACTGGTTTTTTTTTTTCAACCCCCCCCCCCCCCCCCCCCGTTCGGCGCGAGACAACCCCGATGCAGGGACTTAAAAAAAAAACAGCACAGCGCTTACCTGAATCCCCGCGCTCCGGTGACTTCTATACTTACCGGTGAAGATGGCCGCCGGGATCCTCTTCCTCCGTGGACCGCAGCTCTTCTGTGCGGTCCATTGCCGATTCCAGCCTCCCGATTGGCTGGAATCGGCACGTGACGGGGCGGAGCTACACGGAGCCGGCATCCTGCACGAGAGGCTCCATTGAAGAAAGCAGAAGACTCGGACTGCGCAAGCGCGGCTAATTTGGCCATCAGAGGCCGAAAATTAGTCGGCACCATGGAGACGAGGACGCCAGCAACGGAGCAGGTAAGTATAAAACTTTTTATAACTTCTGTATGGCTCATAATTAATGCACAATGTACATTACAAAGTGCATTAATATGGCCATACAGAAGTGTATAGACCCACTTGCTGCCGCGGGACAACCCCTTTAAGTCTCCTCTCAGCCTTCTCTTCTGCTAAACATTCCCACATCCTTTAGCCGTTCCTCATAGGACATGATTTGCAGACCGCTCACCATCTTGGTAACTCTTCTCTGAACTTGCTCCAGTTTGTCTATTTCATTTTTAAAGTGGGGTGCTCAGAACTGGACCCAGTACTCCAGATGAGGTCTGACTAAGGAAGAGTAGAGGGGGATAATAACCTCACGTTACCTAGATTCTATGCTTCTCTTAATACATCCCAGAATTGTGTTTGCCTTTTTGGCTGCTGCATCACATTGTTGACTCATGTTCAGTCTGTGATCTTTTAGTATACCCAAGTCTTTTTCACATGTGCTGCTGCTTAGCCCAATTCCTCCTATTCTGCATGTGCTTTTTCGATTTTTCTTGCCCACTACTTTGCATCCATATTAAATACCATTCTGTTAGTCGCCGCCCACTGTGCAAGCTTTTCTCGACTTTTTGAATCCTCTCTCTCTCTTCTCTAGTGTTAGTTATCCCTCCTAGCTTTGTGTCATCAGCAAAGTGGATCAGTTTCCCACAATTCCCTCCTCCAGATCATTTATAACGATGTTGACCACCACTGGGCCCAGGACAGAGCCTTGTGGTCCCCACTTGATACATTCTTCCACTTGAATGTGCGTCATTTATGACCACTCTTTGAGTACGATCACTCAGCCAGTTGTGAATCCACCTAACAGTTGCCTTGTCAATCCCAGATTTGGTCATTTTTTCAATAAGTATGGTATGAGATATTTTGTCAAATGCTTTACTAAAGTCAAGATATAGTATATCCACCGCATTTCCCTGATCAACCCAGTCGGCGATTCTGTCATAGGAAGAAATTAGATTAGTCTGGCATGACTTGTTTGTTACAAACCCATGCTGGCTCTGGTTAACTACTCCATTCTCATCCAAGTACTTGCATACATGCTGTTTAATAATTTGTTCAAAGATCTTTCCCAGTATAGGAGTCAGGCTCACAGGCCTGTAGTTTCCGGGATCCACCTTCTTTCGTTTTTTTGAAGATAGGGACAACATTTGCCCTTTTCCAATCTTCTGGGACTTCTCCTGTTCTCCAGGAATTTTCAAAGATTATGGCGAGTGATTCAGCAATTACCTCTGCTGCTTCCTTTAGCATTACCTGCATCCCATATAATTACTTCAGTGCATGAATATGCCTGCGTGGATGAGCAGCAAGACTGTAATTACATGGGTGAGCGTGATGTAGGTCAGTGAAAATCTCATCTACATGATACTTATTTACCGGCCAATTTTCTGAGATTTTTACACAGGTTTGATGCATTTTGTTGTAAGAAAACGCGCAATTTGCATCCATTTACATGCATTTTTCATGTGCATTAAACCATTGTTCCTATAGTTCATGAAAATAAGAAAGATGTGTCTCCCCACACATTTTGGGTGCTCTCCTTAAAGAGATACAATGCCGCATCTGTTCCTATAGTTAAAATGGGAAAAAATGCATTGCACTGGTATGCAAATGGCATAGTATGGGATTGCAATCTTTTTATTTTCCGATTTTTGATCCATTTTCTTGATCAAAATTTGGCCAAAATTAGGCATGCTGCGATTTTTTTTATCTTGGTCTATCAATCCGAAAGAAAAATCACTCCTGCGTATAATGCCACTGAAATCAATAGGTTCTTTTCCCGTACAAGATTCATCCATGTCACCATCGGATGGAACTCGCTCTGGAAAATCACCCGTGTAAATACAACATCAGAAGGACGATCAGTCAGAAGTTTCCACATCCAGAGTGAAGTTTCTGAAAACTTTTATCACTTTATGACATTTGCGCCATCTTGTGGTTAAAATAACAATTGCAATTAGCTGACTTTTCACTATCAGCCCTTCACTCCACAGATGATGAAGTAGCTGATTCCAACCATCGTACAGAACATTAATGACATCTCAGGTGTGGAGGAGCCAAACACACAGCTATAATAGCATTTAACCCCCTAAGGGACCTTTCACACGAGCCAAATCTGCAGCTGCAATATTCCGCATAGAAATCTGCAGGTCTAGCTGCAGATCTTGATGTGGAATTGCAAACAGGATTTAAGCAATTTTCCACTCTGCATCAAAACCAGCAGGAAGCCATTTAGGTGCAGAATTTGCGGTGCGTCATGTGACCTTTTCC
Organism: Eleutherodactylus coqui; assembly: GCF_035609145.1. Taxonomy (NCBI): domain Eukaryota; kingdom Metazoa; phylum Chordata; class Amphibia; order Anura; family Eleutherodactylidae; genus Eleutherodactylus; species Eleutherodactylus coqui. The sequence goes on along the minus strand of NC_089842.1, from coordinate 6,253,036 downwards.
GTCCCGTGTGCTATTATACAACACTACGGTTGTGTCCAATAAAGAACAAGGAAAAGAAACTCCAAAGACTTTGACTTAAAGCAGGACTGTACCCAAACACCGATCAGGAACACCCCGAGTCCAGCAGGATAGGACAGAACCCCCAACAGGACACGGGCACCGGTATAACCGTCTGTGTTATCAATCTGTCATCTCACAACCCCAGTAATGTGGAGCTCAGTGTGCTCTCTGGGGGGCTTTCATTCTGTCCCACTGTAGGGGCCCAATACATGCTTTCCTAGCCCCCTCTATAATGCCATACATGTCATGTCTTATGTAGATGCTCTGTGCAAGTCTGTCTAGTCATTCTGTTATGTGTATTGCACAGCTGCAGCAAGTCAGAGGTTAAGGCCGGCTGTCCACGGGCGTTGCGAAGTCCCGCGGCAGATCTCTGCCACAGGAGCCGCCGCCGAATCTCCGCCGGTCAGCCCTATCTGATAGATTGGCTGGCCGCAGAGAATCAGGGGCCGGTGCTTTCCATAGCAATGCTATGGAAAGCGCCGGCCAGTGTGATTCGCGCGCAGTTTACTGCCGGTGAATACACTGCCATGGACAGGGGGCCTAAGTGTTTTCAAGAGCCTGCAGACTGTCTGAAAATGTATCAATTTATGTCCTGTCATGTGGTATGTGTGAGAGTACAAATAGCAGTGTTTAAGAGCAGGAAGAGGTCCATGTCTGATAAAGAGTGCCAGTTACATGGGGGTACCTTTAATCCTCATGTAGTGAAGAATGGAAGAGGAGGAGAGGTTCCCTGGATTGCCTGATCTAGAATCAGAGAGGAGGGAGCCCCAATGGGAGAGAAAGAAGCAAGTGAAGTTTTCCCCAAGGCCCAGTGCAGAGGTCCTCTTATCAATTGTTCACACACGGGCGTCCTGAAGCCTGGGATCACCTTGTGGAGGTACGCATGCTCAATTGTTCACACACGGGCGTCCTGAAGCCTGGGAATGCCGTGTGGAGGTACTCCTAATCAAGTCTGTCTAAATGTCTGCACTTAGAAGATTGTCTATTTTGCCTGGTACTGCTGGAGTTTGTTTAAGTTGCTCTAGGCCCTGACTGTTCCCAGGGACATGAGGTACGTTGTATCTGTCTGTGGCTCATTTATTCTCTGCTGATGATTATTCTGGTGTATCAGAACGGTGGTGTCACCCGTGACAACTACTATCCCTGTTCTACCGTTTATTGGGCATCCCTATCCTAGGGGTGTCCGGAAGAGGACAACATTGCCCTGGCCGTGGCTACGTGGGCCCCACCAGGAGGGAGCGTAGTAAGTGCCACTGTGACAAGCCAGCATATTACCCTCCCCGCTCCTCAACATATGCCCTGTGTCCGGGTTCACCCTACAGGACGCTGCACCACTAAAGCGCTTGATAAAATAGGACTCTGCAGAGACATGGAGGAATATTTCAGGAAACTAAGACTGAAAGAGTTCTTCCATGACAAAGAGGAGACAGGACACAAGAGAAACTAGGGGTCAAGAAGAAGTCTGATTGGACCCCCCTCTTGGCCACAATCCCACTTTGGACAATTATACAGACTCCTTTAGGGCGCCTTCACACTTCCGATCGCGATATCGCTGCGTTTTTTTATCGTGAATCTCAATAGGACTTTCTAATTTTAAAAATGCATCACACAAAAATCACAAAACACAAACCTGCGATTTTTGTGCGATGCGTTTTTAACATTAGAAAGTCCTATTGACATTTGCGTTTTAAAAAAACGCAGCAATCGCAAATGTGAAGGAGCCCTTAGACATGAGGTGCAGTCTACTATACTGGAAAAAGCAGAAAAGGGAAGCATTTAATATCAATATGCTGGAAAGAAGGGCCATCTAGGCACTCAAAAACAGCAAGGAGATCACCATTAAGCCTGCGGATAAGGGTGGCGCTATAGTCCTCATGAATACATCACACTACACAGAAGAAGCAGACAGACAGCTGACGGACACCAGGTACTACACCAAACTGGATCAAGACTCAGAAATATGTGAGGGAATTAAGAAGGGTCATAAGAAGCTTGTGTGGGGGCTTCACAAAACTTCTGGACTTGATACCGGAGGACCCCAGGGTTTGAGTAATTCTATATGCTTCCAAAACTACACAAAGCTGGCAACCCAGGGAGGCTGATTATCTCAGGTGTGGGACACTCATTGAAGGAATCTCAGGGTGGGTGGAAGGCATCCTAAAACCACTGGTGAGAAATACAACCAGCTACTTGCAGGACATCATGGACCTACTGAACAAACTGTCAACCGTAGGTCCCCTCCTCGATGGCACAATCCTGGCCACAATGGATGTGGAGTCCCTATACACATTAATGGACTGACTGCCTGCTAGGCGCACCGTAAGGCCAATGGGGTCACCTCTGAATCTGTGTTACAACTCACAAGATTCATCCTCACACACAATTATTTCTCTTTTGGGAAAGAGATATTCCTGTAACTCACCGGGACAGCCGGGCAGTAAAATGGCACCGCAATATGCCAACCTTTACTTGGCAAAACTGGAGAGTGACTTTCTGGCCTCTTGCCCCAGCAAACCATTGGCCGACTTCCGCTACATTGATGACATCATAATCATCTGGACCAAGACCGAACAAGAACTAATATAATTCCATGAGAGATTCCATGCATTCCACCCACCATAAACCTGACATTAAGCTACTCAGATACAGAAGTCAACTTTTTGGACACCATAAAAATTTCAAACAACTCAATACAGACATCCCTATACTGGAAACCGATTGATCAGCCCACATACCTCAGATGGGGCAGTTTCCAACCTAAACACATCAAAAAGTCCATAATCTACAACCAGGCCATCAGATACAACTTGATTTGCTCCAACCCAACAGACAGAGAGGAACTTCTATACAATCTAAAAGGACATTTATAAATCAGGGCTACCGTCCCACCTCAACTGATGCCCAAATCACCAGAGCCACCAGGATACCCAGGAATCAACTACTCCAATACACAGAGGAGGAAAGAAATGATTGTGTACCTCTAGTAGTGACCTACAATCCATAGCTAGAGGTACTAAGGAAAACCGCAAAGAAACTCCCTCATACCTACACAAGGATGACTGTCTGACCACCATATTCCCGGACCCTCCGCTTCTGTGTTACAGGCAACCTCCAAGTCTGAGGACCTTTATAATCAGGAGTGCATTGTCCTCTAAAAAAGGAATTCATCTCTGTAATGTAAGGAGCTGTAAGACCTGCTGACATGTACGGACCGCAGACAGGATACATAACCCCAACACACAGCAGGACCATAAGATCCCTGTAATGTAAGGAGCTGTAAGACCTGCTGACATGTACGGACCGCAGACAGGATACATAACCCCAACACACAGCAGGACTATAAGATCACTGTAATGTAAGGAGCTGTAAGACCTGCTGACATGTACGGACCACAGACAGGATACATAACTCCAAAACACAGCAGGACTATAAGATCCTGTAATGTAAGGAGCTGTAAGTCCTGCTGACATGTACGGACCGCGGACAGGATACATAACCCCAACACACAGCAGGACTATAAGATCCCTGTAATGTAAGGAGCTGTAAGACCTGCTGACATGTACGGACCGCGGACAGGATACATAACCCCAACACACAGCAGGACTATAAGATCCCTGTAATGTAAGGAGCTGTAAGACCTGCTGACATGTACGGACTGCGGACAGGATACATAACCCCAACACACAGCAGGACTATAAGATCCCTGTAATGTAAGGAGCTGTAAGACCTGCTGACATGTACGGACAGCGGACAGAATACATAACCCCAACACACAGCAGGACTATAAGATCCCTGTAATGTAAGGAGCTGTAAGACCTGCTAACATGTACGGACCGCGGACAGGATACATAACCCCAACACACAGCAGGACTATAAGAACCCGGTAATGTAAGGAGCTGTAAGACCTGCTGACATGTACGGACCGCAGACAGGATACATAACCCCAACACACAGCAGGACTATAAGATCCTTGTAATGTAAGGAGCTGTAAGACCTGCTGACATGTAGGGACCGCAGACAGGATACGGATCCCCAACACACAGCAGGACTATAAGATCCCTGTAATGTAAGGAACTGTAAGACCTGCTGACATGTACGGACCGCAGACAGGATACATAACCCCAACACACAGCAGGACTATAAGATCCCTGTAATGTAAGGAGCTGTAAGACCTGCTGACATGTACGGACCGCAGACAGGATACATAACCGCAACACACAGCAGGACTATAAGATCCCTGTACTGTAAGGAGCTGCAAGAAGTGCTGACATGTACGGACCGCGGACAGCATACATGACCCCAACACACAGCAGGACTATAAGATCCCTGTAATGTAAGGAACTGTAAGACCTGCTGACATGTACGGACCGCAGACAGGATACATAACCCCAACACACAGCAGGACTATAAGATCCCTGTAATGTAAGGAGCTGTAGGACCTGCTGACATGTACGGACCGCCGACAGGATACGGATCCCCAACACACAGCAGGACTATAAGATCCCTGTAATGTAAGGAGCTGTAAGATCTGCTGACATGTACGGACCGCGGACAGGATACATAACCCCAACACACAGCAGGACTATAAGATCCCTGTAATGTAAGGAGCTGTAAGACCTGCTGACATGTACGGACCGCAGACAGGATACATAACCCCAACACACAGCAGGACTATAAGATCCCTGTAATGTAAGGAGCTGTAGGACCTGCTGACATGTACGGACCGCCGACAGGATACGGATCCCCAACACACAGCAGGACTATAAGATCCCTGTAATGTAAGGAGCTGTAAGATCTGCTGACATGTACGGACCGCGGACAGGATACATAACCCCAACACACAGCAGGACTATAAGATCCCTGTAATGTAAGGAGCTGTAAGACCTGCTAACATGTGCGGACCGCAGACAGGATACATAACCCCAACACACAGCAGGACTATAAGATCCCTGTAATGTAAGGAGCTGTAAGACCTGCTGACATGTACGGACCACCGTAAGGAGCTGTAAGACCTGCTGACATGTACGGACCGCAGACAGGATACATAACCCCAACACACAGCAGGACTATAAGATCCCTGTAATGTAAGGAGCTGTAAGACCTGCTGCCATGTACGGACCGCGGACAGGATACATAACCCCAACACACAGCAGGACTATAAGATCCCTGTAATGTAAGGAGCTGCAAGACCTGCTGACATGTACGGACCGCCGACAGGGTACAAATCCCCAACACACAGCAGGACTATAAGATCCCTGTAATGTAAGGAGCTGTAAGACCTGCTGACATGTACGGACCGCGGACAGGATACATAACCCCAACACACAGCAGGACTATAAGATCCCTGTAATGTAAGGAGCTGTAAGACCTGCTGACATGTACGGACCGCGGACAGGATTCATAACCCCAACACACAGCAGGACTATAAGATCCCTGTAATGTAAGTGGCTGAAAGACCTGCTGACATGTACGGACCGCGGACAGGATACATAACCCCAACACACAGCAGGACTATAAGATCCCTGTAATGTAAGGAGCTGTAAGACCTGCTGACATGTACGGACAGCGGACAGAATACATAACCCCAACACACAGCAGGACTATAAGATCCCTGTAATGTGAGGAGCTGTAAGACCTGCTGACATGTACGGACCACAGACAGGATACATAACCCCAACACACAGCAGGACTATAAGATCCCTGTAATGTAAGGAGCTGTAAGACCTGCTGACATGTACGGACCGCAGACAGGATAGATAACCCCATCACACAGCAGGACTATAAGATCCCTGTAATGTAAGAAGCTGTAGGACCTGCTGACATATACGGACCGCGGCCAGGATACATAACCCCAACACACAGCAGGACTATAAGATCCCTGTAATGTAAGGAGCTGTAAGACCTGCTGACATGTACTGACTGCAGACAGGATACATAACCCCAACACACAGCAGGACTATAAGATCCCTGTAATGTAAGGAGCTGTAAGACCTGCTGACATGTACGGACCGCAGACAGGATACGGATCCTCAACACACAGCAGGACTATAAGATCCCTGTAATGTAAGGAGCTGTAAGACCTGCTAACATGTGTGGACCGCAGACAGGATACATAACCCCAACACACAGCAGGACTATAAGATCCCTGTAATGTAAGGAGCTGTAAGACCTGCTGACATGTACGGACCGCGGACAAGATACATAACCCCAACACACAGCAGGACTATAAGATCCCTGTAATGTAAGGAGCTGTAAGACCTGCTGACATGTACGGACCGCAGACAGGATACATAACCCCAACACACAGTAGGACTATAAGATCCCTGTAATGTAAGGAGCTGTAAGACCTGCTGACATGTACGGACCGCGGACAGGATACATAACCCCAACACACAAGAGGACGATAAGATCCTTGTACTGTAAGGAGCTGTAAGACCTGCTGACATGTACGGACCGCAGACAGGATACATAACCCCAACACACAGCAGGACTATAAGATCCCTGTAATGTAAGGAGCTGTAAGACCTGCTGACATGTACGGACCGCCGACAGGATACATAACCCCAACACACAGCAGGACTATAAGATCCCTGTAACATAAGGAGCTGTAAGACCTGCTGACATGTACGGACTGCGGACAGGATTCATAACCCCAACACACAGCAGGACTATAAGATCCCTGTAATGTAAGTGGCTGTAAGACCTGCTGACATGTACGGACCGCGGACAGGATACATAACCTCAACACACAGCAGGACTATAAGATCCCTGTAATGTAAGGAGCTGTAAGACCTGCTGACATGTACGGACCGCAGACAGGATACATAACCCCAACACACAGTAGGACTATAAGATCCCTGTAATGTAAGGAGCTGTAAGACCTGCTGACATGTACGGACCGCGGACAGGATACATAACCCCAACACACAAGAGGACGATAAGATCCTTGTACTGTAAGGAGCTGTAAGACCTGCTGACATGTACGGACCGCGGACAAGATACATAACCCCAACACACAGCAGGACTATAAGATCCCTGTAATGTAAGGAGCTGTAAGACCTGCTGACATGTACGGACCGCAGACAGGATACATAACCCCAACACACAGTAGGACTATAAGATCCCTGTAATGTAAGGAGCTGTAAGACCTGCTGACATGTACGGACCGCGGACAGGATACATAACCCCAACACACAAGAGGACGATAAGATCCTTGTACTGTAAGGAGCTGTAAGACCTGCTGACATGTACGGACCGCAGACAGGATACATAACCCCAACACACAGCAGGACTATAAGATCCCTGTAATGTAAGGAGCTGTAAGACCTGCTGACATGTACGGACCGCCGACAGGATACATAACCCCAACACACAGCAGGACTATAAGATCCCTGTAACATAAGGAGCTGTAAGACCTGCTGACATGTACGGACTGCGGACAGGATTCATAACCCCAACACACAGCAGGACTATAAGATCCCTGTAATGTAAGTGGCTGTAAGACCTGCTGACATGTACGGACCGCGGACAGGATACATAACCTCAACACACAGAAGGACTATAAGATCCCTGTAATGTAAGGAGCTGTAAGACCTGCTGACATGTACGGACAGCGGACAGAATACATAACCCCAACACACAGCAGGACTATAAGATCCCTATAAGGTAAGGAGCTGTAACACCTGCTGACATGTACGGACCGCGGACAGGATACATAACCCCAACACACAGCAGGACTATAAGATCCCTGTAATGTAAGGAGCTGTAAGACCTGCTGACATGTACGGACCGCGGACAGGATACATAACCCCAACACACAAGAGGACGATAAGATCCTTGTACTGTAAGGAGCTGTAAGACCTGCTGACATGTACGGACCGCAGACAGGATACATAACCCCAACACACAGCAGGACTATAAGATCCCTGTAATGTAAGGAGCTGTAAGACCTGCTGACATGTACGGACCGCCGACAGGATACATAACCCCAACACACAGCAGGACTATAAGATCCCTGTAACATAAGGAGCTGTAAGACCTGCTGACATGTACGGACTGCGGACAGGATTCATAACCCCAACACACAGCAGGACTATAAGATCCCTGTAATGTAAGTGGCTGTAAGACCTGCTGACATGTACGGACCGCGGACAGGATACATAACCTCAACACACAGAAGGACTATAAGATCCCTGTAATGTAAGGAGCTGTAAGACCTGCTGACATGTACGGACAGCGGACAGAATACATAACCCCAACACACAGCAGGACTATAAGATCCCTATAAGGTAAGGAGCTGTAACACCTGCTGACATGTACGGACCGCGGACAGGATACATAACCCCAACACACAGCAGGACTATAAGATCCCTGTAATGTAAGGAGCTGTAAGACCTGCTGACATGTACGGACCGCGGACAGGATACATAACCCCAACACACAGCAGGACTATAAGATCCCTGTAATGTAAGGAACTGTAAGACCTGCTGACATGTACGGACCGCAGACAGGATACATAACCCCAACACACAGCAGGACTATAAGATCCCTGTAATGTAAGGAGCTGTAAGACCTGCTGACATGTACGGACCGCAGACAGGATACATAACCGCAACACACAGCAGGACTATAAGATCCCTGTACTGTAAGGAGCTGCAAGACCTGCTGACATGTACGGACCGCGGACAGCATACATGACCCCAACACACAGCAGGACTATAAGATCCCTGTAATGTAAGGAACTGTAAGACCTGCTGACATGTACGGACCGCCGACAGGATACATAACCCCAACACACAGCAGGACTATAAGATCCCTGTAACATAAGGAGCTGTAAGACCTGCTGACATGTACGGACTGCGGACAGGATTCATAACCCCAACACACAGCAGGACTATAAGATCCCTGTAATGTAAGGAGCTGTAGGACCTGCTGACATGTACGGACTGCGGACAGGATTCATAACCCCAACACACAGCAGGACTATAAGATCCCTGTAATGTAAGTGGCTGTAAGACCTGCTGACATGTACGGACCGCGGACAGGATACATAACCTCAACACACAGAAGGACTATAAGATCCCTGTAATGTAAGGAGCTGTAAGACCTGCTGACATGTACGGACAGCGGACAGAATACATAACCCCAACACACAGCAGGACTATAAGATCCCTGTAATGTAAGGAGCTGTAAGACCTGCTGACATGTACGGACCGCGGACAGGATACATAACCCCAACACACAGCAGGACTATAAGATCCCTGTAATGTAAGGAGCTGTAAGACCTGCTGACATGTACGGACCGCGGACAGGATACATAACCCCAACATACAGCAGGACTATAAGATCCCTGTAATGTAAGGAGCTGTAAGACCTGCTGACATGTACGGACCGCAGACAGGATACATAACCCCAACACACAGCAGGACTATAAGATTCCTGTAATGTGAGGAGCTGTAAGACCTGCTGACATGTACGGACCGCCGACAGGATACATATATACACACACAGCAGGACTATAAGATCCCTGTAATGTAAGGAGCTGTAAGACCTGCTGACATGTACGGACAGCGGACAGAATACATAACCCCAACACACAGCAAGACTATAAGATCCCTGTAATGTAAGGAGCTGTAAGACCTGCTGACATGTACGGACCGCGGACAGGATACATAACCCCAACACACAGCAGGACTATAAGATCCCTGTAATGTAAGGAGCTGTAAGACCTGCTGACATGTACGGACCGCGGACAGGATACATAACCCCAACACACAGCAGGACTATAAGATCCCTGTAATGTAAGGAGCTGTAGGACCTGCTAACATGTACGGACCGCCGACAGGATACAGATCCCCAACACACAGCAGGACTATAAGATCCCTGTAATGTAAGGAGCTGTAAGACCTGCTGACATGTACAGACCGCGGACAGGATACAAATCCCCAACACACAGCAGGACTATAAGATCCCTGTAATGTAAGGAGCTGTAAGACCTGCTGACATGTACGGACCGCGGACAGGATACATAACCCTAACACATAGCAGGACTATAAGATCCTGTAATGTAAGGAGCTGTAAGACCTGCTGACATGTACGGACCGCAGACAGGATACAAATCCACAACACACAGCAGGACTATAAGATCCTGTAATGCAAGGAGCTATAAGACCTACTGACATGTACGGACCGCAGACAGGATACATAACCTCAACACACAGAAGGACTATAAGATCCCTGTAATGTAAGGAGCTGTAAGACCTGCTGACATGTACGGACCGCGGACAGGATACAAATCCCCAACACACAGCAAGACTATAAGATCCCTGTAATGTAAGGAGCTGTAAGACCTGCTGACATGTACGGACCGCGGACAGGATACATAACCCTAACACATAGCAGGACTATAAGATCCTGTAATGTAAGGAGCTGTAAGACCTGCTGACATGTACGGACCGCGGACAGGATACACAACCCTAACACATAGCAGGACTATAAGATCCTGTAATGTAAGGAGCTGTAAGACCTGCTGACATGTACGGACCGCTGACAGGATACATAACCCCAACACACAGCAGGACTATAAGATCCCTGTAATGTAAGGAGCTGTAAGACCTGCTGACATGTACGGACCGCGGACTGGATACATAACCCCAACACACAGCAGGACTATAAGATCCCTGTAATGTAAGGAGCTGTAGGACCTGCTGACATGTACGGACCGCAGACAGGATACAGATCCCCAACACACAGCAGTACTATAAGATCCCTGTAATGTAAGGAGCTGTAAGCCCTGCTGACATGTACGGACCGCGGACAGGATACGGATCCCCAACACACAGCAGGACTATAAGATCCCTGTAATGTAAGGAGCTGTAAGACCTGCTGACATGTACGGACCGCGGACAGGATACATAACCCCAACACACAGCAGGACTATAAGATCCCTGTAAGGAGCTGTAGGACCTGCTGACATGTACGGACCGCCGACAGGATACGGATCCCCAACACACAGCAGGACTATAAGATCCCTGTAATGTAAGGAGCTGTAAGACCTGCTGACATGTACGGACCGCGGACAGGATACATAACCCCAACACACAGCAGGACTATAAGATCCCTGTAATGTAAGGAGCTGTAACACCTGCTGACATGTACGGACCGCAGACAGGATACATAACCCCAACACACAGCAGGACTATAAGATCCCTGTAATGTAAGGAGCTGTAAGACCTGCTGACATGTACGGACCGCAGACAGGATACATAACCCCAACATACAGCAGAACTATAAGATCCATGTAATGTAAGGAGCTGTAAGACCTGCTGACATGTACGGACCGCAGACAGGATACATAACCCCAACACACAGCAGGACTATAAGATCCCTGTAATGTGAGGAGCTGTAAGACCTGCTGACATGTACGGACCGCCGACAGGATACATATATACACACACAGCAGGACTATAAGATCCCTGTAATGTAAGGAGCTGTAAGACCTGCTGACATGTACGGACCGCGGACAGGATACATAACCCCAACACACAGCAGGACTATAAGATCCCTGTAATGTAAGGAGCTGTAAGACCTGCTGACATGTACGGACCGCAGACAGGATACATAACCCCAACACACAGCAGGACTATAAGATCCCTGTAATGTAAGGAGCTGTAAGACCTGCTGACATGTACGGACCACAGACAGGATACATAACCCCAACACACAGCAGGACTATAAGACCCCTGTAATGTAAGGAGCTATAAGACCTACTGACATGTACGGACCGCGGACAGGATACATAACCCCAACACACAGCAGGACTATAAGATCCCTGTAATGTAAGGAGCTGTAGGACCTGCTGACATGTACGGACCGCCGACAGGATACAGATCCCCAACACACAGCAGGACCATAAGATCCCTGTAATGTAAGGAGCTGTAAGAGCTGCTGACATGTACGGATCGCAGACAGGATACATAACCCCAACACACAGCAGGACTATAAGATCCCTGTAATGTAAGGAGCTGTAAGACCTGCTGACATGTACGGACTGCAGACAGGATACATAACCCCAACACACAGCAGGACTATAAGGTCCCTGTAATGTAAGGAGCTGTAAGACCTGCTCACATGTACGGACCGCTGACAGGATACATAACCCCAACACACTGCAGGACTATAAGATCCCTGTAATGTAAGGAGCTGTAAGACCTGCTGACATGTACGGACCGCAGACAGGATACATAACCCCAACACACAGCAGGACTATAAGATCCCTGTAATGTAAGGAGCTGTAACACCTGCTGACATGTACGGACCGCAGACAGGATACATAACCCCAACACACAGCAGGACTATAAGATCCCTGTAATGTAAGGAGCTGTAACACCTGCTGACATGTACGAATCGCAGACAGGATACATAACCCCAACACACAGCAGGACTATAAGATCCCTGTAATGTAAGGAGCTGTAAGACCTGCTGACATGTACGGACCGCAGACAGGATACGGATCCCCAACACACAGCAGGACTATAAGATCCCTGTAATGTAAGGAGCTGTAAGACCTGCTGACATGTACGGACCGCAGACAGGATACAAATCCACAACACACAGCAGGACTATAAGATCCCAGGGACATTCACATGTTCCTCATCTGATATGTACCTGATCCTGTGCAGTTAATGTCCTATTGGGACCCTTTGTGTTGGAGAAACAGGACAAAAACTGTAAGCCAGGATGAGATCTCATCACCAAATGATTAAATAGAGGAAGTGCTACATCCGTCTGGCACAGTAAAGCACCACGCCTCCGTGCGGATGCAAAATTGTGTCTTTTTAAAAGCAAGGACCAATTGCATCTCTCCATGCAAAAGATGGAAGGACCCCTGTCCCTTACTAATCAGGGAAAGTGGGGCACCCTTGCCTAAAAGCAGAGTGATTGTCCTGATAAGGTCGGCCTCACTGTCTTCATCTGAGACCTGGCTATCCCTAATCAGGAGTCTGAAGAGATGCACCAGGCACACACAGGAGATGGCACTGTTCACTGAACACAGAACAGGACTGCACATAGAGCAAATGTCTGGCCACCTGCACAGACATAACACACGTCCCTGTTCACATCTACATACCAGGTTGTACACAACATATAACAGGAACCCCACCCAAAGCTCACATGCTTACAGATGATCAATCATAGTTAGTCCAAGTGTCCTCACACCAGGGGGATAGAGAGTCAGCCGCCATGCTGACATAGGGAACAGTGTCAGGCATCACTCATCTGACACACACATAGGACATCAGACGTCTGGAGGCCGCAACTGTCAGAGGAAAGGGAAGAGGGGGTCTGCATGTGATGCAGACAAGGACTACAGTTGTCCAGACCGTATTCAGGGAAAGAGACCCTTCAGACAAGCATGCAAATACCAACTCTGTGTGGGATTAACAGTGACACATAAAGCACTAAAATGACCAATAATCTCGCTGGTATTTATCTGCCGCAGACCAGGGGGATTAGCTGCTGGAGAATACCACACCCAGGCAGCTCAATTATCCCCTGCCTGTGGAGGTGTGCACAAGGAACCCTGTAGAACCACAGGTCCCAGACGCACAACCTTAGTAGAAAGACAGAATTCCCTGTGGCGGAGCATTGCTCTAGTCACGGACACAACATAGAAGTCATGAAAGTCACCATATTAAAAGACAATTTCAAATCACAAAGTCATAGAAGAATTTAGGAATATAAATTTATAACAACTTTTGACACTTTCAACAATGGCCAAAAGTCTTCAAGAGGATTCATGTGTGACTGGGAAGTATGGGACATATATAGCACAGATAACACTACTGGCCTGGTGACCCCACCCCCCAACAACACTAACGGCCTTTTTACACGCAAAGATAATCTTTCAAAAGAATGAAAGATTTAGTGATCTATTTGCATAAAGTGTTTATAGCCAGTAACACTTTGTCATCTTCATTTGCATGTAAAAGGACCTCCACAAGTTATTTGCAGAGCCCAGGATGATGGCACATTTCATTGCTCTCCTCATGGCTAGGTTAAACATGCCGCGGGGAGAACATCCTGCAGTCCCTTGGAAGATGAGCGAAATGCATTCAAATGGAACGTATCTGCTCGGTCTATCAGCGGCTGAAAGATGGATTTTAAGTGAACTAAAATCCATTGTTTAAAGGAAAAATGCACGATGCCGGCGTCTACAGGTAACGATCATTTTATTGGGATTATTATGGGGCGTGGGGCCCACGTGGCTTACGGTCCTCTGTGGTCACGTTCTTTCATCGTACAGAAAGAGACATTATCGTGAATCAATTCCTCAGAGTCCTGAGCGCAGCATCAGGGCCCGTTCACACAGGAGTGCTTCCTGCCCTCTGAATACGGACGGCACACGGACACATTATACTAAGTTGCTGTATTCAGATGTGCGGTTTTTATGCAGATCAATGCTGTGCGTAAAAAAGCAACACGTTTTTTTTTTAATCACAGCTTATCCTATTCTGGTCCGTGTTCATAGACTGAAAATGCCCATGAAAGAACACGTGTATTCCTGGTATAATGCATGCCGGTGGGACCGCTGCTATGACTGATGTAAGGAAAGCGGACTGGAAGTGGCCTCCTTCTGTTACCTAGTAGCCGGCGCTCAGGTCCATCACGCTGTGCTGCGGCGCTGCTGCAGGCTTCCATGTAGCCCTGAACGCCGGCAGACTAGTCCTTCCTGGCTTGAATACCCCACCTCCAGCAAGCTATTGCTGAGATTGGTTCATCAAGCTTCGCATCAGCCAATCAGAGCCATCACTCGATTAACCAATCCCAGCCATTCAATGATGTCATTCAATGAATGGCTGTGATTGATTAATCAAGCACCAGCTCTGATTGGCTGACGCAGCGCTCAATGAACCAATCAGAGCAATAGCTTGCTGGAGGCTGGGTATTCAAGCCTCACTACCAGGAAGAAATGCTCTGTTGGTGTTCAGGACTACAGAAAGCCAGCAGCAGTGCCGCAGCCCAGTGTCAGGGACTCAAATGCCAGCTGTTAGGTGAGTATTATAAGACACCCCTCAAAAAAAAGACACTGTGCCTCTTTTGGGGCAAAAATTTATATAAGACAGGGTCTTGTTTTCGAGGAAACACAGTATTGATAACTTGTCCTCAGGATAGGTTGTCAATAGTAGCTCACGAGGGCCCAACAATAGGGACCCCCACTGATCAGCTATTTATAGGTGTTGTGCACTAAGCTCCATTCTCACTGTAGTGGCCTGACTTGGTATAGCAGGCATTGAAATGAATGGGAACTTTGCTTCAATACCAGGTCTAGCCACTGCAGTGAGAATGGAGCTGTCTATTTTCTGCAGAAATCAGCTGAGTGCAACAAGCTAGAAAAAGCTGATTGGTTGGGATCCCATGCGGAAGACCCTGGCAGTCTACTACTAGATAGCCACTTTAACTTTTATCCATTGACTTCTATGGAGAAAATCAACAACTATATGGCATCTAATTCAGCACAGCACTGAAGCCCTTGTATTAGTGCTCCGTACAGTCTGTGCATGAGGCCTTCAATATATGAGCTACAACATATGTGGCTTTTATACTCCCTTTATAGCCAGCCAACAGCATTTCATCGGCTGATCTCATGCTACACTGTTTTATGATCATCATCGTCTGACGGTAGAGGACGGAACAGCGGATTTGGTTCCCAGTCAGAATAGATAAGAAATCCAGTGAAAATGCTGTCAGTTCCACTACTGGAGTAAAGACCTGGATAGTCCCCCAACTGCACCCAAACCTCGTCGCCAAGATCTACGTGAAACGCCGCCCCCCCACACAACCCCGCCGGCTTCGCTGCATCCCCCGGCTGAAAGAAAGAAGCCTGTGAATGTCCGTTCTTCATCAGCTGCACATGAAGATTCCCGCGGTACACCGTGCCATGGAGAGAAAAATAGTACAGACCAGGGACGGCACATTTGAAGCGACCAGTTTCCGGGTTGTAATGCCCTTGTTCATTGGCAAGAACGTTCCCAAACGGGACGGGTTGTCCGGAGATCGGAGGGCTCTTCAGCTGAGAAAGTTTGGCACTGAAAGCAGAACGGGGAGCAACTGCACACTCTCCCTGCTGTCCCCGCTCTCCATGAGCTCCTGGCGGACCAGCTTCACCCGGCAGGCCTCGGGCTCCAGAGACTCCTGTTAGGATGACATGTTACACATTAATATGCATCTCTTTTTGATCGACTTTGAAGAATTCGTTGCAGCAGAAATGTTTATAAGACATATAATTAATAATAGTGAGGAGCAAGGGGTCGTTCTTAAAGGGGTATCCCAACGCCACAGTTGTCTATGGTGAGGTAGTCATCTGGTCTTGCATTAACTCCGTTATCTTAATTCACTTCTTTGGGAGTTACACAAACATGCTCGACCGTGCTATGGGCAATAACCCCTATTCACTCTCCACCTGGATGCAGTAACACAGGGAAGGTATAACTGTTGGGTAAAAGCAATCCAATATACACTATGTTGACAAAAGTATTGGCCCCCAGCAGTCCGGCGCTGTCAGGTGATCTGTGAGCATTAGGTATAAAGGAGAGGATCACACAGGAGACCCCAGTACAGAAACGATCACATGCCCCCAGGTGTAGAGCTGACAACGGGGTCTGGCGGTGGGATGTCACCAGGTGTAGAGCTGACAACGGGGTCTGGTGGGGAGATGTCACCAAGTGTAGAGCCGACAACGGGGTCTGGTGGTGGGATGTCACCTGGTGTAGAGCTGACAAAGGGGTCTGGTGGTGGGACGTCACCAGGTGTAGAGCTGACAACGGGGTCTGGCGGTGCGATGTCAACAGGTGTAGAGCCGACAACGGGGTCTGGCGGTGGGATGTCACCAGGTGTAGAGCCGACAACGGGGTCTGGTGGTGGGATGTCACCAAGTGTACAGCTGACAACGGGGTCTGGTGGTGGGATGTCACCTGGTGTAGAGCTGACAAAGGGGTCTGGTGGTGGGATGTCACCAGGTGTAGGGCTGACAACAGGGTCTGGTGGACTGATGTCATCAGGTGTAGAGCTGATGACAGGGTCTGGTGGGGGGATGTCACCAGGTGTAGAGCTGACAACAGAGTCTGGTGGGGGATGTCACCAGGTGTACAGCTGACAACGGGGTCTGGTGGGGAGATGTCACCAGGTGTAGAGCTGACAACGGGGTCTGGTGGTGGGATGTCACCAGGTGTAGAGCTGACAACGGGGTCCGGTGGAGGCATGGCACCAGGTGTACAGCTGACAAAAGGGTCTGGGGGGGAGATGTCACCAGGTGTAGAGCTGACACTGGGGTCTGGTGGGGGGATGTCACCAGGTGTAGAGCTGACAACAGGGTCTGGCAGGGGGAATGTCACCAGGTGTACAGCTGACAACGGGGTCTGTGGGGGGGATGTCACCAGGTGTACAGCTGACAAAGGGGTCTGGTGGGGATATGTTACCAGGTGTAGAGCTGATAACTGGGTCTGGTGGGGGGATGTCACCAGGTGTAGAGCTGACAACGGGGTCTGGTGGGGGGATGTCACCAGGTGTAGAACTGACAATGGGGTCTGGTGGAGGGATGTCACCAGGTGTAGAGCTGACAACGGGGTTTAGCGGGGGGATGTCACCAGGTGTAGAGCTGACAACTAGGTCTGGTGGGGAGATGTCACCAGGTGTAGAGCTGATAACGGGGTCTGGTAGGAGGAGGTCACCAGGTGTACATCTGACAACGAGGTCTGGTGGAGGGATGTCACCAGGTGTACAGCTGACAACGGGGTCTGGTGGGGGATGTCACCAGGTGTACAGCTGACAACGGGGTCTGGTGGGGAGATGTCACCAGGTGTAGAGCTGACAACGGGGTCTGGTGGTGGGATGTCACCAGGTGTAGAGCTGACAACGGGGTCCGGTGGAGGCATGGCACCAGGTGTACAGCTGACAAAAGGGTCTGGGGGGGAGATGTCACCAGGTGTAGAGCTGACACTGGGGTCTGGTGGGGGGATGTCACCAGGTGTAGAGCTGACAACAGGGTCTGGCAGGGGGAATGTCACCAGGTGTACAGCTGACAACGGGGTCTGGGGGGGGATGTCACCAGGTGTACAGCTGACAAAGGGGTCTGGTGGGGATATGTTACCAGGTGTAGAGCTGATAACTGGGTCTGGTGGGGGGATGTCACCAGGTGTAGAGCTGACAACGGGGTCTGGTGGGGGGATGTCACCAGGTGTAGAACTGACAATGGGGTCTGGTGGAGGGATGTCACCAGGTGTAGAGCTGACAACGGGGTTTAGTAGGGGGATGTCACCAGGTGTAGAGCTGACAACTAGGTCTGGTGGGGAGATGTCACCAGGTGTAGAGCTGACAACAGGGTCTGGTGGGGGATGTCACCAGGTGTACATCTGACAACGAGGTCTGGTGGAGGGATGTCACCAGGTGTACAGCTGACAACGGGGTCTGGTGGGGAGATGTCACCAGGTGTACAGCTGACACCGGGGTCTGGAGGTGGGATGTCACCAGGTGTAGAGCTGACAACAGGGTCTGGTGGGGGGATGTCACCAGGTGTACAGCTGACAACGGGGTCTGGCAGGGGGGATGTCACCAAGTGTACAGCTGACAACGGGGTCTGGTTGGGGGAGGTCACCAGGTGTAGAGCTGACAATGGGGTCTGGTGGGGGGATGTCACCAGGTGTAGAGCTGACAACAGGGTATTGTGGGGGGATGTCACCAGGTGAAGAGCTGACAATGGGGTCTGGTGGGGGATGTCACCAGGTGTAGAGCTGACAATGGGGTCTGCTGGTGGCATGTCACCAGGTGTAGAGCTGACAATGAGGTCTGGTGGGGGGATGTCACCAGGTGTAGAGCTGACAACAGGGTCTGGTGATGGGATGTCACCAGGTGTAGAGCTGACAATGGGGTCTGGTGGGGGGATGTCACTAGGTGTAGAGCTGACAACAGAGTCTGGTGGGGGGATGTCACCACGTGTAGAGCTGACAACAGGGTCTGGTGGAGGGATGTCACCAGGTGTAGAGCTGACAATGGGGTCTGGTGGGGGGATGTCACCAGGTGTAGAGCTGACAACGGGGTCTGGTGGGGGGGATATCACCAGGTGTAGAGCTGATGATGGGGTCTGGTGGTGGGATGTCACCAGGTGTAGAGCTGACAACAGGGTCTGGTTGTGGGATGTCATCAGGTGTAGAGCTGACAACAGGGTTTGGTGGTGGGATGTCATCAGGTGTAGAGCTGACAACAGGGTCTGGTGGAATGATGTCACCAGGTGTAGAGCTGACAATGGGGTCTGGTGGGGGGATGTCACCAGGTGTAGAGCTGACAACAGGGTATGGTGGGGGGATGTCGCCAGGTGTAGAGCTGACGATGTGGTCAGGTGGTGGCATGTCACTAGGTGTAGAGCTGACAACGGGGGGCTGGTGGTGGGATGTCACCAGGTGTAGAGCTGACAACGGGGTCCGGTGGGGGGGATGTCACCAGGCGTAGAGTTGACAATGGGATCTGGCGGGGTATGTCACCGGGTGTAGAGCTGACAACGGGGTCTGGTGGTGGGATGTCACCAGGTGTAGAGCTGATGATGGGGTCTGGTGGTGGGCTGTCACCAGGTGTAGAGCTGACAACAGGGTCTCGTTGTGGGATGTCATCAGGTGTAGAGCTGACAACAGGGTCTGGTGGTGGGATGTCATCAGGTGTAGAGCTGACAACAGGGTCTGGTGGTGGGATGTCATCAGGTGTAGAGCTGACAACAGGGTCTGGTGGAATGATGTCACCAGGTGTAGAGCTGACAATGGGGTCTGGTGGGGGGATGTCACCAGGTGTAGAGCTGACAACAGAGTATGGTGGGGGGATGTCACCAGGTGTAGAGCTGACGATGGGGTCTGGTGGTGGCATGTCACTAGGTGTAGAGCTGACAACGGGGGGCTGGTGGTGGGATGTCACCAGGTGTAGAGCTGACAATGGGATCTGGGGGGGGATGTCACCGGGTGTAGAGCTGACAACGGGGTCTGGTGGTGGGATGTCACCAGGTATGAAGCTGACAGTGGGGTCTGGTAGGGTGATATCACCAGGTGTAGAGCTGACAACATTCCTTAATCCCTCTGATAAGGGTGGCAATATTGTCTTCCTTGATCGTAAACAATATGTATCAATGTGTCATGATTTATTAAAGGACAAGGATTGTTATGAGGTTCTTTGAAGAAGTCTGAAAATTATACTTTTGACTATATTGGAGTCACATTTGACCCATAAGAAAGAATTACATTTTTGGATACCCAGTCGCTCGCAGATGCCTACATTTTATGCATTACCTAAGGGGTATAAAGGTCTCCTCAAATTGAATATCAGCCTCCATGTGGATAGGATTCTCTGTGATTTTGTTGAAGTCTTGCCTTGCTATTTCGGTGACACCCCTGATTGATGGAAGATCGGTGGATGACAATGTCTTATTGGCATCCGTCGCTGTGGAAGCTTTGTACAGCAGCACCCCCCATGGTCGTGGCAGTTACATACTTCCTGCAGACTAGGGGCACAATAACCTAATTATTGAATTGTTACGGCTTGGCTGGTGGGAGGATACTTTGGTCTTCGCAGATATAGCAGAGTGTTTTTTGGGGACGCTCACTGATGACATATTTCTCCTTTGGGATGGGACCATAGAGTCCTTTGAGGCATTCTTGTCATACCTTCATTACAACAATATAGGCATGCGTCTTATGAGATTCTCCCTAATAAATTCATGTTTTTAGAAAACATTTATTGAAAAACATGATCAAGGGGGTTTGATTATTACCAAAACCTTTTATAAAGTCACCTCCTCTAACACACAGGTGGAGTAGTAATCATCCACGATCTTTGAGGAAAGGGATACTAAAGGGGCAGGAGTTACATATTTGGCATAATTGCTCAATATCAACACATTTAGGGAGCCGGCCCATGATCTGACCAATCGGTGTGCCTGTAGGGGCTATAGCCCACTGAGGTTCTTCATTCTGCCTATAATGCGTTATGGTTGGATCGGTCCACTCTGTTGACCACGAGGGAAAAGGACACCTTTATTTCTAAGACTAATTGTAACCTAGGATGATAAAACTAAACAGGCCCTGGATATTATTAACACATAATGGGGGATTTTGACTATGGGCGAGAATCTCAATGGAATTATTTCTGATAGACCACAATGCACTTTCCATAAAGTGCATGAGAGATAGATTGGTCCATAGTCATTATCAACCTCCCCAGTTGGCTAATAGTTGGTTGGATTGAAAACCTTTGGGCATTTTTAAGTGCGTTAGATGTATTGTGCGCCCTTTTATCTTACAGACTAAATCTATTGTTGATTACACGACCAATCAGATTTATTACATGAGATTTTTGTAAGGCTGGATTCACATGAAGGTATATCGGCTCGGTTTTCACGCCGAGCCGATATACGTTGTCTCTCTCTGCAGGGGGGGAGGATGGAAGAGCCAGGAGCAAGAACTGAACTCCAGCCGCCTCTCTGCCTCCTCTCCGCCTCTCTGCACTATTTGCAATGAAAAGAGGCGGAATGGGGCAGGGCTAAGTTCCGCGAATTTGCCCTGCCCCCATCCACGTTTACTAAGTGGTCAATGTAAGAAAAGCCATTGGAAAGGCAAATAAACTGTGGCACAAATATTTTTCTTAACTCATTAAGTATCAAGTTAAACTTTGCTACATCAGTAGTTTCCATCTCCACTAGTCATTTACACTGGATAGAAAAACACCGTGCGTAACACCTTTCTTTCCAGTGTAAAAGACTGATAGTGGCAGAAACATTGTGAAATGGAGACCAAAAAGATCTCCGTCTCACATATTCACCCCAACAGTCCCATAATGGTTTACAATCCCATACATTGTTCTGCATGGAGGACGGCACCTCAGATAATACCGGCCTTATTCATCACTGTGCTTTGAAGACAGTTTATAACCCCCCCCCCCCCCCTTTGAAGTGGACAGCACTATTCGAAAGCTTTGCTTACCTGGGTTCCCAGGGTCTCCCTTGGGCCCATTTATCCCCGGCGCTCCGTCTCTGCCATCTCGACCATCCCTTCCCGATGATCCTGTATTGCCGTGTGTCCCAGGAATCCCGGGAAGTCCAGGGCTTCCACAGCAAGACGACGGGATCTTATTGTCTTCTACTTGTACAGTATTTATGATGAAGGAAAATATGACAATAGCAGGAAGGAGCATCGTTCTATCAGAAAATAAGTGGAAAGAAAGGAGTGTAAGGCAAGTTGTGTTATCACATGAATGGAGGTAGATAGATGGTTTCCCCAAATGCTTCACAAAATGCCACTATTAGTGACTGCTCAGAATGATCACCCTCTGAATAAAATCACCCATAGGCACATATTTGCACATCAAGTGTTAATTCAAGCACACCTGATGCAAATAATTAAGGGCTTCATTAGTTTCATCAGGTGCACTTGAGATAAAAACACCAAATAGCTCGACTGTCGCGGACTTTGTTGTCTGTGTCATTTAACTGTTTGTTAGAAATAAGTCAAGAGAGCGGTGCAAAAAGATATAGAAGAGATCATTGCCTTATACAATCAAGGAAAAGAATACAAAAAGATACAAAGGTGCTAAATGTTTCTAGAGATACAAGTGGAAGCAGTTCACAAGCTCAAAGGTATAGGAGCAATGGCTGCACTACCTGGAGGTGGCAGAAAGAGGGCGCTATCACCAGCTGTCACCTGCTTCCATAGGAGACAGGTGATCAAAAACCCTCTAGTGATGGCAAAAGACCTGCAGCGAGATCTGGTGGCAATGGGAACTGAGGTTTCTGTTTGCATAGTAAGGCTCATGTTAAACAGTGAAGGTCTTCATGCTGAACTCCAAGACATCACCCCTACTGACCCAAAAGCACAAGAAAAGTCATATAAATACAGGAGTTTTGGGATTCTGTTCTGTGAACCAATTAAAGAATACTGAAGCTTTTCAGGCCTCTGGATCAATGGTACGCCTGTAGGAGGAAGGAGGAAGTAAATGCTGAAAAGAACCTCCTGCCTAAAGTGAAGCATAGTGGTGGCTCGGTGATGCACTTGGGCTACTTTGCTTCCTCCAGCACTGGAAATCTGCAGTGTGTGGAAAACAAGATGGATTCAATGAAGTATCAGGAAATCCTTGATAGTAGGATATTAAAAAAAACTTTCTGACAGTGAGGGGGATCAATGAGTGGAACAGGTTGCCATGAGAGGTGGTAAGTTCTCCTTCAGTGGAAGTCTTCAGAGGCCGGACAGACATCTTTCTGGGATGATTCCATGATCCTGCATTGAGCAGGGGGTTGGACCTGATGACCCTGGAGGACCCGATGATCCCGGAGGACCTGATGACCCCAGCGGACCCAATGATCCTGTAGGATCCAATGATCCCGGAGGTCCCTTTTAAGCATTCTATTATTTTAGGAGAAAATGCCATGTCTTCTGTAAGGAAGCTGAAGCTTGGGCATCATTGGACCTTCCAGCAGCTGAATAATCCCAAACAGACCCTATAGTCCACCAAGGTTTTAGAAGAAGTCCTGGGAGATTCTGGAGTGGCCGTCACAGTTTTGAACTGAACCCCATAGAAAATCCTTGCTGGGATGTGAAGAAAGTGGCTGCAGCGCAAACCCCAAAATATTAGTGAGCTGGAGGCCGTTGTCCATGAGGAACGGGGTAAGAAGCTGCTGTCGGACTCTATATCCCGTTTGCAGCCGGTCATGACAGCAAAATAGGGCTTCACTAAGCACTAAAGACACTTGTCATGGGGACAGGGAATAATTCTGAGATTGCAGAAGTCAGTAAAAGTAGCATCTCGTGGTGAATTCGAAGACACTGGAGAAGCCGCTTATTATATTAGTTGTGTTGAGTTATGTAAATTGTTCTTGTTTTTTTTTTTTTAAAGAGCTGAAAGTTTGTAAATTTTGCAAATAAACCAAATTTCTAATGAGGGGAGAATAATTTAGATTGCAGCTGGAAATGAATAAAATGTGGATATTTCTCCGTAGGCCGTGTGATGAGGATTCTACTTCATGGTGTGTAATGACCAGACCTCATATTTCTGTTTCTAGCATCTCCTTTGCTACCTGCCCAGGATAAAAGTGTGAAGGTATTAGGGTGATATTACATTTGTCATTCATGGGTTAATACAAAACTTATACAGCTGGGCAGACCTGACTGAGGTATTTTTGGACATTCCCTAGACACCGTACTTTGTCATTGTGTCTGCATTCCTTTATTAGGATGGGATGGTGTGGGCAAGGAGTCACATGATTATTCATTAAACTTTGTCATGATTTGTTAAGTTCATGAAGGCAGTCCACCATGATCGGCCACTAGACTCTCTTTGTCTGCTCACACTATAAATAAAGTTAAACTGGGCTGGACTCTTTAGAAACAGCACAGCAGTGACTTCGCACAATTAATGTCTCTTGTTCTTTCTCCAATGATCATTGTTAATTAATTTGGACAGATGAGAGAATTCAGATCCCGGTAACCTTATTGCCGATTCTAAATTTAAAGAAGTACTCTAACAGTTTTTGGTGGAGCCGACAGACTAAGTAATCTGGTGAAATGCAAAATACCGATGGAGGCTAAGCACCAGTACATTAAAAGCCGCAGTAACAGAATATGTTTTGTTTCCACTCTTACTGCTGCTTTAGCATATGTCACGGTACAATTCACAGATTCACAGTCTGCTTGAGTGATTCTCTCATGTCTGAATCAAATGTCTCATTTATATTGTTCTGAGTTGTTCTATTAAGGCGGAGACAGTAAGAGACTCTTGTAGACGTGTTTGTTTATAACATCCCATCTGTTGTTAGAAGATTCGCAGGAATCCCCCCCCCCCCCCCCCCCCATGAGTTATGTGGTAGAGATAAGGACTTCAGCTGGACAGTATGGGCTGTTCTTAGTAACCCTTTGTGTCCTGACAGACGGCTAGAATGGCTGCTAAATCTGGTCATAAGAAGTCGGAACCTACCTTCAGGCTGGACCTGTTTACATGTCTATCAGTCTGTTATTAGGATCTGCCCAGTGGGCGCACAATGTGTAAGTGGGTAGTGGCCCAGAGTGGGCACTGCAAAATATTGGGTATAATTATATTATGTCTTTTAGTAACTGTAAATCTGTATTTATAATATTAGGACTTTGGTGATTGGAGAACCCCAGTGAGGAAATGACATGGTTAACTATTAGAGACGAGCGTACCTACTCGTTTCGAGTAATTACTCAATCGAGCAACGCGATTTTCGAGTACTTCCGTACTCGGGTGAAAAGATTCGGGGGGAGGCGTGGTGGAGCGGGGGGTAGCAGCAGGGAACAGGGGGGAGCCCTCTCTCTCTCCCTTCCCCCCCCCCCACTCCCTGCTGCAACCCCCCACTCACCCACGGCGCCCCCCGAATCTTTTCGCCCGAGTACAAAAGTACTTGAAAATCGCGGCGCTCGGGCGAAAAAGGGGCGTGGCCGAGTAGGTTGGCTCATCTCTATTAACTATGTAAGGGTAAGGGATAATCTGCCCCACAACCACTCTCTTTCCCCATTGGCTGTCAGCTGTCTTTGTCCCTATTAGCCATTCCACCTGATGGCAGCAGCTTTGGGATTGGCTGAGAGACAGTGGGGTGACTGTGATTGGAGGAGAAAAGGGAGAGTCTCCCTGTTGGCTGTTGTTCAGTTGGAGGAGTTAGGCAGGTGAAGTTGGTTGGGAGATGAGCAGCGCTGTGAGAAGGAAGGTGGAGTTTAGTACCAGAAAGGATTAGAATAGAAAGAAAGATGGAGAACGATAATGAATTTATGAAAGTAAGAAGCAATTCTCCAATCACCGTCAATGTTTAGAAAGTGGATCCGTATCTCATCTGTAAAGAAAACTGCGACTAGACTGCGAGTTTTATTGTTTCACCCATTGCCCCGACTCCCGGAGTTCCTTCTCACCTAAGACCACCTGCACTACAACAAGTAATGCACCTTCCTCCAGGGGAGGGACTACAAGCCCAATGAACCCCTCCTATAAACTTTGTTCATAGCGACACCGGGGTGGGGTGCGACTACCTGGTTGTCCCTCACTTCGGCCTTGCTGCGAACAGGCATCATGACAATTATTGTTACTACCATCGCTCCCCTTTTCATTATTTCAGCGGAGCGGTTGGGAATCGGGATGGGTAGCCCCCATGAACTTTCTAGGCAGATGTCCCTCCTCCCAAATCCCAGCCGCCTGAGGCAAGTGCAACTCCAACTTTAAGGAAAAAGGTTTCATCTCTAAGCAAAAATCATCCGTCCGTCTAGCAGTAAGCGTGGAAACACTGGAGCGTGTCCGTGCGAACATGAAGTTCTCAGAGCTGCATCAGAGCGAGCAGAGAGTCGGACGTCCCACCGCTGACAGTGTGGAAGATTCTGCGCAAATCTTTGTGATGTTATCCCTTCTAGTTGTAATTGTTACCGACCCTAAAACCGGACAACAAAGCGCGGCGACGTTTTTTCTGTGAGGATAAGCAAACTAATGGGAAGTGACGGTTTTATGGAGTCTTCAGTGTTCAGTGATGAAACCACCTTCCAGTTTAGGCAACAAATGTAATATCAGAATGTGGGGGAGGGGAAACCCACCTGCCTACGGGGAGCGTACGGGCGAGTCTACATGCACCCCGGACCACCCACCATGATCTGCGGCATCCCAGAAGCCACTGCATCAGTCCGTCGTGATCTGCTACAATGTGTACGGCAGGAGCTACAGGCTCCATGTGTGTCCGGTGACAAAGGGGGCCACATTGACACCTCTGCGGAGGTGGGGGGGGGGGGGGGATGACCTTTCTGTTGTTGTGTAACAAAGTTGTTTGAGTTTCTGTTTTCATTGATATCAACTTTTTGTATCCGAGCTTCATTAACCGAAGTTCTGAGCATTTCAGATTGGGGAGATCATCTATAATAATCTGGTATTAGCAGTGACCAAACTCAATCCACGCCGCTTCTTACATTTCATCCCCCTTTCCTGTTTTCCTAGGTTACAAAACCTATATAAATATTACTTCTGTGCTGAATCCCGTTACAGCCCCCCCCAGACCCCTCCCACCCCCCCACATTGTCCAGAACTGTGTATTCTTTTTATATGTAGCCTAGCGTTCTCATTATAAGATCTGTATATCCCAATTGGTTTACCCCACGGGCTTCTACTTCCCTAGTTGAGATGAGGCCGCGTGCTGCTCTATGCCAGTCCTTTACTTAAAGGGTTTTACAGAACTACATAATTGATGTACCGACCTCAGGGGAGTTCATCAATACTTGATTGGCGGGGGTCCACAGCTGATCAGCCGATTGAAGAGGCAGTGACATTCTAGTGAGCCTCATGTTCACTCATTGATCACATGACTTCAAGTGAATGGGACTGAGCTGCAGTACCAGGCACAGCCACTATGTACGGCGCTGTGCCTGGTATGCACTGAAGCTCACCCAATCACAGCCGTTACTTCAATTAGCTGATTAGCAGGAATTCTAAGCAATGGACCCCCCACAGGTCAACTATTGACGATGTAGTCCTGGGCAACCACTTTAATTGTAAATTTAATCCCTTAGTGACCGCCCATATGGCTCTTTATGGTGATGAATAAGGGGCATTATTAATTATAAAAATTAAAAAGTTCTGTCTTTAGGAATGCGACAAAGACAAAAAGTGAAAAATTGGTTGGTCATTAAGGCCTAAAATGTGCCCATCAGTAAGGGGTTAATGAAGCTGTGTATAAAGCACTGTATGGTCAGTAATAGTCTACATCACACGGGCTTTTGTCATATTGATGTCAACCGTTTTGCTATTGCCTAGCGTTGAACATGGGGCACGTTCATAAACCAATTTATGCCACTTCCTGGTGCAAATAAGTTTGAAACTTTTGTGCAAGGCAGTATTTTTGTAGAAATGTCTGACTTT
Source organism: Eleutherodactylus coqui (assembly GCF_035609145.1). NCBI lineage: Eukaryota > Metazoa > Chordata > Amphibia > Anura > Eleutherodactylidae > Eleutherodactylus > Eleutherodactylus coqui. The sequence goes on along the minus strand of NC_089842.1, from coordinate 6,225,052 downwards.
TCTTCATTCTGAGCTGGCCCCACCTCTTTTTGACAAGTGGGTGGGGCTCACTGGGAGGGGGTGTGGCTGCCCTAAGCAACAGATTTATGTTTAATTTATGCCGGAAATGTACAGCAGGTCGGACCTGGCGCACATTTCTGAGAAGGTGCATGAAGCTGCCGGGATGTATTCCTGTATTCAGTGTGCTGAGGAAATCATTCTAAGCCCGGAGTCAGAAATGCTGGGCTTAGTAAATTTCCAAAATGATGTCTGGTCCTTCAGCATCATATTATAGAGCAGGAGGAGCCGAGCAGATTGATATATAGGATTGTAGGAAAAGACTAAGCAGAACTCCTAGTTTATGCTGGTAAATCCCTGCACTCTCTATGCTTAGGAGTCCAGTGGGCGGAGCTATCAGTGATTGACAGCTCTCTCTGTATGTACAGTCACATAGACAAGGCTAGGCAGTAGAAAACAAGAGTGGAGCACCCCCAACAATAAATTAATATATATTGGGTACTATGGAGTTTGGAACTCCCACGTTCAGGCTCATCCCACCCAAACCTGACCTGTGTCCCCAGCAATACAGAGGAGAGGTATATCGCCTCGAAATTCATCTTTTTATCAATAAACAAAGAAGATGGATACTAAATCTGTGGACTTGTACATCTCTATTTTACCTGGTTGTGCCTTATTCTCAGTATTCTTTCCATTTTGACTCTTTCATACAGAGAAGGCTGTCAATCACTTATAGCTCCGCCCACTGGACTCCCAAGTATAGAAAGGGATATAAAGGAATAAATGACTGCATCTTTCCCCACAGAGCTACATATCAACCTGCTCAGCTCCTCCGGATCTATATACATGCAGTCATTACCGCTCTGTAGATGGTTATTAGATGAGCTCACTTATATACAATCTGTCAAAAACCCCTTTAATAGCCCACAGTCCACTGTGACTGACAGCAGTCCAATCCAGTATGTTATAATTCTGATGAATGTACTTTGTAGGTACATGCAGGGTATAATATGAGCTTAGCAGAGGAAGCGATCAGTCACGGTGAGAGAATCAGTGCGATGATGTAGAATGATGAGAACTCTCACTCCTCTGCAACATTTCACATCTGGTCTGTTACACAGTGCCAGCTTTGTGCCCGTGGTGCTACACATGTCTATATAGTGTTTATTAGCCTTCTGGACCTTGTGAGTGGCCCTTCGGACCTGTATATATATATACCTGATTAGCTGTCATTCAGTGGATGGTCCTCAGTAGACGGCACACTTGCACCTCTCACACTCACACTCTGTACTCACTCCGCTTTGTCTTGATCCCTTGGTGTCTGATCCGGTCCTAAATGCCTTCTTTCTCCCTTCCAGACGTGATGTTCTCACCCTTCTCCCCCCTTATACTGAGTCAAACTATTCTATCAGGGAGCCAAAAACCACAAGGGAAAAAAATCTCCAGTAGAGTAGGAAGAAAGAGAATGAGAGGCAGGAAATGAGGTTGAGTCCATGACGGGGTTAATGGCGGGTGCAAATTAGGAAAGGCGAAAATTCCAAATGAAAACTGCACAATCGGAGAAAATCCTGAACAAGTCAATGAAGGGGCAGCGAGTGAGAATATAACAATAGGAACAAACCTCGCATGAAGCGGTATAGGACTTGGCGGGTGTCGGGCAATGAGTAATAGCGAAAGAATGGCAGAGTAGAATCAGACATGTCCGAACACCATCTGCAAAACACGGTACAACAGTAGCCAAGGCATTGCTTCCAATAGGAATGTGTGATAGCTGATTCTTTACTGTATCTGTTCCTGGAAAAGCTGGATAACCAATATGGCCCCCCGGAGCCCTAAATCTACCGAGCTGCAGGTGGAGAAAATGTTAGTTATCGTAATGTGTTACATGTGAAGTAAACTACATGTACTAGAAGGCTGTAAATCAATCACCAGGGCTGTAGCTGCTACTAAGCATTGGAGGGCCAGGGCCTAGGGCGTCTAGTGGTCAGGGGGCAGCCCCAGGAGTAGCTAGTTAAAGGGGTTGTCCCGCGAAAGCAAGTGGGTCTATACACTTCTGTATGGCCATATTAATGCACTTTGTAATGTACATTGTGCATTAATTATGACCCATACAGAAGTTATTCACTTACCTGTTCCGTTGCTAGCGTCCTCGTCTCCATGGTGCCGTCTAATTTTCAGCGTCTAATCGCTAGATTAGACGCGCTTGCGCAGTCCGGTCTTCTGCTTTTCTGAATGGGGCCGCTCGTGCCGGAGAGCGGCTCCTTGTAGCTCCGCCCCGTCACGTGCCGATTCCAGCCAATCAGGAGGCTGGAATCGGCAATGGACCGCACAGAAGCCCTGTGGTCCACCGAGGGAGAAGATCCCGGCGGCCATCTTCAACCGGTAAGTAAGAAGTCACCGGAGCGCGGGGATTAAGGTAAGCGCTGTGCCTTTTTTTTTTTTTAAAGTCCCTGCATCGGGTTTGTCTCGCGCCGAACGGGGGGGCTGTTGAAAAAAAAAAAACCCGTTTCGGCGCGGGACAACCCCTTTAAGTTCTTTAGCCTCACCCCCCATGGCTCTGTCTTCCCCCGGACTGGGGAAGAGGTGTAGTGGCCCGGAGTTAACGGAGCCCGTCCATAATGTATGAATGTATTTGTCTTGTGCCTCTTGTATTTTATGTTGAATGACTATGATGTGTATTGCATAGCTGCAGCACTGAATGGGTTAACTGTCTGGTACTGGGATGTCTGAAAAATGTATCTTCTTGTTTGTCATGTGATCATGTTTCATATATGTGATTGCAAGGTGTGTGCAAGGGTCGTTCTGTTCCGGTCCTGCTGGTGTGAGGAGCATTTGGAGGAGCTGCAAGAGAGCCACACAGACACCTTCAGTTGTGAATGGAAGAGGCTGTAAGGTATCCTCAGCCTTCCATGGGCCTGCTTTACCCAGGAGATGCCAGTGGTGGCCTGAGAAACTGAGGAGAAGACAGAGAGTGGAGCCGCCAACACAATGTGGAGTGCCTGCCTGCTAAATGTGAGTGCTGACCGATAGAGAGCTGGCGTGAGTGAAGGGGTTGGTATCAGGAACAGAAGAACCCAGCAGATACCGTGTTCTGTAGATTCTTCTGATATCCTGTGATTTCCTCCCCGTCGCACCACTTTGTAATTCTGCGCCATTTTTCCTGCTGGCGTGTGTAATTCTGCTGTTGGACCGTAAATAGTTCACAAGCCAGCGACCTCTGCCGACCGTTCCCGTCTTTGCTCCTAAAAGTTTCCCTGTGTGTGTGGACCACCGCGGCAGAAGGAAAGGTGGTGTCACCTGTGACAAAACTGTGTAAGGTAAACCCTGTATTGGGTTGCCCCCATGCAAGTTGCCCCCCAGCAGCAACGTGGACGGGTCCCGGGCTACCCTCAGGGTGGGAGATAGTAGTGTTCCATAACAATGTCCAAACTCTACCCCACTGTCTCCTCGGCTGTGGGCCCGCTCCTCGGATGCCGCAGGGGGAAGCATTGCAGCTCTGCAGGTTCAGCTTGACCATCTCTAACAGCTCTGCTAACTGTTGGCAGGATTGTAACTAGGGCCAAGGAAAATGTTGGGACTGTGGTTGTAGTCAGATTATGATGGCGGCTCCCCGAAGACCACTTCTCACTAACTTCCACCCACTTGTCTAGCAGACTCCAGGTTGGTTCTGGTAACACATCTATGTAGTAAGCATGATTCTGGCACTGTACCTATGTAGTAAGCTGGGCAGGATGGGCATCAACACCTGACAAACCCAGGCTGATGCCAGGCCCACTTGCCGAAGAGAGATGGACACAGGAGGGCCCAGGCTGTTAGGTCAGTAGACACCGCAGTCCGGCCTCCTTGATGTTAATTTGAATTGTGCTTAATTTTAAAAAATTACAAACAGTCCATGCTCGCCTCCCCTGCCGCACCCTGACGGCCGTACCGGAGGCGCTGTCCCCACTGGTTTCTGCATTGTGCGATCATGTGACACACATATAATAGCTGTATGCAATTTCTGGCCTCAGTGTTAGAGAGACCGAGGAACTCCGCAGGGATCATGTGCTTGTCACATGACCGCACATTGTGGAAGTCAGCGGGGGACAGCATGCCCATTACTGCTGCAGGGGAGCCACAGGGGAGGTGAGCACCGACTGTTTGTTATTTCATACAAGCAGACATTGGGGGCATTATTACTAAAAGAGGCCAAACTGCCATTAGGGGACAGATGGGGTACTTCTAAAAAGGGCAAAATGGGGGCATTACTACCAAAAGATGACAAATGAGAGCATTATATCTGAAAGAGTGCATTATATCTAATATGGGGTATCAGTGAATGGAGACAAAAGGGGAAATATTCTCGAGTGGAGGCAAAAGGGGAAATGACTGAGTGGGCACATAAGGCATAAGGGGACAAAGTGGGGGCACTTTTACTGTGTGAGGGTCACTATAAGCAGCACTTACTGTGTGTGGCTACAAGGGGCCCAAAAAAGGGCCAGTACTACCGTGCAAAGTGCCACATGTGGCATTAATACCATCTTGGCTACTGTAGAAGGAGAGATTGTGGATAAGTGTAGCATGTAGCTAATGTGGGGAGGGTCATGGAAAAGCAAGAAGCCAAAGACGTCTGTCTGTTAAATTCCAAAGAGTCAAGTTGTGACCGGAAGAAGTCATAATGGTGGTCTGGGCCAGATAGAGAAGAAAGGGGAAACTGAACGACTCCAGTCAGAGAGGAAGCCACCTGTGATCACTGGATGTAACAGTACTGTAATCACTTATATGGTCGGTCTGCACAGCACCTGTGTAGAGCTGGTATCTACTGTTATATGGTCACTGTATTTGCTGTTGCAGATTTACATTTGCATGTGTTGTGACACACAGCAAAGGGGCCAACTGCGATTTCACCTAAGGGCCCGCATAAACCAGCAGCCAGCCCTGAAGCTTGGTTCTGGTACCATATCTATGTGGTAAGCATGATTTTAGAACTGTATGTATGTAGTAAGCTTGAGTCTGGTACTGTACCTTTTTAGCAAGGTTGGTTCGCTTACTGTATTTATATAGTAATCTTGGCTCTGTAGCCATATGTATGTTACCGCAGGAGATGAACCTCTGCCAGAAATGAAGACCCACGCACTCTCGGCCGCGCATGGACGTGTATGGGAGAGTCGGGAGCGATAGCTGTCAGCTTAACGAGTGTTTGGCCAACAGCTATGTAAGGTGTATGGACAGCAGCTTTAACCAGACTCACCAAAAGTAGGTGCCTAGTGCAGAATGAACTCTAGATATGGCCCTATTTATCACGATGTGCTAGTCATGTTGAGAACTGCTACATCCGTGTTGTCGTACATCCTATGCTATATTGTAGCAGGTATGTCACTTTGTAAGACTTTGTAGCTTGTGAGAGGAAAGCTAGGCACCGGTCACAACTGCTGAAAGTTATACTTGTTATCAGCTTTCGAAGATGCGGATGGAAGGAACGCACTGAACGCTGAGTCTAACATAATGGCAGAAGAGGACAATCCAGAGGACTTCATTTATTTTGCTCATTAAAGGGAAACTCCATAAATTACAACATCCCCAGATAAACCTACAGCTACATCTAGGAACAGAGGAACGTTCGCGGACGGAATCATCAATCGGCGCAAGATTAGCAAAATGTTGGCAAACCTTCTCATTTCCTAAATAGAATTAAATGGTGAAACGTGGCTGAATGTGGAAGGACCCCGAGGTCACATGAGTGAACCGCAGCGGGTCCCGAGGTCCGATAACACAAAACGTCCCGGAAGCGGCTCTCCGCATCGATTACCGGCAGATCTCACGCTGATTTGTACATCATTTAATAGATATTCGCACACTTTAATGAGATGTGAGCGGATACATTGGAGGACGCCGTTAGGGGATGACACAATCCGGCTGCTGGCTCTGTGACGGTAAGTGGTCGCAGTTAAACGGCCACAACAGACCGAGCTCCGCTAACTGCGTCAGACATAGATCCATTGCGTTCAGGCAGACCGAGCGGCACGGCTGCAACGCTCCACCATCCGGTGAACAGCTGGGAAGCAGCATGGCACATAATAACGGGCGCAAGACGGGGAAACAGGGCAATTCTTTCAGTATCTGTTGGGGAAAAACAGCAAAACAACAGCGTTAATGACGATTAAAACACACATCTATATATATCAAGACGAAAGCCCTCACTGACTGACTCGCCAAAAGTTCTCCAACTTCCCGATGTCGTAGAAACATGAATTTTGGCGCAAGCATAGATTATCTGCAAAATAGGAAAAGTAATTGGGTCCCAACTCGATTATTCAATTCTAGCGCAAAAGAATTAGCGTCGAAATTTAACGTACGGAATCTAAATCTCTCACTTCCCAATGTGATAGAAACTTAAAATTTGGCACGGGCATTGAATATGTCATAAGTAGGAAAAGTAATAGGTCCCAACTCGATTATTCAATTCTAAGCACAAAAGAATTAGCGTCCAAATTTTACGTATGGAATTTAATTCTCTCACTTCCTGATGTCATTTTATATGAAGGAAACGTCGCATGGTTACCTCCCCATGGTGTTTTCTGGGTAACGCAGAGAACTATGCAAAATGGTGAACATATGTTTTTCCGGTATCTCTAAAGTAACCACGACTTCATAAGATTTTCCGTGTGAACACCAGATAAACACCACTACCAAATTAACTCGGGCGAAGCCGGGTATATCAGCTAGTATTGTATATATATATATATCATTATATTGTGTATATATCTATCAAAATGTTATTCAAAATGTTATTCAAAACAGCAACATGTTCCTCAGGGGGCAGCACAGAGGACCCCCACAGGTCCTATGCAGTGCCATACCTTCCAGCTTGTGAACAATGAGAAGGAGGACAACCAAAGCCCACCTGGCAATTTTTTTACATTAGGACACACCCCATTTATACTAAGCCATGTCCTTTATGTATCTTCACCATAATAATGCCCTTCAGTGACTCCAATTTGTTATAGCAACCCCTCTGTGGCCGACTTAGCTATAGTAACCACTCTATGGCCCAACAAAGTAATAGTGCCCCCTATTCTGGCCCACTTTCTTATAGTGCTCCCTCTGTGGATCCCTTTAGTTATAGTGATTCCTCAGTGGTCCACTTTGTTCTAGTGCCCCCTGCTTGGCTCCTCCTATAGTGCCCCCCCTGTGGCCCCACTTATTTATAGTGACCTTTGGCCCCATCAAATAATAGTGCCCCCTCTGTAGCTCCTCTTAGTTACAGTGTTCTCTCCGTGGCCCTTCTTAGACATAATGCCCCATCTGTGGCCCCTCTTAGTTATAGTGCCTCCATAATGCGCTGTCAGGTTCTGTAAGTGTGAGTATACCATAGTGCTTTACTGCAAATGAAAGAAATTACTAGTGAAGGATGAACGCTTCAGCGTGCCCTCCCAGGATGGCAGGACAGCTTCACATATCCGGGAATGTCCCGCTGAATCTGGGATGGTTGGCACCCGTTTTCAGTGCTGCTGTTCATTAAAGGAGATGTCTCGAGGAAGCAGTGAATTTTTTTTTTTGCCCAGTCCCCCCCATTAAGTACACATTACTAAGCCCCCCTGTAAATGACTTTCCTAGCTGGTTCGTACTTACCGTTCCAGCGTTTCAGCAACTTATAAAAGTTTCCCCAAGATGGCCGCCGGCTCTTTTCCCGTCGCTCGCTGCAGCCCGACGTGCGCGCTCCCGAGACGCTGCCAGCTGTGTCTCCATGGCAACCAGACGCCCCGCAGCCGCCGACCGGACCCACCGCAGCCGCCGACCAGTCACCCACCGCCAGGCAGCAGGTAACCGGCGCAGCCCCCCCCCCCCCCCCATCACAGCGGCAGCCCCCCCGGCGCAGCGACAGCCCCCCCCGGCCCAGCGCTAGTTCCCCTGGCCTAGCGACAGCCCCCCCCCGGCCCAGCGCTAGTTCCCCCGGCCTAGCGACAGCCCCCCCCGGCCCAGCGCTAGTTCCCCCGGCCTAGCGACAGCCCCCCCCGGCCCAGCGCTAGTTCCCCCAGCGCAGCGACAGCCCCTCCCGGCCCAGCGCTAGTTCCCCCGGCGCAGCGACAGCCCCCCCCCATCGCAGCGGCAGCCCCCCCCGGCCCATCACTTACCAGGACAGCTGGACGGCGGGACAGCTGGGCGGCTTCTCCGGACAGCTCGGCAGCTCTGCACCTTCCTCTAACAGAGGAAGGTACAGAATGGCCGCTCCAGCGCGCTCCCGAGCAGTGACAGCTCGTCTGCGCATGTGCAGAAGAGCTGTAGCGGGGAGCACACTGAAGCGGCTCGTGCTGAAAGGAGAAGACCGGACTGCGCAAGCGCGTCTATAAAAGCAAGCTGCCGGCGAATTTAGACGGAACCATGGAGACGAGGACGCTAGCAACGGAGCAGGTAAGTGGAATAACTTCTGTATGGCTCATAATTAATGCACGATGTATATTACAAAGTGCATTAATATGGCCATACAGAAGTGTATACCCCACTTTGTTTCGCGAGACCACCCCTTTAAGACTTCAAATCACAGTTTGTAAAAGGAAACCAGAGCTCCCAAAGAAAAAAACAAGAGAAAATGTTGTTGTCCTACTAGGATTAAAGCTAAAGATATCTACAAAAGTTGGCATATTGTCACTTAAAGGTGTTCTGCGGGGGCGTGGTTACCTGGCGGACATCTAACTGAGATATTCAGAGGAGTGCCTGGTTACCCCCCATCATCCTGCTAATTCCCAAGGTTTACACTATTCCTACCTACCTTGGCTGAACATTTTGACGGGTGACTCGCCCTGCTTGGAGGTTCTGGATCGGTACGACGGCCCACTCACCAGTGGGAGCCAAAGACTTTCCTGGCTGCCTCCTCCGGTGTGCTCTCCACCTGGGATCTGCTGATTCGAGGTCCCCCAATAAGTGCTGCCTGCCCTCTCCAGCTTTAGCGGATGTCTGCACAAGTGCCTGGAGCCCTTACCCAGGTGTGCAGCTCTTCGCGGAGGTTCTTCGGTGGCTCTGGGGGAGGCCCCAGCCCTCACGGCGGCCAATTTAGATTTGCCACATAAGCAGCAGACGGAGCACTCTATGGCCTATGAGTCCCAGCCTAGGTGGACTATTACCAGAGGCCCCAACCTCCTGCACTAACATACTGCTGTGTTCTTCACGATTTCCTGGAGCATATTTACCTACCACCTCTCAGTTTTTACCTACTACAGGCAGCCACTAGCCAGTGTGCACTGCCCATCATGCTACCTATACAATAGTGGTCCTGGAGCTCTGACTATATGACCCCCTGCTCTGGCTACTTTGGAGTGCCACACACTTACTGGGTGTATCTGTCCTTGGCAGGGACTAGACTACACAGTGGGAATGATACTCCGTTCAGATACTCTTTTTGCTACACCCAGCATATTGGGGGTCTGCCTCCACACTGTTCCTCATCCCCTGGAATATATGAAAAGGGTCACGGTCTCATTTTAATAACTGTTATCAGGGCCCAGCCCTACTTTTTTAGGACCTTTGTCCTCAAGGTCTGCATTATTTTTCTGCAAAGAGGATGATCCTGGTCTCTTCCTGGAATGGTCTGAGCAATTCTGGAAACAGGTTTGATACCAACCAACTCAAGAGACTGATGACCAAAAACGTTATGTAAGAATTGGCTTATATTTCCATTGTACTGATACTTTACGCCTGCAGTGTTACAACAGAGAAGACGTCCTTCCTGCCACTACATGATCACTTTCAGTTAGCTCAACAGCATCTGCTATACATGGAATCCTTATTACGCCTGCATAGCCATAAACTACTACTGCCACTGGGTGGTCCTATCCTTGTTAACCATTTACTGTTCACTCCAACCGGATATGTATGCAGTGAATGTAATGACATAATGCCTTATGTGCATTATGTCTGGGCGCTATGTCTAGGCATTATGCTCCACCCCAACGGTGACATGTGATATTTTGACGAATATCCCTCTCTCCCCTTTTCCCTCCACAATACAATACTAAACACCCTCCAACAATTCCCATACGCAAAGGGATGCCAAAATACAGGAAACATAAAACATGGAACTCTTCCCAGACCATCACAGATCTATTCCATATACAATCCTCCCCGAATATGATAAACTCAGACCCAAGCCCCTCTCCTCCACTCTCCAAACATGGAGATGCACCTCCCGATACACGGCTCCATTCATCTCACCCGCAGAGTATCAACACTATAGAACTCTATGAAAATATCTAACAGCTGTTCAAACAAGAACTTCAGTCGGCTGAGTCCGAGCCGGGCCAAAGAATCAACGAAATGGAAAATCAAACAGATGAAATCGTGAATGTGCGAGATGAAGATAAGACCAGGACTGGGGATCCTGAAGCAAAAAAATCACACAACTTAGAATTAGATTAAAACCCAAAATTAGAAGATCTGGAAAATCGCTCTGAATTGGCTAACTTGTGAATACAAGGCCTACCTGAATGTATTACTGCACTTAAAGATGCAGCTCTGAATATCTTTCAAGCCTTCCTTATTCAGGCCACCCTGGAATCTTTTGTATTGATTGCATTCACCAATCCCTGACTAAGCTGTGCAACACAAACCTCCCCATTGTCCTCAAGCTCCACTACCCTGAGCCTAGGGACATGATCCTAGTACTGCAAGGAACTTCTCATCTCTCCCGGGAACAAAGACAGGCTTTCAACTCATTGTGGTTATAGCCCCTCCACACTAGAACACAGCCGGCCGCCACGACCAGTTACCCTGGCCCTACAGCGAGCTCGGAACTAGTACCGATGGGGCTTCCCCTTCTCGCTCTCTTCAGGTGGAGGCTCGAGAGCACTCTGTCTGCTCCTTATTGAAGGGTCAGGAGATCCTGAGATCTGCCAACATCACCATGGAGCCACCATCTGAGCGCCTCGGCTCCTCTTCAGTAACATCCAGTAAGATTACGAGAGAATTGTCGGCAGGGTTAGCTCTTCTCTGGGTTAGCTCTTCTCTCCCCGTTACCATGTCTCGTGTTTTGGGTCATAATGTAAAAGGATTTAATTCCCCACAAAAGCGAAGGAATATGAAAGATATAAACCTGACATAATTTGTACTCAAGAATCACACGTCACACCCAACCGCCACCCCAAGTCTTCTAACTCACGCCTTCATTCCACCGACTGCTCTATCTTGTTGTTTTTCAAAAAGCAGAGGAGTTTCAATATCGCTCCACAATTCATTTTCCCAACATGTTACGTATCACAGATGATCGAGGCGGCTGCTCAACACTATTAGGAGAACTCTGTGACGATGAGATTGGTTTAGTCACCATGTGTCTCCAAGGAGTCTCCTATTACTTTCTTCCTCACAATATGCGATATTCTCATTACTCAAGATTACCCCCGGCTGGTGAGGAGTCTTTACCTATAATCCCTTAGTTGGCTCTACGGCCGCTACTTCATAACTTAGGGACAAAAAACAGATACAATCACTAAACTATGTCTTACTTCCTCTTTAGCTGACACTTGGAGGGAAGTCAACCCTCTAACAAAGGCACCACTGCGGCTCGGATTCTCACGGTCTCATACTATTATTGACCTATTCCCTTCCTGTGGTTTGTGCCTGGTCAGATCATGTATCCTCAGAAATCATATTCTATCCCCCAGCCAGGATCCGGTACACTTGGGGACTTGGTGAAGGGTCACTCGCTAATCCTGATATTGGCACCACTGTCAGAGAGAAGCTAGGGGAGCATTTTCATATGAATGAATCTCATTCGACATCAGTAGATGTTCGCTGGTTAACGCACAAACCCAACAAAGTAGTGGAATTGGAATCTGCTTATGCGGCACCCATCATTATACCTGTAGAAAACAGTTAGAGATACCACACTAGCACTGAATACTATATTAACGCGTAACGCTGAGAAGGATGCAGAGATTTTCTGTACAACCCTGGACCAGCATCTGAGAAGGGGGCGGAGTGTGGCTAAAGTGTAGTGTCTGCAGTGAGGTCAGCTAAAGTGTAGTGTCTGCAGTGAGGATAGCTAAAGTGGATTGTCTGTAATGAGCTCAGCTAAAGTGTAGTGTCTGCAGTGAGGTCAGCTAAAGTGTAGTGTCTGCAGTGAGGTCAGCTAAAGTGCAGTGTCTGCAGTGAGGATAGCTAAAGTGCAGTGTCTGTAGTGAGCTCAGCTAAAGTGTAGTGTCTGCAGTGAGGATAGCTAAAGTGTAGTGTCTGTAATGAGCTCAGCTAAAGTGTAGTGTCTGCAGTGAGGTCAGCTAAAGTGTAGTGTCTGCAGTGAGGACAGCTAAAGTGTAGTGGCTACAGTGAGGACAGCTAAAGTGTAGTGTCTGCAGTGAGGTCAGATAAAGTTTAGTGTCTGCAGTGAGGACAGCTAAAGGGTAGTGTCTGCAGTGAGGACAGCTAAAGTGTAGTGTCTGCAGTGAGGACAGCTAAAGTGTAGTGTCTGCAGGGAGGACAGCTAAAGTGTAGTGTCTGCAGTGAGAACAGCTAAAGTTTGGTGTCTGCAGTGAGGACAGCTAAAATGTAGTGTCTGCAGTGAGAACAGCTAAAGTTTGGTGTCTGCAGTGAGAACAGCTAAAGTGTAGTGTCTGCAGTGAGGTCAGCTAAAGTGTAGTGTCTGCAGTGAGAACAACCAAAGTGTAGTGTCTGCAGTGAGAACAACTAAAGTGTAGTGTCTGCAGTGAGAACAACTAAAGTGTAGTGTCTGCAGTGAGAACAACTAAAGTGTAGTGTCTGCAGTGAGAACAACTAAAGTGTAGTGTCTGCAGTGAGAACAACAAAAGTGTAGTGTCTGCAGTGAGAACAACAAAAGTGTAGTGTCTGCAGTGAGAACAACGAAAGTGTATTGTCTGCAGTGAGAACAACGAAAGTGTAGTGTCTGCAGTGAGAACAGCTAAAGTGTAGTGTCTGCAGTGAGGTCAGCTAAAGTGTAGTGTCTGCAGTGAGAACAGCTAAAGTGTAGTGTCTGCAGTGAGAACAGCTAAAGTGTAATGTCTGCAGTGAGGTCAGCTAAAGTGTAGTGTCTGTAGTGAGAACAGCTAAAGTGTAGTGTCTGCAGTGAGAACAGCTAAAGTGTAGTGTCTGCAGTGAGGTAGAGATCAGCATGCACTGAGTCCTATGGGTGAGTATGGGATGATTGCAGAGCCCCACAGGCTAATTAATGCAGCATCCACATGATTAGAGATGGCTGCACCCTGTGTCCTCTACAAGCGGATTAACACAGAGTTGTAAAATCCTCTTAAATAAGGTCGGGCTGTGAAGTACTGGTGCGATGATGGACTGTTGCTTATGTTGGCCTACTGGTCCCCAGATAAGGGAGAAAGGACTTTTGGGCTCTTGTACCCGGTGACGGGACTTTACTTTAGTCGGCCTGTATGCAGCCTTGTACCTGTTGTGCTTGTTGCACCGTTACAATAAAGTTGAACTGTTATTCCTGGCATAGAGGCGGTCTGATAACGGTGTCAGTTATTACTGATAGATGGGAACGGCCGCATTGGCCCCGTGTCTATTTCAGAGGTCTGGTCACAGCCCAACCAGATTGATCCTGGCCCCGGCTGAGACACCTCATGATCCCATTACCCACCACAGTCGATCAGAGCATTGTGACATCGTATTGGGTAAACCGGTATGCAAACCAATGCTGTACTCAACCCTCTCCGGCGGCCCCGGGGGACTCCAGCCTGATCCCCGGCACCATGTTACATAACAGCACCTCTGCAGACCAACCGACTGCGACTCTCCTGCTGAATCAGCGGCATTTAGGAGGCACCCTACACTTCATCCAGAATGGAGAAGTACTGCTGTACAGCAATGTGGCCGGTCTCAGGACTGCGTGGCAGATGCTTCCCTTGTGACCCCTGCTGTCAGATGGCCAGAAGTAAACACGTCCGCTGAGATGTCCCTTATCTGTAAAGGTTCATTTCCGGCAGATTTATAGAAATGAAGCGACAATCTCTTTACCCCAATGACATTGGAGAGATCCGCTCTCTGACAGAGGCAGCAAACTTTAACTTGACATTTAACCCATCATGTGCAGATGTGGCCGAGTCTAACTGGGCTGCCTTGAGCCTTTAAAAAGTTCTCTAATTGCAAAGCTACGGATAGCGCAGATAAACCGCGGCGAAGAATGTTATCGGAATGCATTAACCCTTTAATGATGCGGCCCTTTTTTTTCATTTTTGGTTTTTCCTCCTCACTTTCAAAAAATCTTAACATTTTACTTTTCCATCCACACAGCTGTCGGAGGGCTTGTTGTTTTTGTGGGATGAGTTGTTTTTCAGTGACACCAATAATATATCACATAATGTACCGGAAAACCTTTAAAGAGTGAAAAGGTGAAAAAAAACACTAAATATTCTTTTAGAGGTTCTTGTTTGTTTCTGCGGCGCCCACATTGCAGCTGACATCATACCTTACACCGCGGGGCGGTACCATTATGGCGATACCAAATTCATATAGTTTTTTTTGCTGTACTACTTTAACCACCATAAGTTTTTTCGTTTTCCGCCCCTGTGGTCGTCTGAGGGCTGTTTTTTTTGCGAGACTTTCTCAGTTTCTGTTGGCCACTATTTTGGAGTTCATGTGACTTTTTGATTGCTTTTTATGGTGTGACCAAAAATGCGCCACTCTGGTGTTGTTTATTTATTTTTTCTGACAATGTTCATGGCGCGGGGGGAATAACACGTTGCTTCCATAGATCGTTCTTTGACGGATTGCAGCAATACCAAATGTGCTTTTTATTTATTTATGTTTTAATGTGGGGTAAGGTTTTTTTTAACTTTTTAAATTTTTTCCTATAATTAAAAAACAACTTTTTTAACTTATTTTTACTTGTGATAGTTTGATCCCTCATACAGTATACCGTAATACCATAGTCTTATATTATACCGCCGTTCAGTCTATGAAGGTGTGCCACAGGCTGACCTTCATAGGCCTTTATTCATGGCTGTTCTGGGGGCTTTAACAAGGCCCCTGGCTGCCATGGCAACTGAACGGGCATCCTCAACCTGAACGAACTGGGCATTAAGAGGGTTAACAGCCGTGACCAGCATTAGCGCCGATTGCAGCAGCAGCTGCAGGCGGATGTCACAGACGGCCGGCACCCGCCTTGTATGTGTTGTTATTGAACCGCATGTAAAAATAATTTTAAAAAGTAAGGCCAGAGTTGCTATTTTTCTTTTGTTCACTTCCCAAAAAACGCAAACAAATGCCACCAAAAGTCCTGTGTACCTCAAAATTAGACCAAAAAAAAATTACAACTCTTCCCCTGAAAACAAGTTCTCACAGAGCTCCATTGCTGGGAAAAAAAATGTTGTGGGTCTTAGAATGCGGCGATGCACAAAAAAATAAATAAAAAAACAAACAAACAAAGTGGTTGACCGCGCCGATCAGATAAGGACGCTATCAGGCTATTTTTACCAAATGGTGAACGCTGTAAAAACAAACCTCAAAAGAACAAAAGGTGGAATTTCTGTTTTTTTTTAATCTCATGGACCCCGAAGTACAACTCATCCCACCAATAACGAGCCCTCATACGGCTAACGACAAGTTACGGCTCTTACAGTGCGACAGTGAAAATCGCCTGGACCCTAATGGAACAAAATAGGCCGGTCACTGAGGGGTTAATGGTGCAGGAGGAAGGAGAGATATGACACAGGTGCTACAAACGAGAAGATCGCGCCCAATGAGATCAGCGGTCCCGTAAGGGTGCGGGTCTGCGCGATTCCTGCAGCTCTCTACAGTCGATGTCATCCATTCCGCGCCTCCAGACAGAAAGCGTTTCATATAACTGTAGAACGTGGAAATAAAGGAGCTGAAGTGTAACTTAGAGACATTTTGTTCCGGCTGCTCCGCGGCGTCAGTCAGCGGCGTCTCCAGCGCGTTCTGCTGCATTAAACTTCAAAGTTGTGTTTCCAGTTAAAGTTCCAAAAAGAAGAATTAACGAAACCCCGACGTACCGATCAGGTGCGCCATTGTATCCTGGACTGAAGCTGGGAACGGTCAGGAGAAATAGGAACTACAATCGTTTGAATGACGCGATCTACAGATCTGTTACAAGACGGTAATATGACGCTACCTCGTATCCTCTCGCCTGCGCACTGACAGCCGGCTGCTCAAGGACAGAAGTCCAGGGGTTGGGAAACACGGTGAGAGAGTAAGACAAGCCCTGGCACAGAGGGACGGTCAGCGGCTGGCAGGGGTTCTCTGCGGAGACAAAGAGGAAGGAAGTGGTTACCCGAAAAATGCCTCAAAGCTGCAATATAGGACATACACTGAATGGCCTTTTATTAGACCCCTCGGTCCTTTATTAGCCCCCCCCCCCCCCCCCCGCCGTCTCACAATTGGCGCCCCCTGTATGGTAATTATCCCTGTGACCTCGGAGTGCGGCATAAAATCACATGACAAGTTTTCTGTGGATCAGTTTCAGTGTGAATCCACATTAGATGGGAAAATCCAGCGATCGGAGCGACTTCCAACGAGGCCGGTCATCGGTGCTAGACTAGACGGGGGCTCACTGCCAACCGCAGGGGGGTTTCTCATGTAATGGTGTGGAGAGTATACAAAGAATGGCGCGATTGAGGGAAACATCCAGCGGAAGGGGATCCTGTGGAAACAACTCATCACTGAAAGGGGTCGGAGGAGGATGTCAGGAATCGTTCTGACCAACAGGCTGCACAGTCAGCTGAATACAATGCTGGAGCTCCAACTAACGTGTCCGAACGCACAACTCGCCGTTCCTCCACACAGATGGGCTATAACAGCGGGCAACAAGTTCCAGCTCCATTGTCTCTAAGAGAAACAGAAAGACTCCAGCGGGCAAAAGAGCGCAAAACTTGTATCACTGAGCAGCGGAAAAACATCTCCTGGTCAGATGGGTCCAGATTTCTGTTGCTGATGGGAGGGCAGAATTTGGTGCAAGCAGCATGAATCGCTGACTCCTTCCTGTCAGCCGGTCAGAACATGTCAGCACCGCCATCTAATCTGCAGGGACTACAAGAAGTTACCTGTCCGCAGGGGCCGATATTCCTGCAGGAGGATTTCATCACCAAGTGGAATCTACACCACGACAAATTGCTACTGTTCTGAGGGCCACAGAAGTCTACTAGATGGGGGTCTAATAAAACGGTCACTCAGTCTAGATGACACTCAGATTACAGGGTATTAACACTTTTGCAGTCATTATTGCTCAATTAAAAAAAAGCAATTTTAATAATATCCTTATTAAACATTTTGCACCATTTAAGTATATTTTGTGCTGCTATGTAGACATTCGCGTAGACATGGGTCATCTTTGAATGGCTGTGATTGGTTAATCCAGCACCGGCTTTCATTGGCTGACACGGCGCTGGATTAACCAATCAGAGCATTAGCTTGCTGGAGGCGGGGTATTCAAGTCCCACTTCCAGCAAGAACTGCTCTGTTGGTGTGAAGCACTGCAAGCCATGGCGAGGGACCTGAACGCCGGCTGCTAGGTAAGTATTAGACACCTCCTGAGCCAGCCCCCCATAAATAGGACACAGGTTGACTTGTAACCTGAAGAAACAGGCAAAAAAATGCATCTTATACACGGAACAATACGGCGGGTATTAGGAAAAACTTTTTGATAGTGAGGGTGATCAATGAGTGGAACAGGTTACCACGGGAGGAGGAGAGTTCTCCTTCAATGGAAGTCTTCAAACAAAGGACAATTATCTGTCTGGGATGATTTAGTGATCCTGCACTGAGCAGGGGGTTGGACTCGATGACCCCGGAGGTCCCTTCCAACTCTATCATTCTAGCATTCTATGATCACAGCGGAGGAGCATTCAGTCAGCAGAGTAGAGGGGCAGTCAGCAGAGTAGAGGAGGAGTTAGTCAGCAGAGCAAAGGTGCAGCCAGCAGAGTAGAGGAACAGTCAGTCAGCAGAGTAGAGGAGCAGTCAGTAGAGCAGAGGAGCAGACAGTCAGTTGAGTAGAGGACCAGACAGTCAGCAGAGCAGAGGAGCAGTCAGTAGAGCAGAGCAGAGGAGCAGACAGTCAGCAGAGGAGCAGTCAGTCAGCAGAGCAGGAGTAGTCAGTCAGCAGAGTGGAGGAGCAGTCAGTCAGCAGAGCAGAGGAGCAACCAGTCAGCAGAGCAGAGGAGCAATCAGTCAGCAGAGCAGAGCAGCAATCAGTCAGCAGAGCAGAGCAGCAATCAGTCAGCAGAGCAGAGGAGCAATCAGTCAGCAGAGCAGAGGAGCAGTCAGTCAGCAGAGCAGAGGAGCAGTCAGTCAGCAGAGCAGAGGAGCAGTCAGTCAGCAGAGCAGAGGAGCAGTCAGTCAGCAGAGCAGAGGAGCAATCAGTCAGCAGAGCAGAGGAGCAGTCAGTCATCAGAGTAGAGGAACAGTCAGTCAGCGGAGCAGTCAGTCAGCAGAGGAGCAGTCAGTCAGCAGAGTAGAGGAGCAGTCAGTCAGCAGAGCAGAAGAGCAGTCAGCAGAGCAGAGGAGCAATCAGTCAGCAGAGCAGAGATGCAGTCAATCAGCAGAGCAGAGATGCAGTCAGTCAGCAGAGCAGAGGAGCAGTCAGTCAGCAGAGCAGAGGAGCAGTCAGTCAGCAGAGGAAAGGAGCAGTCAGTCAGCAGAGCAGAGGAGCAGTCAGTCAGCAGAATGGAAGAGCAGTCAGTCAGCAGAATGGAAGAGCAGTCAGTCAGCAGAATGGAAGAGCAGTCAGCAGAGCAGAGGAACAGTCAGCAGAACGGAAGAGCAGTCAGCAGAGCAGAGGAGCAGTCAGCAGAGCGGAGAAGCAGTTAGCAGAACGTAAGAGAAGTCCGCAGAGTAGAGGGGCAGTCAGCAGAACAGAAGAGCAGTCAGCAGAGCAGAGGAACAGTCAGCAGAATGGAAGAGCAGTCAGCAGAGCAGAGGAGCAGTCAGCAGAGCGGAGAAGCAGTCAGCAGAACGGAGGAGAAGTCAGCAGAACGGAGGAGAAGTCAGCAGAACGGAAGAGCAGTCAGCAGAACGGAAGAGCAGTCAGCAGAACGGAAGAGCAGTTAGCAGAACGGAAGAGCAGTCAGCAGAACGGAAGAGCAGTCAGCAGAACGGAAGAGCAGTCAGCAGAGCAGAAGAGCAGTCAGCAGAGCAGAGGAGCAGTCAGCAGAGCGGAGAAGCAGTCAGCAGAGCAGAAAAGCAGTCAGCAGAGCAGAAAAGCAGTCAGCAGAACAGAAGAGAAGTCAGCAGAGTGGAGGAGCAGTCAGCAGAACGGAGGAGATGTCAGCAGAGCGGAGAAGCAGTCAGCAGAACGGAGGAGAAGTCAGTAGAACGGAAGAGCAGTCAGCAGAACGGAAGAGCAGTCAGCAGAACAGAAGAGCAGTCAGCAGAGCAGAGGAGCAGTCAGCAGAGCGGAGAAGCAGTCAGCAGAGCAGAAAAGCAGTCAGCAGAGCAGAAAAGCAGTCAGCAGAACGGAAGAGAAGTCAGCAGAGTGGAGGAGCAGTCAGCAGAACGGAAGATAAGTCAGCAGAGTGGAGGAGCAGTCATCAGAGCAGAGGAACACTCAGTGGGGACTAAATACACAGAGGGAAAGAACAAGTATGACGTGCACTTGTGTCTTTCCTTCTTAGCCTCCACATGTTGTTATCAGCAGAGGAAGAGAATGCACCTTGGCTACTAGCACTGGCCACCGAGTTGAACAAAAAGGGACTGAGATTCCCCCGGGTGCTGGAGAAGGTGGCAGCAGCATCAGGCAGTTCATCACTGGGTGCTCCTGTGTGTGATCTCCCCCGATCCCTCTGCTGGGGGTCCTCCACTCCCTGCTACTATCTCTAATACTGAGTGACGAGGACATCAGGAGCCGGTGCTGTCAGTATGTCATTAGCAGCATTGCAAGCTGTGATGTACAATGCAGGTGTTATCATACGGATGGGACATTGCTAATAACTATTATTACCTGGTTCGGGGTCCGGCACCACCAGACAGCCCTCCTCATCTCTTCCATCTACACAGTCCAGCCATCCATCACAGGCCCACTGTAATGGCAGACACTTCCCGTCATCGCACCTCAATTCTGCGGAGCCGCATTCATCTGAGAAAAGAAAACTGATGACACCGAGACAACAGTTGTATGTGAATGGTATTCTACATGACCCCCCCCCCCCCATGAATGAAGGGCCCCGCCACACAATGGGCCACTGATTTACTGCTTGGTTTTTGGGACAGTATTCTGCGCTACATTTCCCAGCATGCAGAGACCTGAGAACAAGTTCATGGTAGAATGGGTTGATTGGTCTTAAAACATAAGTACACCCAACCTGCACCCCAGGACATAAGATGGGCTCATAGCAAAAAATAATCATCATCTTTATCTCTATGGGGCCAACATATTCTGCACGATGAATAGAGAAAATCATTATTATATATAGCATTAAGCTAATAATGGGGGTGAGGGTCCTGCTGACAAGAGCTTACAGTCTATTAAGTGGGGCACAGAGGTAATAATGCTTGTTCTGTGTAATGGCCGGTGTAGCAGGCCAGGTCAACCCTTTGGGCTGGCGAGACAGTGAGGTAGACCTGATGGTATGTTATGAGTGGCTCTACTGCCTCTTGCAGGTGTATCCAAAGCTGCGGCCTACCCAACCTTGCTTGGGGCCCCGTATTAACAACTGTGTCAATCAGTCCGTTACTTGTCACGTGACGCCAGTGCCTCTTCCCAGGTGAGCCTTCACCCGTATCAAATAAAGAGTCCACAGTTAAAGGATAGCTTTAAACCGGAAGTACACGGTTTTCTTTACTCACAATTTCGACTTTGATTTTCCAAGTGCAAAACACTTTGTCAGTCTTTAGGTAAAACCCTCCTGGAACATTATCTCTCCCTTCATTCAGACATCATCAATCTCAGTTATCTCATGAACATTCTCAGCAGGTACACTCCTGACACGAAGAGGAACACCTACAGCTCACTGTTCCATTGCTTGTTCTGTCTTCCCTTTGACTGCTACGGCACTCTCAGTAAACTCTTGCCTTACGCTTAACTTGTCCCTTGACCCAGTAGATTAGCAGCGAACGTGCAATCATGGCCACCAACTCCTCAAGCAGGATCCCAACCCTTAGCTTCAGTCCCCGGAGGGGATGTATCCCATGGCAAATGAGATAGGCCCAGGGCTCTGCCCAGGCAGAAGCCTCACACTCACACGTCCTCCTCCACCGACTACATCTCTACTCTCCTCACTCTCTAGACTCTGCCTCCTAGCTTGTCTACCCCTCCCATCACGCCTAACACAAGAAGTTAGAGGAGACAGACTTACCACCACCAAGATTGTTAGCACCAACACAGAACATAGACTAACAAATATACGTACAAAGTTGCAAAAAACAGACTACATGAGATGGGCACACACCACTCCAAGATACCCCACTCTGAGCCAATACATCGGCCATCTTATATATATATATATATATATATTGGGTAGTATGCATAAAGCTGTACGGCCAGCTCATCATGTACAGATATGGGGTGTGTGAGGGGATACAGAGATCAGGTTCTCAGAGAGAATGTAGAAGAGGGAGAAACAGAGTACAGATAGATTAGGGGATAGATTAGGACTGCAGTAACTGGCACAGGATGGAGACATCAGTATAATGACTGATACAGGAGTAGAGGCATCGGTGTAGTGACTGGCACAGGGTGGAGGCATCAGTGTAGGAACTGACGCAGGGTGGAGACATCAGAGTAGGGACTGGCACAGGGTGGACACATCAAGGTAGAGACATCGGTGTACAGACTGGCACAGGGTGGAGACATCGGTGCAAGGATTAGCACAGGATGGAGGCATCAGTGTAGTGACTGGCATAGCGTAGAGGCATCAGTGCAGAGACTTGTACAGGGTAGATACATAAGTGTAAGGACTGGCACAGAGTGGAGGCATCAGTGTAGGGACTGGCACACGGTGGAGGCATCGGTGTAGGGACTGGCACACGGTGGAGGCATCGGTGTCAAGAATTGATCAAGGCAGCAATAGGAGTTTCCAGAGTAAGAAAAGGTTGGATTCTGGAGATGTTTGAGGAGCAGGTGACATGAGCGAGCAAATGATGGAATTTAGAGAGTGAAGGAACGATGGAAGCGTATGTATCCCAAGATTGCGGGCGTGCTACCTAATCTAACGTAAAGACTCATTGACCCGACACCCCGGCTGTTATATGAGAAGTCACTTACTTTCTGTGGCATTGAAAGCTTTATATGTAGCATAGAATCCAATGTCTGATATTTCTTCATCTGCTACAAACAAAACAGTCATTTGTGCTCCAGAGGAAGTGAGGGGAGGTGGGATGTCAGACCCACAGAACCTAAAAAATATTAGAGTGCAGATTTAAAAGTCAATTGTTACAAAGACCCCCAGTGATCAGCTATAATCTGTGGGAGACGTTAGCAAGTCTTCAGTTTCCCTGCAGCTCCCCCACAGGGGAAACAAAGCATTACACTGGGTCCTCCAGAGTGAGAGATGATTTTTGTAGCTGCTCTTTGAAGTCATTGCTCCTACCCCAAATTTAGTGCAAGGCTAGGGCTGCACTGTGACTTTTGGCCTATTAGGAATTTCGCACCCAAAAATCTCCGTGTAGCCCTGCAACCTCCCACCCACACTGAAGTGAATGGGGTCGACTCAGAGTTTGCCATAAATGCAGATTGCAAAAAGTCTAACCTCGATGGATTTTTTGCGACCTGTGACCTACAGGACACATTGTGAACTGCACTGTGGCCCATTTTACTTCAGTACAAGTTTGAAGTTCCAGTAGTTTTTTGGTTGTGCAACTCCTGTCGCGGCTGAAGTCTCTATGTTCCCCTAGCTTTACAATGTGCTGGAAGGTTCCCCATTGCTGTTCGGCATTTTATTTACCTGCCCATTAAACTGGCAATCCCCAGTCCAGCGCTGTCATGGACCTCCACGTAGTCGTACGTGCATCCCTTTTCCGATTCCAGGCTGAAATTATGGAACTGAATTTGAATGATTAGTCCATCGGGGACAGAGATCAGCCATCGACAGATGGTTTTTCCGGGGTAGCGGTCCGGGTGATTGGGTGAGAAGAGGGATCCCTGCATACTGCTTAGTGAGCCCCCGCAATCTGAAACCATAAACAGTGTTATTCCGTGATCATACTGTCCCCCTGTATACATGTGCATTCATATGTAATGAGGGTGGCGCTACGTGGGGGTTGTTATTTTATATAGTTCCCAATTACATTTGCACATGACCAAATGGATGCTACAATGTATTTTCTCCAACATGTGGGCTGTATTCCCACGGAAAATCATACTAAAAGCCCATTTACACGGAGCGATGATCCCTCAAATTTCGGAGTAAAGCTATCTTTTGCGCAATAATCGTTGCGTCTAAATGCGCTGCCATCGTGCACTTTTCAGGCACTGCTCCTTGATTGTTTAATTGTGGTCTTATCAGGACCGCAGGATGAGTTCTCTGTGGGTTGTGCTGATAGCATTGTTTCAGCTACTTAACCTGCCGGAGAACAATGGAGCTGAAAGCAGATAAGAGCCCTCAGGCTATTAACTGCATTCAGCTAAAGGCTTCATCTGCACGCTAATAAGCTACTAAGTAGCTACTTAATAGTTTATGCAAATTGATCGCTCAAACCCGTCACTCAAACTGTCGTTTGAGCGATTTTTGAGCGATCATCGCTTCGTGTAAATGGGCCATAAGGCTCAGGCTCCAAGGTGACTTTTGATCATCAATGAAAAAAATGAATTAACCCCTTAAGGACCAGGCTGTTCTGTACCTTAAGGACCAAACACTTTTTAGCGATTTTACCCATGTGGCGGTTTTACTGCTCTATTTTTTTTCCTTTAGCTACCAAAATTATTTTTGCTGCGTTTTTTTTTTCTGTGACACATAGGACTATTTTTTTTTTATATCTTTTTCACTGACTTTTTTTCCCGTTTTTTAGTTTTATTGGGGGTAAGAAGCTAAAAAAAATCATTTTTTTTAACATTTATAATTTTTTTTAAAATTATTTTTATATTTACACTAAAATAAAGTTTGGGAGCGGGTTCCTCTATTTGTTTCGGACGTTTTGATATATAGTATGTATGGTTTTGGTTTACAGGGCGCACACGGCGACGGTTTTTGTTGGCGTCTGCTTTGTGTTATTCTCTTTCTTATGTATATATTGTTGTTTTATTGTTATTTTGTCTTATTGATGTATGGAATTGTGTTTTTTACTATCTGTGTCCCCCATGATGTCATACAAGACCTCTGGGGGACATTCACATATTTTTTTTTCTTTATTTGACACTTTCCGACTGTACCTGGGGCATCCATAGGAGCCCTAGTTACAGGGGAAAGCAACCTCTGTGGTGACATTAGTCACCTGCAGAGCTGCCAGGGTCTAGTCTGATCCTCCAGCTCTGCAGTAGCAGGGAATCCCAGGAGGTCACATGACCCCCCGAGGCTCCCATAGTGAAAATACATGTTACTTTCACTTTCCCCATGTGTATCGGGGAAGCAGAAGGCAGGAAGGGTTAAAAACCCCTCCTGCCTTCTGCTCCGGGTTATCAGCTGTCACTAACAGCTGATAACCCGTTCCTTAAAGCACCGCCGTAATTTTACTATCGGTGGTGCTCTAAGCCCAGGACCAGCCGCCGAAAATTTACTGTGGCTGGTCCTAAACGGGTTAAAAGTGATCCAAAAGTTGCATTTGCCCCAAAATGGTACTAATAAAAACTACAGGTCACCCCATAAAAAACAGCCTTCACACAGCTGAATTGACTGAAATCTAAAAGATTCGGGGGGTCAGACGATGGCAACAGAGAGCAAATATTTTTTAAGGTGTTTTTTTAAGTAGTACTACAAATTTGGTATGATTGTAACCACCCGCCCCGCAGAATGAAGAGAACGCCATTCTTACTGCACAGTGAACACCACAAAAACAGAACCCCCTTAAAAAACTCAGAGTGGCATTTTTTTTCCATTTTGCTTCATTCTGAAATGTTTAAACTCTTTCTCATACATTATAAAGTACTTTAAATGGTACCAATGAAAAATACACATCGGAGGGCAAGTAAAGGAGCTATGAGTTATTGGAAGTGGAAAGGAAACATGCAAATGACAAAAACAAAAAGGGGGAAGGGCGTAAACAACATGTAAACTTTACTGGATGTATCGATCATGAGATAATAGAGCCTCTAACAAACTTCAAGCCGCAGTGAGGATGGACACATGTGGAGATCTCTGAGCCGGACTGAAGAGGTTTGAGTGCTCCACATGGAGCCCCTACATTCTGGAAATACATGAGACCGCAGACTGCGCCAATGACGGTTTCCCTTATAGATCTATAATCAACACATCATATTGACTGAATTCTCCCTTCAGCCAGTTCTTGTCCTGACCGCCTCTGACATCCCAGTTCCTGGACACTAGTGAGGAGTGAACTTTTCAAAACTTCTGTTCTGCCGATTCGTGAATTTGGGCAAAATGGTCAGTCTGAATTAGTTTGAACTGAACTCCAGTTTCACCAATACCCCTGAACTGGTGTAGAACACGATCTGGGAGTGTATCAGGTACTTCTGAGCTGTGTTTAAGGCAAAGTTAATGAAAATGAAGAGTAAGAAGAATTGTTCCTTCTTCTTCTTTTCCCTTCTTTTAAAGAAGAAAAAGGCTAGGAAGAAAAAGCAGAGAAAGAAAAAGAAGAAGAAAAAGAGGAGAAAGAAAAAGAAAAAGAGGGGGAAGAAGAAGAAGAGAAAGAGGAAAAAGAAGAAGAAAAAGAGGAGAAAGAAGAAAAGGAGAAAAAGGAGGAAGAGGACGAAGACAAGAGGAGAAAGCAGAAGAAAGAGAAAAAGAAGAGAAAGAAGAAGATGAGGTGGAAAAAGAAGAGAAAGAACAAAAGAAAGAAGTGAAGGAAAGAAGGAGAAGGAGGAGGAGGAGGAGAAAGAGGAGAAAGAGGAGAAGGAGGTTTGGGCAAGAAAACTTGTTCAGGTTTGAGTTAATGCTGAACCAAACTTTGCTAAAGTTTTACCCGAAGATGTTTTTACTGTTTTGGTTCACTCCACACTGGTAGTCCCCGTAGATGTCCCATCACTTACTGACATTGTCATCTCTGGAGCACATTATATTTTCAGACACTTGTCCGTGGTTATCATCACATACTGTATAAGGCCTTCAGATAATTTATGATGGCGTTACGTCCGGCAGACATACCCCAGTGCCTCTGGCTGCAGTTCGCTTCATCTTTCCGGTCAGCACAATCTGGAATTCCATCACACAAGGAAGGAAGCAAGAGACAGCGTCTTCCATCACATAAGAACTCGTCCCAAGAACAGCTCCCTGCCGAAAGAGAAGATCCCTGAAGGTGGACAACCTATAAATCTTTACAAGCAGGACGCAGACTTACCTACCCTGAGTGGCTTCCACCATTCGATATTTAGCCAGAAAGCCCGTGCCACCGGTGTGATCATCAGATACAAACTGAACCTGCAACCAACTGGAGCTGGAAATAAAAGTGGTGGGAGCCACGGAACCGCAGAATCTGCAATCATAGCAGGGGGCATCACCGGTAACATCATCTATAGACCATCATCTCCTGATAAAAGCCGCGCATTGAGAATTCTACCTGCGTGACGTATTTTCATCTCTAAGCTCCAACCAATCAAAGAGGCAAAATCCATAATGTCCCACATCTAAGACCGTGACCTTCAGCTGGACAAGCCGTCCCTCACCTGCCTCCAGCATCCAGGAACAGCGACAATTTGCGGGGTAGCGGAAGGGGTAATTTGGAGAACTCAGTGATCCTTCGGAGTCCCTCAGAAGTCCACCGCATGCTGGAGGAGGACATAAGAGAAGGGCATGAAGACTCAAAATGATGATTACCGTTACATTGTGATGACAAGCAGCGCTGCATAGACATGCCTTACCTCTGTCCGTTACAGATCACTTTTGCAGGAGGTTCCCATTGCAACCACCAATTGACTGACATGTACTGATTCCCCTTTCATTAACCCCTTAGCGACATCCGCCATCTTTGGTGAATATGTGTGGCCATTCTATTAGGAGCCAAGCCTGCTCCATACACAATGGGTGTTGGATGTCTATGACAGCTGGCATCTGACCACAGCAGCCATGAATGTAGATAATGCTGCTTATGGCTGTTAACCCTTTAAGTATTGCTGTCAATTCTGACAGTGACATTTTAATGGCCTAAAGGCCCTCTTAGGATGCCATTTAGGTGTTGTGGCAGCTTGGAGTCTTGTGAAAGTCTCCAGGACTGCCATGTATAACTGCCTAGTAAGACGTACCTGTGGCCTGTGGCACGGCTTAATAGGATCCCTGTGGAAATACAATATACTACAAACTGTCAAACAATCGCAAGTTCAAGTCCTGTGTGGGGGATGAAAAAAATAAGTAAAAAAAGCTTTACTCAAAAAAATTAATAATATTAAAGGTTTAAAAAAAATCCAACATTTTTAAATAAAAAAGGAAAAAAAAAACATCTTTGCTATCACTGCGGTCATCAACATCTGATCTATTACAATGAAACATAATTTATCCTGTAAGGCGAACGCAGTCTGAAAAGGAAAACGTAACGCCAGGTTTGTACTTTTCTTGGACATCCCGTCCCCAAGAAAAAAATGGAATAGAAAGCGATGATTGTATGTGCCCCAAATTGGACCAATAGAAACCACAGGTCATTCTGCAAAAAGCGAGCCACGCGCTGCCACATTGGTGGGAAAAGAAAAAAATCATGATGGTCAGAAGATGGCGGCCAAAAAACTAAAATATTCTATATTTTAAACATATTTTATTCTAAAAAGTAATGCACCCCCCCCCTCCCCGCACCGACCTGCAGAATAACATATTCATGTCATTTTTTTACGCAGTGTATTTGCCATAAATCCCCCCCCCCCTCTGCCTCCCAAAGAAACCGAGCAATTACTTCATTTCACTCCACTTAGAAATCGTAAAAGGTTTTTCAGTACATTATATAGTAGCGCTGAAAAATATAACTTGGCCTGCAAAAAACAACCCTCTGACAACGACGTCACCAGAAGAAATGTGAGGCGGGGGGGGGGGGGGGCACATGGGTGTGAGGGTATATGTATATATTGCCATATGATTTTTATGCTTTTATACCTGTATGCAAGTTCTATTCAAAGCTAAAATGAGAAAAACTTCATCTGTCGCCTTACATCAGATATTCCAAAGGTTTGCAAGGCTGAGAGAGATGTGTCCAGAAATTCAGAGATGATACAGAACCGGACACGAAGGCCGCATGCTTGGCTGTTTTCCCAGAAGCGCCGTATCTAGATAACGACTGTTTAACTACGTATATAACTTTCACTGTCTCAGGCGTAAATGCGGACTTCACATATATGGTTATGCGGTGGATTTGAGCCAATGAGACCATTACCCATTCCTAGTGACGTGACCAAAGGGTATAAGACCCCATGTAATCTGTAATAAAGTGCGCAGTTATGTCCTCGTGTGAGGAACTATACCAGACCTCTGTGTGTGGTGTCTCTTCTTTACCGCCGGCAGCGGGGCATTGGGGTGGGCCTGATTGGTGCTGTCTGCAGAAATTTCCCTGACAGATGGCGCATCCAATGTGGGGCGGTAAAACCGGAGCCGTGCAGCGCAGTCCACCCGGATCCACGCCACAGGGAAGCCGTCCTGCTGCAAACCGAGCCTGATCAACTCACAGAACTCCAGGGAAGACCGGCATATATTTATGTTGTGTTTTACACTGAGAGTCTTGCAGCAGGAGGGACTATCTGTGTTTTGTGACCGGTTGGGTTAAGAGTTTTACACGGTAACTCGTGGGCTTCGGGTTTGCCGTCACGGACCACTGACCGTGATAAGCGCTCCAATCACCCATCCAGGGACTAGTCACTAGTTTATTTGTTGCTGAAGTCCATAGTGTTTTAACGATAGTGGAGATTGTTTGTTGTATCTGCAGAATTTTTTTTCTCTTTCTTTTCATTTAGTCTCATAAGAGAAGGGACCCTCGGTTGTTTTGCTCTATATATGGGGATAACAATTTGATTTCAGAGGGATGTATTCTGTGAGACTGGTTCCATAGGAGAAGGGACCCTTGGTTGTTTTGCCATATATAAGGGGCTGACAATTTGGTTTAAGGAGGATACATTCTATGGAGCGTGTTATTATTATTGTGATTCTAATATGCGTAAGACCTTATTAAAGAAGACGGAGCCCCTCAAGGGCTGTCGTCGAGCGGATGAATTGGTGGAGGAGAGACAAGGGTCCCAATTTGTAAAATGTAAGAAAACTCTTATGAAAATGTGTAACAAGGACCCGTATGGTAGATTACAGCATGGTGACTGGGAGGAGGTCTTTAGGACCAAGAAGGGCGCCTTGAAAGACAAAGGTTTACTAGAAAGTGCTGAATTGAGGAGCAGAGAGACAGTCAGAGAAAGTTATGTATGTACACATTATTTGTTTAAGAAAGTATCCGTAAGTGAAATGTTGGAAAGTACAGTAAGTGATCAAGAGGGTGTCGGGAGAGTGTCTACTGAAGATTACATTGGCAGTTAGGTAGGGAGAGAAATAAAGGGAACAAGCAAAGTCGAGAGGAAAGTTACAAAGCATGTGATTTGTTGGCAGAGAGAGAGAGGAAAAGGTGTATAATACTAGGTGGATAGATATAGATGTATGTGTGTGTGTATATATGTACAAATGGTTAACTGAGCTCGCTTCTAGTGGGAGAAGGATTGTTTACTTGAAGCTGCAGTGTCTTAGTCTGGCTTCTCAAGGCAGAGAGATAACAGTTATTTTGCAAAGGTGGGGGCTTTCAGACTTCACTCTAAGCTCAGGGTCATAGACAGAGAAGGAAAGACAAGGGGGGCTGAAAGATACCCACGCATTCTAAAATATATCAGCGTTTAATATAGCATATAATAGCTTCAGTAAATAAGAAAGATAGAATGTCTCAGTCACTCAGCAAACTTTCTCACATAATTTGTCAAAAATAGCGCTCATTCACAATCTCATCCCAATAGAATCATGTACTTTATAACATTGTAGCACTCACCTCAATGCTTTTCAACTGCTGTATGTTTGTTTGTCAAACTATTTTTTTTTCTCCTGTGCATCTGTATGTACTGGTACACCTTCAAATGAGGGGGGTTGACGGGGCAGACTTGAGCGCATGGATCGATGAGAGTTAATGACCTGTGTTCAGGCTGTCATGAATGTAAAATGTGTGGTGCAGATATTGACTGAGGATAAAAGTCCCCCCCCCCCCATGCATAAGACTTTACTTGTTTGTGATGTGGATGGGCAGACTATAAAGTTTAAATGAAGGTGTGAAGATAGACGCAAGCGGCCAGTATCGAGGGGGTGGAGCTAGATGATGTAAAAGTACATAAGGGATCATCCCTCTCTTGTCAACAAAGGAGGGGGTGAGAATATTGAGCGGCCAGTAAAAGTTTTTTTTCCCCACACATTTGATAAGACATTGCAGGCAGGATCAGATTAATAATGAATTTTCTTAAAGGATATCACATTTCAAATGTTAATAGATGTTTGTAGATTATTCTGCCCTGATGTAACTCATGTCTCTGTTATTGGTGTTGACATCTTACAGGCCTTATCTGCATCCATCAAATTTTTTCCCCCAATGTTGTACTACCTTGAACCCGGCTACTGTTCTTCCAATTGAGTACCCTGGTTCAAAGGGGGGGGGAGGAGAAGGCATAGGTGATCTAGGTATTGCAGATCAGCTATTTTTAAATTTTTTGTAGCAAGATTCTGATCTATTTGAAATAGAATATCAGCATGATTGTCTAGCATTGATGCAACAAGAAAATTTAAGTTTTAAAAGGTTACTGAAGCCCTTGTTAACAATGCATATTTTGAGTTGTTTTTTATAGATGTTACAAAGGTGATGGACGACTCCACACTGGATATGCAGTGGTCACACAACAAGATGTCCTAAAAGCAGAATGCCTCCGCATGTCTCAGCACAAGAAGCAGAACTGAAGGCCCTCACTAAGGCGAGTAGAGTGGCAGAAGGTAAGACGGCAAACATTTACACTGACTCCTGGTATGCATTTGGCATAGCTCATGATTACGGCCCAATGTGGAAGGCCAGACAGTTTTTTACCTCAGCAGGACAGCCAATTAAGAATGGTGCAGTGGTGCAGAGTCTCACGGAGGCCCTACTTCTACCTGAAAAAGTGGAGAGCTCACACCAATTCCTACACCGGAGAAACAAGAGGCAACGCCATCACAGACCACACAGCAAAGGCAGCGGCCCTCAAGCCGTGGAAGAAAAGAAGAATTTAACAATAACTTTGGACATTGATAAAAAACTTTGGACTTTGATAAAAACTTTGGACTTTGATATGCTAAGGACTTTACAGTTACAAGCCAGCAAGGAAGAAAATGAAAAATGGACTAAAAAGGGACGGCGTATGTCAACAGAACTTGCCTACCACGGTCCCTGTGTCCCATGATGGCCCAGCTGATGCACAGAAAGACACACCTAGCAAAGCAGTAATGATGTCGACGCTTGAACGAGGACGGGTGGCTCCTGGGTTTTCTGTAGTTGCTGCATCATTTCTCCAATTTTGCATGATCTTTGCCGTAAAGCAACAGGGCAGAAGTAAAATTTGCCACATAACACTTGCCGGGGCCACTTTACCCATTTCAGGGATTGAACATTGGCTACATTCAGCTCCCACTTGTTGGGAAGTATGACTATGTGCTTGTTGTTGTTGATGTTTTTTCAGGTCGGAGACCTACCCTGTTACCAAAGTAAATAAGCAGGTAACCGCACAGAAGCTCATGAATGAGGTAATCCGCAGATACGGGGTACCGGAAGAGTCAAACAAAGGTACACACTTCACAGGTGAAATAATGCAACACATCATGTCTGCTTTGGGTATATTCCAGGCTTTTCACACATCCTACCATCCGCGGAGTAGTGGGAAAGTAGATACAAAAGGCAATGGAGGAAATGGGCAAATCTTGAATTGAGTGTCTTCCATTAGTTCTTTCCCAGGAGGGTACATGCCACAGTAGCTGAGCTTGGGGAATGATTCTCTTGTTAATTGTGTCATAGGCCTCTCCAAAAAATTGTCAATAACGCATTCTGCAGTCTCTGCTTTTCTCCCAGGTCCTACAGCTGAGTGTCACAATCTGAAACCAGGTGACAGGGTCTATGTGAAAAAGTTTGAGAGAGAAACCCGGTTTGAAGGTCCTTACCAGATGTTGCTCACCACCCCAACTGCAGTCAAGCTCGAAGGAAAGCCCACTTGGATCCACACTTCGCACTGAAAAAACTCATGATCCTGCATATCCTTTACATGCTATGGGCAGGGTGGGGGACCTGGGCGGAAGTGACCGCCACACGTTCAGGGGCAGGAAAGGAGGGAAACTGGAACCCCTGGTCCGGAGAATATGAAGGGGAAGTGATATTGTGGTACAATTCTTCTAACACCCATAGCCACACACACCTTTGACTACTGTACACTAGCCCCCTGTTTCATGGATCAGAACAAATTAATACAATCAAATGTACAATATGAAGACTACACTGAGGGTGAGAATCCAACACTGCATCGTGCTAAGAGAGAAGTTGATGCTCCAGGTGGTAGCTTTGATCCACTTGTATACATAGATGCAATAGGAGTGCCAAGGGGGGTGCCAGATGAATTTAATTCTAGAGATCAGGTTAAAGCAGGTTTTGAGTCCTTATTTGCTATTGTCATTGTTAATAATAATGTAGATTGGATGAATTATATCTATTACAATCAGCAGAGGTTTGTAAACTACACCAGAGATGCTTTACAAGGGTTAGCTGACCAGTTAGAGCCCACTGCATCCATGACGTTCCAAAATAGAGTGGCCCTGGATGTGATTTTAGCAGAAAGAGGTGGGGTATGTAACTTCCTGTATGTGTATTATCCCTTTGATCAAAAAGAGTATGAGTAAGGGACTGGACAATGTGACACCAACATTTCCCTGGTTTGAAAAAGATGAAGAGCCAGTTCCGATAATGCCAACCACCATACGTTACCAGAAGAATGGAGAAATGTACTAGTACTGCGCTGCCCCGATCTTCTAAGATGGATTGTCAGTGGACTTCCCATTTGCCTAGGGAGAGTGCAGAAGACCTTAGGTTCCGGGGAGGGCACACTCTGCAGGGTGTTAACTTGTACAGATAGAGGGTATGGATGCCTGGAAATGAGCCCAGGGAATCCATGGCCTCCTTCTGAGGTGAGGTAGGGATCCCCCCCTCCTAGGAGTAGGGACTTACGGGCAGTGGGGAAACCCTGACGCAAGGGAGAGGCGACCGAGGAAGAGTGCAAGGCCTGGTGCTTGATCTCCATATTAAGTTTTTAGGGGGGTTTGTGAGGGTATATGTATATATTGCCATATGTTTTTTATGCTTTTATACCTATATGCAAGTTCTATTCAAAGCTAAAATGAGAAAAACTTATATGGCGCCTTACATCAGATATTCCAAAAGTTTGCAAGGCTGAGAGAGATGTGCCCAGAGATTCAGAGATGATACAGAACCGGATACGAAGGCCGCGTGCTTGGCTGTTTTCCCAGAGGCGCCGTATCTAGATAACGACTGTTCAACTACGTACATAACTTTCACTGTCTCAGGCAGAAATCCGGACTTTACATATATGGTTATGCGGTGAATTTGAGCCAATGAGATCATTACCCATTCCTAGTGATGTGACCAAAGGGTATAAGACCCCATGCAATCTGTAATAAAGTGCGCAGTCATGTCCCTGTGTGAGGAACTATACCAGACCCCCGTGTGTGGTGTCTCTTTTTTACCGCCGGCAGTGGGGCATTGGGGTGGGCCCGATTGGTGCTGTACGCAGAATTTCTGTGACATGGGGATGGGCGCCCTTAGCTATCTTGTTGGATATCCTGTGGTGAGCAAGAAGCGATGTCTTATTTTGAATGGAGGGACTAATATTCACTTGGAGTTAACAATCTGGCTTCCTATTCAATGACTGCAAGCAGAGATATTGAAGCTGGTGCCGAATTATATTATAACATAATAAAACTTTTTGTTCTACAAAGACAAAGTAAAATGATGTTGCGATTTTCAGCCCATCTGGACGCCCCGTGTTTGTTCACAGCTTTCTGAGCAATTCCTGGAGATTGTTAGATATTGGTGTCAGCGGCGTGCGCTCCGTTGGGTTGCTCCATGATTACATATCACATTTATGGTAGATCAGGCAACGCATGGCATGTTTACAATTATTAAAACCAATCCTGGGTGTAGATATCGCTGTTACACACTTGTTATGGCTCCCCCTGCGCTATATACAGATGACCTTACTGGGGTCAAGACGGTGGAGCCGCCCAGCTGAAGAGTCTTGGTGGCCATGCCGTAGAAATGGCAATAGATGAGGGCATGTCGTATGCGTGAGACATGCCCGTGCTTGGGATGTTCCTGGCTGCACTGTAATGTTCTCCAACAAGGGTTTGCTCGCTCTCCGTGGAGCATGATGCTTTTTCTCTACTACTCGTTTTCCGGGGCTTTACGGGTTCCAAATCATCTAGACATGCTCACAGGTGGAGAGGTGGTTGGAGACTTGACTGACCTCCCCGAGGACAGGGTACATCATTCCAAGCCAGTCTGAAATCTGCGCATGCACCACTCTCCTCTAGGTCTGTGCATGCACCGCTCTCGCCTAGGTCTGCGCATGCACCGCTCTCCTCTAGGTCTGCGCATGCACCGCTCTCCTCTAGGTCTGCGCATGCACCGCTCTCCTCTAGGTCTGCGCATGCACCGCTCTCCTCTAGGTCTGCGCATGCACCGCTCTCCTCTAGGTCTGCGCATGCACCGCTCTCCTCTAGGTCTGCGCATGCACCGCTCTCCTCTAGGTCTGCGCATGCACCGCTCTCCTCTAGGTCTGCGCATGCACCGCTCTCCTCTAGGTCTGCGCATGCACCGCTCTCCTCTAGGTCTGCGCATGCACCACTCTCCTCTAGGTCTGCGCATGCACCACTCGCCTCTAGGTCTGCGCATGCACCACTCGCCTCTAGGTCTGCGCATGCACCACTTTCCTCTAGGTCTGCGCATGCGCAGTGAAGCTGGGTGTACATACTTGCCCTGGCTTCATGCGTGAGAAGTTGCTAGTCTGTCAGTTCTGACAGGTCTTACGATGCAGGAGGCTGAAGCAAGTCCATCACTGCACCCACTGTGGAACTAGAAGGCTTAACATGTTACATTCTGCCCTAGGGGATCTCAATGAAGCTATATTGAATAGATCCACCGTGACTCCTCTGCTGGTAGCTCCGCCTCATTGACTCCTCTGCTGGTAGCTCCGCCTCCTTGACTCCTGCAATGTAATTATACACGGCACATGCAGCCATTCAACAGCTTATTCTGCTAAATCCTGCTGCTGATTTTACTAACAAGAACACATTTAGGAAAGCAGAAGGAGTTAATGGAACAACTACTAGGGGGGAAAGTACGACTAACTGCTTTCCTTTAAAGGGGTATTCTGGGCACAGACTAACCATAAAATCCAATGTACATCATCACAAGAAGCCATTCTGTGATAGGGTCACTATATCCGCTCTGTCATGTGACCCTCTTCCTAAAAGAGAGAAAAAAACTCCACTTTCTCTGTAATCATGTCCACATTTGCTGCTTCCTCTCTTGTCCGTAACCTCTGACATCCTGTGAGCAGTGCATGATGGGAGGACAGGAGCGGCGGCACAGATCAGAGTGCTGGACGGTCCAGCCTGTCTGCTTCTGCAGCGCTCTCTGGCAACTTGCGAGAGGTTGGTGCTGGTAAGTTGTAGGACCTGAAAGCTGTGGGCGGCCTGCTTGAAGTTGTCGGTTGTGTTTACTGAGGAAGTGATGCATGTAAACACAGCGACAGATCGGCGGCTGCACGAGACGAGGGTCCAGAGCGCCAGATACAAGGTGCAGGATAGCTGTACCACCGAGATTTCAGCATTTTCTGAATTTCCATTTTGTGCCCAGAAATCCCCTTTAAATGAAGCAGTTGTAGCGATGCGGCCGGCGACTTACCGGCAGGGGTCTCCGTGAAGCCTCTGATCACGCTGGTCTCCGGCGCAGTCACTGCACTCTGGTTGGACAATAACACAACTGGTTTCAAGTCGTCGACTTTATATCCTCCTGTGTATAAAGCAAATGTAATGAGTGAAACAATGTATCAAACCAAGGACATAACCCATCGCAACCAATCACATCGCCCTTTCCATCTCCCAGATCCCCACTCCAACGCTCGCCTTCTCGCTTGCTCCAGTTTTTAATTCTCCTCCTGCCCTCGTTATTTCCAGCAGCCGGCTGCATTCATCAACCCAAATGGTCCTTTTACATGGAACGATTAGGCCGGCTCACCGAACGGGTCGGATTCTGCATGTGGAAGGCCCTCCGCGGATTCCGCCTGTGAGCCTGACCGGTGACCCTGCGTACGGCGCTATACTGTATTGTGTATGCCAACAGGGACACGCGGGCGGCCAGCACAGTCAATGTTTCTGTTTCTTTGTATTTTCCGCCCCGCCCCTTAGCAGCGCCCGTACCCGCAGCCCGTATGCAGTGTTAATAGGATAGGCTGCGGGTCAGACGCCTCCACTGACAGCAACGCAGGCCGTCCGCATGGATTCCACAGTGAGATAGAGCATGCTACGATTTTTCTTCTGCTCGTTTAATACGCCATTCGTATCGGCAAGTGTGAAGGGAAATTCATAAATCCACGCCTTTCAATGCATTTTACTGCAGGACATTTGCATGGACGCCGATCGGGGAATCTGCAACTCAAATCCAGTCGTGTGACACCGGCCTTACTGCTCAAGAAATCGTTGGATCGCGTGAATTTGAATGATAATCTTCAGTGTAAACGATTGGATGACAAATGATAATTAGTTCGTCATCCATGTTTTGCGCTCACAAGGTTTACGTGTAAACAGCGATCGTTCATTCGCATCCCCTGAACAACTAACAATTCAGTGAACGAGCGAATAACGAAAAGATGCAAACGATTATCTCCGTGTAAACCGAACGCTTCTTCATGCTAATGACTCATTCGCTCGTTCTCTCATACAAACGCGTTTTGTTGCGTGTAGCAGGGCCCTTACAATGTATCGGCCGCTGACATTCCGGAAGTGACTTTGCTCCTCATATAAATGTATTTACTTCTTGCAGCTTCTTATGGACTCCACCGCTGGACGGCGCGGTGATAAGCTGGGAGGGAAGCGGTCATCACGTTTCTACAATACAATCTACACTGTCCCTTTAACCGTGCTGCTAATGAGATTTCCTTACCGCTAATTAGTTCTGTAATCCGTGTCCGGTACCTTTACATTCTGCTATCGATGGTTACCCGCGCTGCATTAAAATGGGTTGAAAAGAATCAGATTCCTCCCTGCGCCGCACCGGCCGCCCCTATTCTTGATTGGCAAGCATGCTGATATCCTGTGCTTGCTATAGTCCCGCGCAGGCGCCGTAGAACATCCTGTCCACGCTGTGTGCCTCGGCTCTCCCTCACTTGCTGAGAACAGGAGAATGGGAGTAGTAGTTGTCACGGGTGACGCCACCGTTCCTACACACCGGTATGATCCTCGGCGGAAAATAATCACAGACAAACAGTCTTTTAGTACCTCGGGTCCCTAGGAACGGTTAGGGCCCGGTATAAACTGTACTTAACAATTACAAGGCAGTTTAAGTACAGTCTATACAGTGCAGGCAAGACAAAAGGTTTGAGGTCAGGGAGTAAGCTCAGGATGACACCAGTCCTGCAGTCTATGTTATCTGTCAGGTACTGCTCCTGGTAGGGAAGCACTCCAGGGAAGGAAAGGGGGGTAGGGGTCACTCCACTCTGACAGCCCTGGTGTCACGTGGGTGTAACAATTAAGGAGCATACTTCTCTGTGGCGATTCTGGCTCTGGACGTCCGCGTAGGGAAATTACTTAGTACTTACGAAGAAGAGGAATTGGTATACATGCCAATCAAGAACAGGGGTGTGCCGCTGCGGAGCCGAGGGAAAATCTGACTCTTTTCAGCTCATTACAATACAGCACAGAAAAACCTCAAGAGCAGAATGTAGAGGAACCGGGACACGGATTACAGGACCAAACAGCGATAAGGAAATCTCATGAGCAGCGCTGTTAGAGGGCTGGATTACATTGTAGAAACTAGATGACCCGCTCCCTTTAAAGGCGGACTCCCATCTCTGGAATCTTATGCTCCGTTCTCCAGACATTGCAGCTATTGATTCCTTTGTCCTCTGATCGTTTACTGCTTGTTGCCAGGATAAAATAGCAATGGAGGCCGATGCTTGTGCACCTCTATCATCTAGATCTTGGGTCGGGGTCTCAGGAGCGCATGCGCACTGGCTTTTGGCGCGGCCACCAGCTACCGCAGTGCTCTGACAACAAGCAGGGGACAGAGGAATCAATAGCTGCAATGTCTGGAGAACGGAGCATTCTGGAAATAAACATCCTTTGGGCGAGCGCATGGTTTTGCGATTTTGAACACATTGAAATAGGATTCCGGAGATGGAAGTCCCCTTTAAAGGCGTTATTCCATCAGAAACACTTATCTATCCAGAAGATTAGTTATAAATGTCTGATTGCTGAGGCCATCAAGAATCCCGGGAACGGCTCGCCCCAACTTCCTGTGATTCATGGAGTGGTGGTGAGCATCGCCGCTGAGCGCTGTGGTTGGCTCTCTGTGAATGGAGTGGTGGTCACGTATGCCCATCACTGCTCCATTTATCGGGGGGACTCGGGGCGCGCCATTCTCATGATCACACAGTCAGCCCCCCCAACAAGCACACATTTATCTCCGATCCTGTGGATGGAAAGCGACTATTTCTCGGGGCTTTCTGCAGATCTTCAGCTTTGTTCTCTGCACTCATTTCAATGCAATTAGAAGCTGAAGAAGAACTTTCTAGAACATTCTCCTTTCAAAACGGTAACCGCTATTTCTGTAAAATCACACGACAAAAACACGTTTCCCGTATGAGGAAGCTCACATGAATGCGGCGGTTTAGTTTAATTACTGATGGGTGCGGCGAGCTTTTATACGTCGACTCGATGGTTAGAGAATCAGCAGCATTGTCACGGCGGACTCCAACAGCGTACGGCGCAATCAGCCGCAGAACATGAAGCTTCTCACAGTAAACAATAGCGCCAGATGATGTCACGCGTCCCACACATGGGTACTTGGCCGCAGACGGCGCCTTCCCATCTGGATTCGCTGATTGTTTACTAACAGTCATCATTTTGGTTCCAAACATTAAAACACGAGATCTGATGTTCTCTTCTGAGCCGTTGGCTGAACATTCGGGAATTGATGAGTTTGCCGCTTACAATCAAGGCCCTCGGAGCGCGGTGGGGGGGGCATTCACGGATGCTGATACACAAGGTGCCTGATATTCCATCGCTCTATGAGGTGGACAAGAAACAATGTAGCCCCTTGGATAGAAATGTATCGAGTCGCATCTGTGGTTTTAGCATTGAGAACCCGACACATGGGAAATAGGAAGGTTGTGCGGCGCTTGTAGTGCAGTTAACCCCTTAATGACGCCGCCCATTTTTTAAAAAACTTTTGTTTTCTGCTCCCTACTAAAATTATAACGCTGCTCTTTTTCCGTGGCCGTCGCTGTCGGAGGGTTAGTATTGTTTGCGAGACGAGTTGTATTTTTCAGTGGTCCTATTTAATGGAAAAATTGGAATGAAATGGGAAAAAAAATACAGTTTCACCATCTTTTGGAGCTTATTGCTTTTACAGTGTTCACACTGCGAGACAAATGAGCCGAAAACTTTATTCCGCGGGTCGGTACAACGATCACCAAATTACAGCGATACCCAAATTTATAGAGTTGGATTTTGCTGTATCTTTAAAATATATATTTTTTCTGCTACTATAAAGCCTCCTTCCCACGAACGGATTTACGCCGCGTAAATTCGCGGCAAAAATCCGCTGCGTTGCACCCTGCTATTAGGTTCTATTGAACCTAATAGCACAATGCTCACGATGCGTAATTCCACCGCGGAATTACGCACCGCGATTTCTCCCGTCCTCACCCGCAGCATGCTCTATTTTCTGCGGGTGAGGACGGGCTGTACACGCTGATGGCTTCCATTGCAGTCAATGGAAGCCGTCCTTTCACGCTATCTCCCGCTGTAACCAGCGGGAGATAGCGTGAAAAAACGCTTTCCCGCCCACCGCCGCGCGTCATATGACGCCATATGACGCGGCCGGCCGCGTCACGTGACACGGCCGGCCGTGCACGTGACAAGCTCGGTGACGCGGCGGTGGTGGGCGGTGACGGGCGGTGACGCGGCGGCGGTGGGCGGGGAAGCGATTTCACGCTATCTCCCGCAGGTAAGTATAGGGGCTCTGGGGGGCGCCGTGACGGGCTTCACTGCGTAATATTACGCGGCGGAGCCCGTCACACTCGTGGGAAGGAGGCCTAAGGGCGCCCACCCACTGGCGTTTGCGATTTTCGTGCGTGATCCGCGGTGTTTTTCCCGGCATTTTCGCGGCTTTTTCCGTTAATTTCCATTGACATTCATGGGTGCATTAAGAGAAAAATAAGGACACATATGCAACTGACAGTTCCTATGTTAAAAATTGCAACGGACTGAAAAAAAAAACGCCAGTGGACAGGAACACATTCAAAACTAATTGCTCTTGAGAAAAAACGCAAAACGCAAAGGAAAAAAAATCGTCAGTGGGTGGGCGCCCTAAAGGTTGACATTTTCCCGCTGACATCGTTGTGTGAGCAGCACCATATTCCAGTGTCTGACAGTTGTGTGACGTCACGTTTTTTGCAGGATGACCTGTAGTTTCAATTGTTGCCATTTTGGAGTTTATGTGGCTTTTTGATCGCTTTTTATTAAACTTTTTCTTTGAGATGCGGTGACAAAAAAAAC
This sequence comes from Eleutherodactylus coqui, assembly GCF_035609145.1. Lineage (NCBI taxonomy): Eukaryota > Metazoa > Chordata > Amphibia > Anura > Eleutherodactylidae > Eleutherodactylus > Eleutherodactylus coqui. The sequence goes on along the minus strand of NC_089842.1, from coordinate 6,184,211 downwards.
CCAACACAATTCTGTGCGTTTTGTTTTCTGATGACGTTCACCATGCAGGATGAAAAAAATGCATTATTACGATAGATTGTACGGAAGCGGCGAGAGCGAATATGTTTCTGTCTTTTGATTGTTAAATCCCTAAGGGGACTTGAACCTGCGATCTATCGTGACATGCCACAGGTAGAACTTGATAGGCATTCATTCATGGCTGCCATGACAACCAAATGGCAGCTTGAAATCTTATGAGGGACCCATTCAAGACCCTGAATGCCAATCAAGAGATTTGAATGCCAATGTGAGAATTGAAACTGGCATTTAAAGCATTAAAAGCCATGATCAGCGTGAATGCTGGTCGTGGCTGTTGCCAGCGGGTGTCTGCTGTTAAAGATTGTACGTCTTTTTGGATGAAGGGGTTAAAGGGGTTGTCCCGCGGCAGCAAGTGGGTCTATACACTTCTGTATGGCCATATTAATGCACTTTGTAATATACATCGTGCATTAATTATGAGCCATACAGAAGTTATTCACTTACCTGCTCCGTTGCTAGCGTCCTCGTTTCCATGGAGGCCGTCTAATTTTCGGCGTCTAATGGCCAAATTAGACGCGCTTGCGCAGTCCGGGTCTTCTTCTTTCCTCAATGGGGCCGCTCGTGCTGGATGCCGGCTCCGTGTAGCTCCGCCCCGTCACGTGCCGATTCCAGCCAATCAGGAGGCTGGAATCGGCAATGGACCACACAGAAGCCCTGCGGTCCACCGAGAGAGAAGATCCCGGCGGCCATCTTCAGCAGGTAAGTAAGAAGTCACCGGAGCGCGGGGATTCAGGTAAGCACTCTCCGGTGTTCTTTTTTAACCCCTGCATCGGGGTTGTCTCGCGCCGAACGGGGGGGGGTGGAAAAAAAAACAAAACCCGTTTCGGCGCGGGACAACCCCTTTAAGTTACAGTGCTTAAGAGGAACCCAGTAGGTACCAAGAAAAGTTCATAATTAGAGATGAGCGAACGTACTCGTCCGAGCTTGATACTCGTTCGAGTATTAGCGTGTTCGAGATGCTCGTTACTCGTAACGAGTACCACGCGATGTTCGGGTTACTTTCACTTTCATCTCTGAGACGTTAGCGCGCTTTTCTGGCCAATTGAAAGACAGGGAAGGCATTACAACTTCCCCCTGCGACGTTCAAGCCCTATACCACCCCCCTGCAATGAGTGGCTGGCGAGATCAGGTGTCACCCGAGTATATAAATCGGCCCCTCCCGCGGCTCGCCTCAGATGCACTCTGACAGAGATCAGGGAAAGTGCTGTTGGTGCTGGAGCTGCTATAGGGAGAGTGTTAGGAGTTATTTTAGGCTTCAAGAACCCCAACGGTCCTTCTTAGGGCCACATCTAACCGTGTGCAGTACTGTGGAGGCTGCTTTTTGCAGTGTTGCACTTTTTTTTTTTGGTATATCGGCCGTGCAGAGCATTGCGCCCTGCAGTAATAGTCCAGGGACAGAAGTGTGGAGGCAGGGACAGAAGACATATATTATTGATTGAATATACGCAGTGGTCCTTTTCCAAAAAATATTGGCAAAAAATTTATTTGGCCTGCCTGTCACTGTGCTCAGTGTTCTGGGTCCGTGTCTGCTGGGGGTAGTAGTTCTCCAAATTCATACGCAGCCAGCTAAGTGTTACAGCAGGCGTGCACCAAATTATTTCCTGGGGTTCTGTAAACGAAGTCAGCCTCCAACCACAGGCCAATAAGCGGCACATTTAATTACAGCGTTCTGTTTCTGCACTACTGCTAATACACCATGCTGAGGGGTAGGGGTAGGCCTAGAGGACGTGGACGCGGGCGAGGACGCGGAGGCCCAAGTCAGGGTGTGGGCACAGGCCGAGCCAGTGCGGTGGCCAGGGGTAGAGGCAGGGCCAGACCGAATAATCCACCAACTGGTTCCCAAAGCGCCCCCTCGCGCCATGCCACCCTGCAGGGGTCAAGGTGCTCTGAGGTGTGGCAGTTTTTCACAGAGACGCCTGACGACCGACGAACAGTGGTGTGCAAGCTTTGTCGCGCCAAGATCAGCTGGGGAGGCACCACCACCAGCATGCGCAGGCATATGATGGCCAAGCACCCCACAAGGTGGGACGATGCCCGTTCACCGCCTCCGGTTTGCACCACTGCCTCTCCCCCTGTGCCCCAACCTGCCACTGAGATCCAACCCCCCTCTGAGGACACAGGCAGTACCGTCTCCTGGCCTGCACCCACACCCTCACCTCCGCTGTCCTCGGCCCCATCCAGCAATGTCTCTCAGCGTAGCGTCCAGACGTCGCTAGCGCCACTGTTTGAGCGCAAGAGCAAGTACGACGCCACGCACCCGCACGCTCAAGCGTTAAACGTGCACATTGCAAAATTTATCAGCCTGGAGATGCTGCCGTATAGGGTTGTGGAAACGGAGGCTTTCAAAAGCATGATGGCGGTGGCGGCCCCGCGCTACTCAGTTCCCAGTCGCCACTACTTTTCCCGATGTGCCGTCCCAGCCCTGCACGACCACGTCTCCCACAACATTGTACGCGCCCTCACCAACGCGGTTACTGCCAAGGTCCACTTAACAACGGACACGTGGACAAGCACAGGCGGGCAGGGCCACTATATCTCCCTGACGGCACATTGGGTGAATTTAGTGGAGGCTGGGACAGAGTCAGAGCCTGGGACCGCTCACGTCCTACCCACCCCCCGAATTGCGGGCCCCAGCTCGGTGGTGGTATCTGCGGGGGTGTATGCTTCCTCCACTAAACCACCCTCCTCCTCCTCCTCCTCCTCCTCCGCAACCTCTGTCTCGCAATCAAGATGTGTCAGCAGCAGCACGTTGCCAGCAGTCGGTGTCGCGCGGCACGGCAGCACAGCGGTGGGCAAGCGTCAGCAGGCCGTGCTGAAACTACTCAGCTTAGGAGATAAGAGGCACACGGCCCACGAACTGCTGCAGGGTCTGACAGAGCAGACCGACCACTGGCTTGCGCCGCTGAGCCTCCAACCGGGCATGGTCGTGTGTGACAACGGCCGTAACCTGATGGCGGCTCTGCAGCTCGGCAGCCTCACGCACGTGCCATGCCTGGCCCACGTCTTTAATTTGGTGGTTCAGCGCTTTCTGAAAAGCTACCCACACTTGTCATACCTGCTCGGAAAGGTGCGCCAGCTCTGCGCACATTTCCGCAAATCCCACACGCACGCTGCCACCCTGAGGACACTGCAACATAGGTTTAATCTGCCAGTGCACCGACTGCTGTGCGACGTGCCCACACGGTGGAACTCTACGCTCCACATGTTGGCCAGGCTCTATGAGCAGCGTAGAGCTATAGTGGAATACCAACTCCAACATGGGCGGCGCAGTGGGAGTCAGCCTCCTCAATTATTTACAGAAGAGTGGGCCTGGTTGGCAGACATCTGCCAGGTCCTTGGAAAATTTGAGGAGTCTACCCAGATGGTGAGCGGCGATGCTGCAATCATTAGCGTCACCATTCCTCTGCTATGCATCTTGAGAAATTCCCTGCAAAGCATAAAGGCAGACGCTTTGCACTCTGAAACGGAGCCGGGGGAAGACAGTATGTCGCTGGATAGTCAGAGCAACCTCATGTCTATATCTCAGCGCGTTGAGGAGGAGGAGGAGGAGGGGGAAGAGACAGCTTGGCCCACTGCTGAGGGTACAGATGCAGCTTGCCTGTCATCCTTTCAGCGTGTATGGCCAGAGGAGGAGGAGGAGGAGGAGGATCCTGAAAGTGATCTTCCGAGTGAGGACAGCCATGTGTTGCGTACAGGTACCCTGGCACACATGGCTGACTTCATGTTAGGATGCCTTTCTCGTGACCCTCGCGTTACACGCATTCTGGCTACTACGGATTACTGGGTGTACACACTGCTCGACCCACGGTATAAGGAGAACCTTTCCACTCTCATTCCCGAAGAGGAAAGGGGTTCGAGAGTGTTGCTATACCACAGGGCGCTGGTGGACAAACTGATGGTAAACTTCCCATCCGACAGCGCTAGTGGCCGAAGGCGCATTTCCGCGGCCCAGGTAGCAGGGGAGGCGCAGAGATCAGGCAGCATGTACAGCGCAGGCAGGGGAACACTCTCTAAGGCCTTTGACAGCTTTATGGCTCCCCAGCAAGACTGTGTCACCGCTCCCCAGTCAAGGCTGAGTTGGCGGGAGCACTGTAAAAGGATGGTGAGGGAGTACGTAGCCGATCGCACGACCGTCCTCCGTGACGCCTCTGCCCCCTACAACTACTGGGTGTCGAAGCTGGACATGTGGCCTGAACTCGCGCTGTATGCCCTGGAGGTGCTTGCTTGTCCTGCGGCTAGCGTCTTGTCAGAGAGTGTGTTTAGTGTGGCTGGGGGAATCATCACGGATAAGCGTACCCGCCTGTCAACCGACAGTGCCGACAGGCTAACACTCATCAAGATGAACAAAGGCTGGATTTCCCCAGACTTCTGTTCTCCACCAGCGGACAGCAGCGATACCTAAGCAATACTTAGGCTGCACCCGCGGATGGAAGCATCGTTCTCTATCACCATCCAAAACGGGGACCTTTTTGCTTCATCAATCTGTGTATAATATTCCTCCTCCTCCTCCTGCTCCTCCTCCTGAAACCTCACATAATCACGCCGAATGGGCAATTTTTCTTAGGCCCACAAGGCTCAGTCATATAATTTTTGTAAACAATGTTTATACGTTTCAATGCTCATTAAAGCGTTGAAACTTGCACCTGAACCAATTTTTATTTTTACTGGGCTGCCTCCAGGCCTAGTTACAAATTAAGCCACATTAACCAAAGCGATTAATGGGTTTCACCTGCCCTCTCGGTTGGGCATGGGCAATTTTTCTCAGGTACATTAGTACTGTTGGTACACCAATTTTTAGGGGCCCTCGCCTACAGTGTAATCCAATTAATTTTTTGCCCACCTGCATTACAGCTGACATAACATCAGCTGTGATGGGCACTGCAATGGGATATTTTTATGTACCGCCGGTGGGTTCCAGGGAGCCACCCATGCCGTGGGTCCACAGGGAATTGTAACTGCATGTGTCCACTTCTAAAGAACCCCAGTCTGACTGGGGCATGCAGTGTGGGCCGAAGCCACCTGCATTAAACATGACATTATTACCTCAGCTGTGATGGGCAATGCAATGGGATATTTTTATGTACCGCCGGTGGCTTCCAGGGAGCCACCCATGCTGTGGGTCCACAGGGAGTTGTAAATGCATCTGTGTCCACTTCTAAAGAACCCCAGTCGGACTGGGGCATGCAGTGTGGGCCGAAGCCCACCTGCATTTCATCTGACGTTAGCTCTGCTGTCCAGGGCACTGCAATGGGATACATTTATGTACAGCGGTGGGTTCCAGGGAGCCACCCATGCTGTGGCTGCACACGGAATTCCCATTGCGGAGTTGTACCTGCCTGTGACTATTTATGAAAAACCCCGGTCTGACTGGGACATGCAGACACCTTGACAGAATGAATAGTGTGTGGCACATAGGTTCCCCATTGCTATGCCCACATGTGCAGCTCCTGATGGCGGTGGCACAGGATTATATTTCTCATTGCTTCTGTACAGCATTGTGGGCTATCGCCCCGCCCCTTTTAAAGAGGGTCGCTGCCTAGCCGTGCCAACCCTCTGCAGTGTGTGCCTGCGGTTCCTCTAGCAGACGCACTTATAAAGAGACATGAGTGTGGCGTGGCATGAGGGCAGCTGAAGGCTGGGCAGGGACACTTTGGTGTGCGCTGTGGACACTGCGTCGTGGGGGGGGGGGGGGGTTGGGCAGCATGTAACCCAGGAGAAGTGGCAGTGGAGTGTCATGCAGGCAGTGATTGTGCTTTGTTGGAGGCAGTGTGGTGCTTAGCTAAGGTATGCCTTGCTAATGAGGGCTTTTCAGAAGTAAAAGTTGTTGGGGGGGGGGGGGGGGGGCCCACTCTTGCCGGTATTGTGGCTTAATAGTGGGACCTGTGAACTTGAGATGCAGCCCAACATGTAGCCCCTCGCCTGCCCTATCCGTTGCTGTGTCGTTCCCATCACATTCTTGAATTGCCCCGATTTTCACAAATGAAAACCTTAGCGAGCATCGGCGATATACAAAAATGCTCGGGTCACCCATTGACTTCAATGGGGTTCGTTACTCGAAACGAACCCTCGAGCATCGCGAAAAGTTCGTCTCGAGTAACGAGCACCCGAGCATTTTGGTGCTCGCTCATCTCTATTCATAATGTCACTTGGTGCCAGTTCACACGGCTGTATTTCCACGGACGGCACAAAGCCCCATTACAGCCTATGGGACTATTCACAGGCACAGTTTCCTACACGTTCATGTGACAATAAAGCACTGTGTTTGCTACTCACGTACTGCGATGTGCAAGGTCCATGGAGATAAGACTCAGATTCAGGTGCAATTCCTGTACAGCCATGTGTATCCCTCCTAGAGGCTGGTTTACACGGGCCGATGATCGCTCAAAGATCGCTCAAATGACAGTCTCAGTGACGGCTTTGAGCGATCATTTTGCATAAAGTATTAAGTAGATACTCAGCTAGTTCAGTACCAATTAGATGTGTAAATGAAGCCTTCCATGAATGCAATTAATAGCCCCAGGCTCTTATCTGCGCTCAGATCCTTTGTTCTCCACGAGTAACACTGCTATCAGCACTCCCCGTGGAGAACTACTGATAAAAGTGAAGGATGATTTTTCGGTTGGACTGAATTTAGCGATCAGCTAGCAGTGTACGAAAAGCGGACGATGGGCGCACATTTACACGCATCGATTATCTCTAAAACGAACGCCGATTAGCGATTTTTTAGCGATCATCGGCTGGTATAAATGGGCCTTTACACATTCAAATCTGCACTGGAAGCTCCACTGGCGCAGATCCAACACGCTATTTCATCTAGGAATTTTTTAGCCAGCATGCCAGAAGCTGGACAGACCCCGTTAGAGTCAATGGGGTCCATCTGACTCCGCTCGGCTCTGGCAGGTGCCGGATGTGGGGGCTCCACTAACTTTGTTGTTCAGCTCCAAGGAGTTAAACAACAGAAGTGCAAGCACAGGTGTGAATGCCCATCAATGGTTATGTCTTACAGGTGAACTATTCTCCACATGTATCTATCGCCCAGTAGCCCAAACCCCTGCAGCACACATCAAGGGCAAAGTAATTGTTATGCTGAAAGTCATATACTCTAGGAAGATAGCAGATATATACAAGGCACATCATAGGACAAGAGTGGGGCACAAGTAACGGCAAATCCTCCAAGTCTGAAAACAAATCTAGGGTATAGGTAGGACTTTTTGGCCATCATGCATTTCTCCCACCCTTACCATAAACACGTATCTTTGGATAGGTAGAGAGTACACGTTTAATGAGAAGGAGGAATAAGCCACTGCCTTGCCCATACATGTGGATGTCTTGGCTGATCCCACTACATTCACAGTATTCAGTCAACTATTATTATAAGTAAATAACTAGGTTTGTAGGGTTCGGCTTTGTTGACACTAGCCTGCAAATTAGCCCATGTTGGCCAAACCAGGCTTTCTACCAAAAGTAAGAGCAACCCATCTATAGATAAGAATCCCCTGACAGCAGCTAATTTGCATACTCTTTCCCATGGCGCACTGCCCAAAATTAAGTCTCCATACACCCACTGTGTCTCTTCAAGGAGAACTAGTATCCGACTGAGGTGTATCTATGGCAGCTCATTCGCCCAACCAGTACTCTGCTATGTACCAATAGGGGCCAAGAACCCCCAAACAACTGTGTATTGTTGGGCTGTTCTTCCTTTTCTATGAGTCTCTCGTTTGTCTGACATGAGATCATTTCCATACGTTTTCCCATGGTAGGGCTCTTCAATGAGAACTATTTACCCCCCTTTCGCTGAGCTGCATCTAAGGCACCTCAACCAGCCAACCAGAACCTGCTTTGTACTCGGGAGGGCAAAAACTCTCTAACAGCTTTCTAAAATGGGTTCAACCTCTTTTTACAAGTCTCTTGTTTAGCTGACATAAGCTAATTTGCATACTTTTCCCATGGTGCATTGCCTGAAAATAAGTCTTCATATACCTGCTGGATCTCCTCAATGAGAACTAATGCCCCCACTGTTCACACCAGCATGTCAGCCTCTGCCTGTTGGGCATATTTTAGGTCCCTTGATGATCATGGAGGCCACTAGTCATCTATTTATTCCTTATATGAAAGATGAAAATCAAAGAACTCATAACTCACTGTTCATCAGAATCCCCATTGTCAGGCTGAAGATCAACACAAAGACCAGAATAATGGCGGTAATGATGAGTATGTGGAGGCGATTCGCCTGAAGTCTTCTGCTCTGTAAAGAAACTAAAGAGAGAAAAACTGATATTGCCTTTTTACTAAGGAAACTCAGCTACTCCCACTATACGAATGTAATGTGCCCGGAGGGCGGGACACGAGCGGAGGATATCCCAGGATTGCTACAACATTTGGATAGATTAAATGTTGCTCTAGAGTCAAATACTCAATATCTTATATGTGGGGCGGGGGAAGGATTCACTGGAATGGGAGTGAGCCGCAGTAAGCCTCAATCAGTTGATCATTGGGGATGCCCATTGGTCTGATGCTAAGGACTAGTGCTAAGTGAACCAAAACAATCCAACTCTGTTTCAGGTCTAACTTAGGTAAAAGTTCTGTTGGTGCCAATCTCCGGCGGTTCATCTCATCTGAACCTGCTCAAATTCTTCTTCTTCCTTCTTTTTTTAACAAAGAAAAAAGACAAAAAAGAATAAAAAAAGGAAGAAAAAGAAGAATAAAAAAGAGAAAAAAAGGAAAAAGGAGGAAGAAAAAGAGCTAAAAAAAGAAGGATTGGAAAAGAACAAGAAAGAAGAAGGAAACGGAAAAAGGAAAAAGAAGAAGAATAATTTTCCTTCAGTTTTTTCCCGTCTTTTTCATTATTCTTTCTTCTCCTTTTTCCCCTCATTACTTTGTCCTATAAGCAGCTCTTTGGTACTTTGATGCCCTTCTGACTGACCGGTGAGTCTTATATGGGGCTTTAATGGCTCAGTGTTACACACCAGTTTTATGGCGATCTGTGAACTACTGCTTGGTTCAAACTAATTCGGACCGAATTCAGTGAACCGCCAGAACCGAACTTTTGAAGTTTGCTTATCACTACTGAGGACAAGTCTTCAATTTTAAAGTCCCAGAAACCTCTTTAAAGTCTTTATTTTGTAACTTTTGCTCATTGTATTCTCCCATCAGAAGGACATGTTTTGATCCCCATGAGTCTGCGGCTCTGGCAGCGGAGGGACACGCCGACAGATGGACTCTGTCATACAATAACAATGACGCTTCTGGAACGTTCCGACAGTCTTGGCAGCTCAATGTCAACTCATATTGGAAGGACTTTAGCCTGATGATTATATCAGTCCGCTTCACCCTGAGAGACAAGCTGCAAGATCTGCTTTGTGGATCATCTCAAATAATGGGAAATGCACCTGCTGACCAACCTCCTCCCCCCCCCCCCCCCGCCCCCTTCCCGACCGCTGTCATGTCTTCTGTATCTTCCTTACTGTTTCCCATTTCCGCTCTACAGTTATGGCTTCCCCTTATTATGGCCCTGACTCATTCAGAGTGATTCGTCGGCTGATTCGCTTTAGTAAAAGTTCTCAAACTCTGTGATCAGATTGTACTTTTTGGGTTTTCCTTACCGGTGCGGACCTGACAGGAATGTGGGACCAAATCTCGATCTGCAGATGATCCTGTTGTTAAGAGCTCAGATCCAGGGTCAAAGACGAGGTTGCAGTACTTCACCTGTCGCAGAGGGAGAAACTCATTGACATCAGGACCGAATGACAAGAAGACAATAAACTCCTCAACATTCAAATTGCAACACCAAGAGGGAAAAGTCGTGGAATTATGGAAATCGCAGGATCAGTAGACCTGTTAATGATATGCAAATGTCAAAAAAACGAAACTCAGTATTAGAAACATCTTTACTTAATTAATGGCTGCTATCAATGAGGTTACTAATGGGGAATATTCCGCCAATCTTCAGGATTTTCTCCTCGCAGCTCTTTTTGTAATTGTTGATCGATGCCATCCCAGATGTGCTTGATGGGTCTGGAGACGCTACAGGCCATGGTAGCACATTTAGGCCAGCCAGACCAATGTCCGGCTATCACAGTGTCTAAGACAACAGCGGGGCTCCTCGCTGGAGAGCACGGGCCTCCATTCCAGCCTCCATTGTCATCTTGCTCTGCACCATAACAGCCTTGGAGAGGGAGGTGTGAAGTCAATGGGACACCAGTTGATGGACGTCTGTCTGGTAGCTCAATGTTGTGTCTTCTGATGGTTTGTGTAGACCCTGTTCAACAGGCTCAGGATGTGACGTTCAGCATCGCTCGCAGTACAGAATCCCTTTGCGCCATTCTTCTAATCTGACAATCCGTACATGCAGAGGTTCGCCCCTCTGCACCACTTGCTGCCATTTAAGTTAGTTGTCGTTCACCCAACCACTGGGACGCACAACCTTAAACAGGGCTGACATCCCGGCTTATGGGGGCAGTGACCGGTCGGAGTGATAAACCAAAGTCTCTCCGTTCAAGGATTCTGTCCCTCACACGACTGTATGCGTAAGTCCTGCGTGAGTCACGCAGCGTTATACTGCTGTGGAGCCAGTGGTGGTCTGACCTATCGCCACGTAGGGCAGCCATATAGTTTTGCGCACGCTGTCATGCTCAGATTTCCTGATGGTTTTTTTGTTTAAATTTCCCACCCTGACGCTTCACAACATTGATGACTATGCATCCATAGGGAACAATGGGTCCTTTTTTGCGCTTGCATATTACGCCATGTATACACGCAAATGGGAGCCAAGCAGTGTAAGGCAATTTATTGGACTGCCCGTCAATTACCGTGTGTCATGTGGCGTAATATGCTATAAACTTACACTTGTGTGCTACAGCCCCAGTCTGCATGGAGACGGCTGGACTGTGATCGAGGAGAGCAGCGGCAGAGTCACTCCCCGGACCTCAGACAAGCCCGGGTCAGCAGTAGCAGCAATTCCTGTGCAGTGCAACCGTAAATAAGGCCGACCTCAATTCAGGCACTGAGATAAGTCGATCAGAAGATAAAACAGTTGCTGCGCTCCAGGGGTGCGGTGTGAGAACATCAATTCATGTAGAGTGATATAAAAAAATGGGACTGTCAGTGATGTTTTAGAGGGTTCAGTGTCCAAGAACCCCCAGAAACCCCAGTTGTGCCTTGAGATTATCACAGATGTTGTAGACAGAGTCCTGACTTACTCATCTATATATATAAAATTGAATGTATGCGTGTCTGTCTGTCTGTCTGTTTGTCCTTTATGCGCTACTACACCATTCATCCGATCGCCATGAAACTTTGGGAAGTTGCTGAGTACACTCCTGGGAAGATTATAGGCATAGTACAAATATCCTACGATAGGTGGCGCGCGTGCGAGCGTCGTCGACAGTTACGACCCCCCCACGTAGATCGTTCGATTTCCATCATTGCCACTAATTCTCTCACTTCCCGATGTTGTAGAAACATGAAATTTGGCACGAGCATTGATTATCTCATAAATAGGAAAAGCGAATGGGTCCCAACTCCATTATTCAATTCTATGCGCAAAAGAATCAGCGTCCAAATTTTACGTACGGAATCTAATTTTCTCGCTTCCCAATGTCATAAGCTCCAGAACACAAACTAAACAGGACATAGTGTGTCACTTACTAAGGGTTTATGCACACAGGCTACACAAGTTCCATCAGACTGCAATATGGGCAGAAGCCACGTGGGAAAAGAACCCATTCATTTGAATGGGTTCATGCAGACAAGTGATTTATCACTCGGACCGATGGTTCAAGTTTGAAAATTCACTGCATGTTTTATTCCTAAGCGACTATCGCACAAGAATAAGACTTGTAATGCATGGTGTCTGGCACATTGGACAACATACTGACAAGGTTTCTATGTGCTGTCCAATGCAAGTTGAGAATCTCAGGTGCAACTCGCAGACGTCCGTGTGCATACAACCTCCCTCAGACCAACAGCTCTTCCCACAACACCCTTTGCACTGATGATTCTGTTCAGTCTGCTGCACATGAGGCCTCTAAATAGCCAGGTACCCCATGAGCCTGTTTCTCTCACAGCTCTAAACTGGACCTAGGGGAGGAGGTGAGCTGGGACATCACCAATTGTGAATGGTGGCTCCTGTGTTATCTATATATAGGTGCCATCTCTCAGTGTAATCCTGTCTGTGCAGGGAGGGGAGGAGGTGAGCTGTGACTATTGTGAATGGTGGATCCTGTATTATCTATATATAGGTGTCACCTCTCAGTATAATCCTGTCTGTACAGGGAAGGTAGGAGGTGAGCTGTGACTATTATGAATGGTGGTCCTGTGTTATCTATATATAGGTGTCTCCTCTCAGTATAATCCTGTCTGTACAGGGAGGGGAGGAGGTGAGCTGTGACTATTGTGAATGATGGCTCCTGTGTTATCTATATATAGGTGTCTCCTCTCAGTGTAATCTTGTCTGTACAGGGAGGGGGAAGGTGAGCTGTGACTATTGTGAATGGTGGCTCCTGTGTTATCTATATATAGGTGTCTCCTCTCAGAGTAATCCTGCCTGTACAGGGAGGGGAGGAGGTGAGCTGTGACTATTGTGAATGGTGGATCCTGTATTATCTATATATAGGTGTCACCTCTCAGTATAATCCTGTCTGTACAGGGAAGGTAGGAGGTGAGCTGTGACTATTGTGAATGGTGGTCCTGTGTTATCTATATATAGGTGTCTCCTCTCAGTATAATCCTGTCTGTACAGGGAGGGGAGGAGGTGAGCTGTGACTATTGTGAATGATGGCTCCTGTGTTATCTATATACAGGTGTCTCCTCTCAGTGTAATCCAGTCTGTACAGGGAAGGGACGAGGGGAGCTGTGACTATTGTGAATGATGGCTCCTGTGTTATCTATATATAGGTGTCTCCTCTCAGTGTAATCCAGTCTGTACAGGGAAGGGAGGAGGGGAGCTGTGACTATTGTGAATGGTAGCTCCTCTGTTATCTATATATAGGTGTCTCCTCTCAGTGTAATTCTGTCTGTGCAGGGAGGGGAGGAGGTGAGCTGTGACTATTGTGAATGGTGGTCCTGTGTTATCTATATATAGTTGTCTCCTCTCAGTGTAATCCAGTCTGTACAGGGAGGGGAGGAGGTGAGCTGTGACTATTGTGAATGGTGGCTGCTGTGTTATCTATATATAGTTGTCTCCTCTCAGTATAATCCTGTCTGTACAGGGAGGGGAGGAGGTGAGCTGTGACTATTGTGAATGGTGGGTCCTGTATTATCTATATATAGGTGTCTCATCAGTGTAATCCTGTCTGTAAGGGAAGGGGAGGAGGGGAGCTGTGACTATTGTGAATGGTGGGTCCTGTGTTACCTATATATAGGTGACTCCTCTCAGTGTAATCCTGCCTGTGATGATAATGAGATGACAGCTGAGAGGTTTTCTCTACACAACAAGAAGTAGCAGACTATTATTAGTGGTCAGTGTGAGAACTGCAGGATTTCAGGATTCTTTTTAAATATAGATCCGGACATCGAAAAGTAAAAAAAAATCAAATGTTCTTGAATTTTTAACATAAAACCGTGATTGATGCACAATGTTGTTTCTGTCAGCACTTTCCTTTTAACCCTTTCACACAGCCCAATATATATAAGGAATTGGGCAGCATGGTGGCTTGGTGGTTAGCACTGATGCCTTGTGATGTTGAGATCTGGACAGCATCTGCATGGAACCTGCATGTTTTATCTGTGATTGTGGGTTTACTCCAAAAACATGTTAATAAGTGAATTCAGACAAAACTGTATGATGTGCAGAACATGTATATGCTATGTAAATGAGGAGTGTGAGGGGGTGGGCCGAGGCGGTTCCGGTCACGGCGGGTGTCAGCGGTCTTTAAAAAAAAAAAGGCTATTCATAAAAGGACGCGAGCGCGTCGGGGCACTGGGACGTCCGGATCCTCGGTTACGTGGTAACACTTTACTACATGCATGGCACAGATTGGTTGCGCCTCTCGTAGGATGGTCTTCTTCAGGGACGTCCTATCTGCCGTGTGTTCCTCTTGTATCGATGCTGCATTCATTTCCGTTCTGTTTTGTAAATACTTTTATTATATTCTCTCTAAACCTTTCTTTAATGGCGGACGTTTGCGGTCCGGGCTCAAACATTCATTTTTTGGGTTTGTTATTCATGAAAGGAGTCAATGAATGATGGGAAGTTGAAGTGGCAGCTTTGTACCTTACCTCGTCATCGGGCATCCCGTAGATGGAGATGCGGCCATTGTCACTCATCGGCTGCTCCTGCTGTATCAGTTCTGCATCTCCGGATCCTCCGGCCTCTGGGTTAGAAGGATGCAGAGTGACCCAGCTCTGGATGTGCCTCGCGATGGTCATGAATGGCATAAAAAGATTCTGTAAGACAAGTGGAGGGTCGCATGACGGCTCCGAAGGGAAGCAGAATGGAGCCACTTTTCTCTTGTCTCGTGGCTTCTTGGACGTCTCACCACATTACATGCCGGGACTCTACATGGAAGTTATGAGCTTTGGTTTCTTGGTGTGGGACCCCTGAGCCATCACCGGTATGAGGGTCCGCACACAGCGCAAATCACTGCAGCATTTTTTGCATAAATTCTGCCTCTAAAAACCGCAACAAAATATTCGTCTTTCTGCTGCGGCTTTTACCACGGATTTGCGCACTGATTTAGTCCCGTCAAAGGGCAAAATCCGCATGCACAATTCCATCACATTGCGGCTTCAAAAAGCAACATGTCGCTTCTGGATGCGGAAATGTGATTTTGCCAATTGACAAAGTTAATCCGAGAGTTGGCCCGCGGCAAAAATGGCAGATTTTGCAGTGGTTTTCATAGCCAGAATTCACATGGAGAACTCAGCGAAGTATTCGCCCTCCAACACTAAATGTCCTCAAGATTACCGGTGATTCTTTAAAGGGAACTTGTCATGTTGACCAGCTTGATGGTCACAGAGCAGGAGGAAGGTGTGGCCTCATAAGAAAAGGGGCATGGCCTTAAAGCAACCTCTTGTGCCAAAAAAGTGTGCCAAAATTTTGCCACAAAAAATTGGCTTAAAGGGGTTGTCCAGTTGTAAACTATTGATGGCCTATCCTTAGAAAAAGCCCATCAATAGTGAATTGGTGGAACTGTCTGGGACCCCACTGTTTGCTGGATTGATGTTCTCATGCATTTCTTTAGGAAGTAGACATCTCTGTTCCCTCTGCAGTGGCCAGGCTCAGTATTGTAGGCCATTCACTTCAGTGGAATCTTTGCCTGTAATACTAAGCCGGGCCACTGCAGTGGTAATGGAGCTGTCTGCTTCCTGAAGAAATCATCTCAGTGCTCAAGCCCAGTGAACAGCTGATAGGCAGGGGTCCTCGGCTGCAGATGCTGTTAAACTGCTATTGATGGTCTATCCTGGACAGCAATAGTTTTGCAACTGGACCACCAATAGTTGTTACATTAGTTGAAATGGAAAAAAAAAACATCGCATCCGCATGCGAACTGAATAGCATGTGAGCGCAATGCAATTTTTTTTTCACGCACCCATAGGAAATTCTAAGCGATTCTTGAACAGATTTGCCCCAAAATGGGACACGCTGTGATTTGTTTTTCAATCTCGCATTACCGATGCCAGCATAAAATCCATCCTGTAAATTAACCGATTGAAGACCACGGGTTCGTTTCACACGCGATTTCTGTGAATTCATGAACAGCACTCATTCGCTTTCCTCATCCGTGTAAGTACGGCCTCCGACAGGGTTGGTAAACCCGCCCGTCGTCTGCATTGTGCTTGGCACTGAAATCGCACAACTTGCAATCTGTCAGGAGATTTATGACTTGCCACTTAAGTTTCCTCCTTATCAAACTCCCTCTGACTTCACTGGTGCCTCCATTCTCCCCTCCCATTAAAGGGGTTCTCAGGTTACTAGACAAACCCCTTTTTAATAGGACCCCCTGTATTAAAATAATAAAGGCTACCTAATTACTGTAGTGCAGCGGGGCCGTCTGCTGAGCGGGCGCCCGTCACCCCGTCTTATAGTATCTCTTATTCCGCCATCTCCCAGACTTGCTGCGCTGTGGATGTGATGTTTACCCACAACCTTCCCTTCATCCACATCCCGCCCCTTGACTTTACATACAATGTATCTCTTAC
This sequence comes from Eleutherodactylus coqui, assembly GCF_035609145.1. Classification (NCBI taxonomy): domain Eukaryota; kingdom Metazoa; phylum Chordata; class Amphibia; order Anura; family Eleutherodactylidae; genus Eleutherodactylus; species Eleutherodactylus coqui. The sequence continues at coordinate 6,167,993 of NC_089842.1, read as the reverse complement.
AAACTATGTAACTATTACAATGTAACTAAGTGATTGGCAGGAAACTATTAGCAGTAAGTTTTAGATTTCTCCTTCCACTTACTATCAGGTTATGTGAAGAGTTAATTCAGCAGCTGAACACGACCAGACAAGGTAGAGAAGGCTTGTGGTGGAGAATAGCAGTAATATCCGGGTCCGATCAGTCAGTAAAGGGTTTGTAACAGATAACGGTGTGCAACTGGGCCCAGATGAGCCTACGCTCTTCCATGCCTCTCACCCCTTGTATCCGCATCAGACCGGCGCACGCACCACAAAGTACTCACCAGTTTTAGATTCCAAGCAAACTTTGCTGTAGTTGTGAAACTTCCTAAGCCTTCTGCAGAGTGCCAAGGCAGAGCAGGGGGCTGCTAGAAAATGTGCCAGACGGTCTAATCCGAGTCAGGTGAGTAACCCTCCCTCTACTGAGGAGGAAACTACCTCCAATGTTTTCCATCGTGTCGGGATCTTGAATGTTTACTACTATGTTGTTCTTTAGGTTCCTCGCACGCGTCATCCTTTTACTATTGCGCGATTACGGAGAAAGATTTGTTGCGGCAAATCGGAAATGTAAATTGTTCTGTGCGTGAAATCATTTATACATACAGTGGATATAAAAAGTCTGCACACCCCTATTAAAATGTCAGTTTTTGTCATATTCACAAAGATGTAATCCGATATCTGTTTAATTCCACAGACCTTCAATGGGACTCCGGCTGGGCTTCGGCTGGGCATTCTTCTGTTGATTTGTCCGTCTGCTTTGGGTTGTCGTCATGCTGATGATCGAGCATTGCCCATAGCAAGTACCTGCCCGCTCAGAAGAAAAGATTCGGCTGCCAGCGGCGGGTGGGGAGCGGCTGGGGAGAGATCTCTCTCTCCCTCTCTCCCCCCCGCTCCCTGCCGCAACTCACCTGTCACCCGCGCCGGCAGCCGAACCTTTTCTTCCAAGCGAGGAAATACTCACTAAGGACAATGCTCGCTCATGTCTACTCTTCATCTTCAGCTTTTTAGCCTGAAGGTTTTGGGCCAGAATGGACTGATATTTGGAGCGGTTCATAATCCCCTCCCCCTTGACTAAAGCCCCAGTTCCAACAGCAGAACAGCCCCCACATAATGCTGCCCCCACCATCATCACATCAGGTGGTCTTCTGGTCAAGTGTTGGCTTTACACCAAACATACCTTCTGGAATTATGGCCAACAAGTTTCCCCTCAGCCTCTTGACCTCCTGGACCAATTTTCTTCTGGTCTTTTCATCAGTTTTTGAGGAATGTTCAGTTCTTGGTGAGGTCACTGTTGTGCCAAATGTAATCCTCTACTTGCGGACGGTCTCCCCTGTGCCCCATTGTACATGTAATGTATTGGAGATGTTTTGGCCCCCTTCTACTAACTGACACCTTCAAACAATCAGACCCCTGTGATGGGCTGTAAGATCTTTACCAGCCAGCTAAGATAAGGTCAGGAAAATCCTAGAAGAGCCGAACTTTATATGGGGGCCACCATCAGAATCCCTGTAAATAATAACCGCGGAGTGCTGACTACTATTTATCAGTGTTGTTATATTTGAGTTGCGCTCTGCTGGTGGTTTGGTTTTTCTGTGCATTGGTGTCTCTCTGACGCTGATAGAAGTAGTTGTGGGTTGTTACTATTGGGGCACACCTGAGGGCTATCAGGGAGGGTTTTATTTCCTCCTCAGCCATGGTTCTGTGCTTAGTCAATTGTTATTGCAGTCTCAGGGAGTGTAGGAGACTATCGCTGTGTTCAGTGGCTCATCCAAAGTTTGGATTGATCAAATTTGCGGACGACACAAAGCTAGGAGGGATAGCTAACACTAGGGAAGAGAGAAAGAGTATTCAGAAAGATCTAGAAAAGCTTGCACAGTGGTCAGCGACTAACAGAATGGGATTTAACAAGGAGAAATGCAAAGTCCTACATCTGGGCAAGAAAAATGAAGAAAGCACATACAGAATGGGAGGAATTGGGCTAAGCAGCAGCACATGTGAAAAAGACTTGGGTATACTAATAGATCATAGACTGAACATGAGTCAACAATGTGATGCAGCAGCCAAAAAGGCAAACACAATTCTGGGATGTATTAAGAAAAGCATAGAGTCTAGATCATGTGAGGTCATTATCCCCCTCTACTCCTCCTTAGTCAGACCTCATCTGGAATACTGGGTCCAGTTCTGGGCACCCCACTTTATACAAGACATAGACAAACTGGAGCAAGTTCAGAGAAGAGTTACCAAGATGGTGAGCGGTCTGCAAATCATGTCCTATGAGGAGCGGGTAAACAATCTGGGAATGTTCAGCTTGCAGAAGAGAAGGCTGAGAGGAGACTTAATAGCTGTCTACAAATATCTGAAGGGCTGTCACAGTGCAGAGGGATCAGCCCTATTCTCATCTGCACAAGGAAAGACTAGAAGCAATGGGATGAAACTGAAAGGGAGGAGACACAGATTAGATATTAGACAGTGAGGGGGATCAATGAGTGGAACAGGTTACCACGGGGGGAGGGTGAATTCTCCTTCAATGGAAGTGTTCAAGCAAAGGCTGGAGAAACATCTGTCTGGAATGATTTAGTAAATCCTGCACTGAGCAGGGGGTCGGACCCGATGACCTTGAAGGAGCCGATGACCCTGGAGGTCCCTTCCAACTCTACCATTCTAGGATTCTGTGTCCCTTCCAGCAACCTTAAAAAATAAGTTCTGTGTTTAATTTATAGTAGAGTATATACTCCGGTTTTGTGGTTTATTTATCTCTAGGTCAGGGATAGTGAGATGGATGGAACATGTTCCAGCGTGAGTGCGTCCTTATCAGGACGATCCATTCACTATTTAGGTAGGGACTATCACTTGCTAGAGTTCCATAAGGATGGTTCTCTTCTTCTTTGTTTTCTCTTTACCACTTACTGTTTGCTTTCTGGGTTCTGTGGTGTGAACAGTTCCCGACCGTTTATTTACCGCACATTCCCAGCAGACGTGACAGACTGACTAGCCTTACTTTTTTGTGGTATACTGAGTGGTGAATTTATGGATCCTATGGAATTCTTGTCTAACCAGCTCAGGCTGCTGACAATCGAGGTCGCTGAAGTGAAGCGGCAACAACCGATTCTGAGGGAACCGAAGCTCGACCTACCGGAGCGGTTTGCAGGTAACAGGCAAGAGTTTACTACATTGAGGGAGTCATGTAAACTATACTTTAAGTTGTGCCCCATTTCTTTGGATGATGAGAGTCAGAAAGTGGGGATTGTGATATCTAGGTTGCAGGGAGACCCGCAGGCGTGGGCCTTCTCCTTGCCACCCACTTCAGAGGCATTGTCATCCGTAGGTCTGATTTATGATGATCCAGATAGGATTGCCATTGGCAAAGGGGAAAATCAGGGCTTTGCGTCAGGGCGGATTATCCATTGAGGAATTTTGTGCTGAATTTCGTCGCTGGGCGACTGGAACACAATGGAATGATCCGTCACTGCGAGGCCAGTTTTGCTTTGGTCTGAACAATACGTCATGTGCCTCACAGTTTGGATGCCGCCATGTCACTGGAGAGGAGGGAAGGGCCTGGTTTAGTGGCCGTTGTTTTCTCTGTGGCCGAGCAGGATACTTCGTTCAAACATGTCCACGTCGCGGATCTCAGTGAGAGATACTAGGTTGTCGGGAAGGTTCCCTTGGGTCCACAGATCGCCTGGATGTCCTCGTCCAGGCTGGATCTTCCCGCTGAGGTCCTTTCTACTGAGGGAATAACTTTTGTTACAGTGTTTCTGGATTGTGGTGCACGCGTTAACTCGATTCATCGTGAAGTGGTCAAACGCTTGGGTTTAGGGATAAGAGCACTGGAGCATCTGATATTGACTCCCTTATCACAGAAAGTCCTGGAATATGTGGTCCCAGATGTACGTCTGAAGATGGGTTTGTTTCATACTGAGACTATTGCGCTGTATATCATGGAGATCCTTTGTCTTGGTGTATCTGGATGATATTCTTATTGTTTCTTCAGATTATCATTCTCATGTGTCACATGTCTGCCAGGTACTTCAGGCGTTGCGCGAGAATGACTTATTTGCTAAAAAAGAGAAATGTGTTTGAGGTTCAAGAAGTTTCCTTTCTGGGTCATATTATCACGTCGAAGGGTTCCAGGATGGACCTGAAGAAGGTTCAGGCGGTGCAAGACTGGGTGAGACCAGAAAATGTTAAAGCCCTGGAGAGGTTCTTGAGATTTGTTAATTATTATCGGAAGTTTATACAAGGATTTTCTGGAGTGGTGAAACAGACCAGAAGGGGGCGCTGTACATCTACATGGTCTCCTGAAGCTTTACATTTCTTTCAGACACTGAAAAGAAGTTTTGCGACAGCTCCAATTTTGGTGCAGCCGCATCTGTCCAGGCCCTTTGTAGTGGAGGTAGATGCCTAAGAGATTGGGGTTGCGCCGTTCTTTCTCCGGGTAATGACGCTCTGCGGAATCTTTGTCTCTGTGCCTTTTTCTCGCGAAAACTTTCTGCAGCAGAAAATTATGATACAGGGGACAGAGAACTGTTGGCCATCAAGCTGGCCCTTGAGGAGTGGCATCATTTCCTCGAAGGGGCACAACATAGTGACTGTGTTCACTGACCACAAAAACTTGATCTACCTTGACTCAGATAATTGGCTTAATCCGAGCCAAGCGTGGCGGTCATTGTTTTTTTGACGTCTCAACTTTGTGGACACCGTTCCGTCCCGGCAGTAAAAATGTCCAGGAGCGTGGTTCCAGTAGTTTCAGATGGATCTCTTGTGCATATTATAGGGGCCTTGTGTGGCGCAGAGTGTTAAGGCAGTCCTAAGCTCTCACTCATGAACTTAAGGTTGTGAGTTAAATCACCACTTGGTTCAGGTTGCAGCTCAAGGTTGACATTCTTCTCAGATTAATGGCTTGTCTGCCCTCTCTGAGGTTGGTAAAACGAGTACCCCAGCTTGCCTTGGAGGTACGAACTTGTCAGCCTCTGGCGTTGGCTCTGAGGGTAGGCTTTTTTGCTTTTGTTTTAGGTTCATTTGCAAATTCCGTCAGAGGTATACAGTCATCTGGGTCATCCGGGAATCAATAATACTAAGAAACTACTCACTACAAGTGACTTTTCCTAAAAGACTGTTACCTTTGGCGATTCCTGAGAAACCTTGGACTCGTTTGTCTATGGATTTTATTACAGATCTCCCACCTTCTGAGGGGAATGGTCGATTGCTTGAGGAAGATGTGCCATTTAGTGGCATTGCCCGGTCGCCCGAATACAAGACACTGTCAGATTCAGAGCAGCTCCCGCACTGACCCCGTGAGTCTTACACCCCCTGATGAGCTCACGCAGCACCGAGGGGAGCAAAGAACAAAAAGGCACCTGCAGGAGAAAGCAGAGGAGAGACAAGCTGCCTCCCCTGCTGGCTGTGTACTCGAGTCAAGCCTCATCAAAGTGCATTTTTGTTAAGTAGTACAAGTCTAGTGAGTAGTTAGATGGAAGAATGCCTCTACAGCGCCGCTTAGTGGAAGACAGCAATCCTACAAGTTAATGTCAGACCTTTTAAAGAGGCCTTGTGACAATGACTGGGAATATAAGAGTCTTCTGCAGAAGGAAGAGACCACCATGTACAAGCGGGCTGGTTGGGGCGTTCTGCCCCTCCTTACTGTGCAGGAGGTTTCTGACTTGGCCGGTGAGAGGCCAGTGATGTAGGTGAGGAGGAGTATGGCTCCTCCTAAGGGTGAAATCACACAGGCGGGTTTTATACACCAGTCCATCTGACAGCGATGTGTGTTAATAAACAGATTGATTCCAATATATGTATTCACGTGAGCAGGTCTGAAGGATCGCTGCAGGACCTAAATTGAGGAATTATTTCCTTTGGGGTCTTTAAAAAAAAAAAAAAAGAAATTTGCACTCAGAGGCGATGCAGCATTAAAGCAAAAACGCATTGTGCGTGCATGCAGAATCACAATATCGGTCCACGTTGCTCAGACCAACATCGCGCTTGCCCATATGAATGCACCCTTAGGAAGAGCACCTCCTGAGGAGTCTGATGAGGCCATGCTTGCTCAGCTGGGAGTTTCTTGCACCCTGCAGTGATCTCTTCCTTTGGAGAAGACTCCGGCTTTGGCTCATATTCTCAGTCATTGTTACAAGGCTTGTTAAAAGGTCTGACATTGACCTGCAGGAATGCTGCCCTCCAATAGGTGGCGCTGTAGCTGTATCTTTTGCAGACATTTGCCGGAGACACACAGATGGCTTTATAAGTCTCCTCACATTCTCCCTAAGGAAAAGCTATAGCCTTCCTGCCATAAGACGAGTGAGGGCAACCTGCTAGAGCGGCCCCGACAGCGGCCATATTGAGTAGCCAGTGACAGAGGGGCTCAAGTTTAGAACCTGTCAGAACTGGGAGAGGGAGGCCATACAGTTGTCAATTTATTCATCCACATAGAAGATTGATGGCAGACGTACACTATGCAAAGAGTTAAATTGTATGGGCAATATCAGGTGAATATTTAGAATAAGCTGCCATGTGTATGTGAGGTATAATATTACAGCTGACCATTATATGACTTGCATCCCGTTTTCCCATCTCCAAACTCAATCTTCAAATCTCAGTTCTTTCTGATCAAGTGGGTGTAGTCTGCTGATAAGATGTCTCCATACACTGTACACATAGGAGAGCAGGATCTCTTCTGTATGTGTACAGTGTATGGGGACATCCTAGCAGCAGTCTACACCCACCAGCTCAGAGATGGAAGAGATCCTGCTCTCCTATGTGTACAGTGTATGGAGACATCATAGCAGCAGTCTACACCCACCAGCTCAGAGATAGCCAAGAGATCCTGCTCTCCTATGTGTACAGTGTATGGAGACATCATAGCAGCAGTCTACACCCACCAGCTCAGAGATAGAGAAGAGATCCTGCTCTCCTATATGTACAGTGTATGGAGACATCATAGCAGCAGTCTACACCCACCAGCTCAGAGATAGAGAGAGAGAAGAGATGCTCTCCTATGTGTACAGTGTATGGAGACATCATAGCAGCAGTCTACACCCACCAGCTCAGAGATAGAGAAGAGATCCTGCTCTCCTATGTGTACAGTGTATGGAGACATCATAGCAGCAGCCTACACCCAGCAGCTCCGAGATAGAGAAGAGATCCTGCTCTCCTATGTGTACAGTGTATGGAGACATCATAGCAGTCTACACCCACCAGCTCAGAGATAGAGAAGAGATGCTCTCCTATGTGTACAGTGTATGGAGTCATCATAGCAGCAGTCTACACCCACCAGCTCAGACACAGAGAAGAGATCCTGCTCTCCCATGTGTACAGTGTATGGCGACATCATAGCAGCAGTCTACACCCACCAGCTCAGAGATAGAGAAGAGATCCTGCTCTCCTATGTGTACAGTGTATGGAGGCATCATAGCAGCAGTCTACACCCACCAGCTCAGAGCTAGAGAAGAGATCCTGCTCTCCTATGTCTGCAGTGTATGGAGACATCATAGCAGCAGTCTACACCCACCAGCTCAGAGATAGAGAAGAGATCCTGCTCTCCTATGTGTACAGTGTATGGAGACATCATAGCAGCAGCCTACACCCAGCAGCTCCGAGATAGAGAAGAGATCCTGCTCTCCTATGTGTACAGTGTATGGAGACATCATAGCAGTCTACACCCACCAGCTCAGAGATGGAAGAGATCCTGCTCTTTAATGTGTACAGTGTATGGAGACATCAAAGCAGCAGTCTACACTCACCACCTCAGAGATAGAGAAGAGATCCTGCTCTCCTATGTGTACAGTGTATGGAGACATCAAAGCAGCAGTCTACACTCACCACCTCAGAGATAGAGAAGAGATCCTGCTCTCCTATATGTACAGTGTATGGAGACATCATAGCGGCAGTCTACACCCACCAGCTCAGAGATAGAGAAGAGATCCTGCTCTCCTATGTGTACAGTGTATGGAGACATCATAGCAGCAGTCTACACCCACCAGCTCAGAGATGGAAGAGATCCTGCTCTCCTATGTGTACAGTGTATGGAGACATCATAGCAGTCTACACCCACCAGCTCAGAGATGGAAGAGATCCTGCTCTCCCATGTGTACAGTGTATGGCGACATCATAGCAGCAGTCTACACCCACCAGCTCAGAGACAGAGAAGAGATCCTGCTCTCCTATGTGTACAGTGTATGGAGACATCATAGCAGTCTACACCCACCAGGTCAGAGATAGAGAAGAGATCCTGCTCTTTAATGTGTACAGTGTATGGAGACATCAAAGCAGCAGTCTACACTCACCACCTCAGAGATAGAGAAGAGATCCTGCTCTCCTATGTGTACAGTGTATGGAGACATTATAGCAGCAGTCTACACCCACCAGCTCAGAGATAGAGAAGAGATCCTGCTCTCCTATGTGTACAGTGTATGGAGACATCATAGCAGCAGTCTACACCCACCAGCTCAGGGATGGAGAAGAGATCCTGCTCTCCTATGTGTACAGTGTATGGAGACATCATAGCAGCAGTCTACACCCACCAGCTCAGAGATAGAGAAGAGATCCTGCTCTCCTATGTGTACAGTGTATATAAAGCGTCATTGCAGCAGCCTAGACCCACCAGAATAGGGAGAGAAGAGATCCTGCTCTTCTATGTGTGCAGTGTATGGAGACATCATAGCAGCAGTCTACACCCACCAGCTCAGGGATAGAGAAGAGATACTGCTCTCCTATCTCTGAGCTGGTGGGTGTAGACTGCTGCTATGATGTCTCCATACACTGTACACATAGGAGAGCAGGATCTTTTCTCCATCTCGGAGCTGCTGGGTGTAGACTGCTGCTATGATCTCTCCATACACTGTACACATAGGAGAGCAGGATCTCTTCTCCATCCCTGAGCTGGTGGGTGTAGACTGCTATGATGTCTCCATACACTGTACACATAGGAGAGCAGGATCTCTTCTCTATCTCCGAGCTGGTGGGTGTAGACTGCTACTATGATGTCTCCATACACTGTACACATAGGAGAGCAGGATCTCTTCTCTATCTCCGAGCTGGTGGGTGTAGACTGCTACTATGATGTCTCCATACACTGTACACATGGGAGAGCAGGATCTCTTCACTATCTCTGAGCTGGTGGGTGTAGACTGCTGCTATGATGCCTCCATACACTGTACACATAGGAGAGCAGGATCTCTTCTCTATCTCTGAGCTGGTGGATGTAGACTGCTGCTATGATGTCTCCATTCACTGCACACATAGGAGAGCACAATCTCTTCTCCATCCCTAAGCTGGTGCGTGTAGTCTGCAGCTCTGATGTCATGGTGGAGACTTGTATTGCTAGGATTCAGCACAAACCCCTAAACATGTTGGTTTCAGGATAAAATGTTCCAGTTTCATCTGATCGCACTATCCAGAGTGCAATACTAAGAACAGCCAAGATTCTGAGCAGAACCCTCAAAAGGCCCAGTCCTCTGGTAGAGAATCCGAGGATGTGTGAAGAGGCCACAGCCTCTACACTACATACTAGGCACAGAACCATCTTTAGGCCCATAGGTTGCCCTAACAACTCACTGGCACCATGATTGTGTTGACGGGGACCAGTGGGCGGACAGACGCAGCGCCCTCCCTGTGGTCAATAGCTTGGTTCACCATTCACGTAGTCAGAGGTGGCATCTTCTGCAGGGCAAGGCTCTGTAATGCAGCTGCGCTCCTGCGGCAGATCTCCCGGGTGCCCGGAGCCCACCTACGAGTTCACCATAACAGGAGTTACCACCTGACTGCCACATCCATTGTGTTTTTTGCGATTCCTCATTTATAGCAGTGAAGGAGGCGCGGAGCCGGGCGGGTTTTTAAAACAGTATAATTCAGATCTGTGCATTTGCATAGAACACATAGGGTCCTTACGGTTACAGCAGAACGCTTTACAAATTCTACACACTTACATGGTAAGCACCAGCTCAGTGTGGCCTGAGAGGGGGTGTGGGTGACCCCAAAATAGTCGCTGTCCGAGAGATGCGGCAGGTCCAGTTCACTCCATGGTTATACAGTAAATGTTACACACTCACACGGCTCGTCGTCTCACATAGCATACATACAAGGCTCCGCACTACATACGTGTGCTGCTCCAGCATACAGAGACGCTCAGTAGTTCTTTACAGTGCAAATACAATCAAGTTATTGCTAATACTGCCAGATCCAACGGATCCAGCTAAAAATCCAACAGATCCAGCTAAAGATCCAACAGATCCAGCTAAAGATCCAACAGATCCAGCTAAAGATCCAACAGATCCAGCTAAAGATCCGGGTGTGGAGGGAAGGCGCACAGAGCCAGGTCTGTCTAGAAGCAGAGCGAGGTGGAAGCTCGGAAGCCTCAATGTCACCGGCGGAGAGGCAATGCCACAATTAGGGAGATCAAAACTAGTGCAAAAGAAAAATGGAGGCGTTGTCTGTAGTAACAAGTAGGGTCACAACTCCCCCCCTCCCACCCCGGCTGGAAAACAGCAGCTGAATCTAATGGCTGATTTAAGCCCATTGTGGTAGACTCCTTGGTCGATCACCTATCCATAGAATAGATAAAAGTCCGATCGGTGGAGGTCTCTCCACTGAGACCCCCACCCATCCTGAAAACAGGGTTCTCTCCTCACTGCAACCGTCGGAGACTGAATGGAATGCCGGTCACACATGTGCGGTGCCGCGCCATTCATTTTCAATAGGACCGCCTAGATAGCAGCGTACAAGCGCTTGGCTATTTCCGGCAGCCCCACTGAATTGAATCGAGCGGCGCCACGCATGTACGACCGCCGCTCCATTGACTCTCTATGTGACTGCAGGCTGGTGCAGCATGGGAGACACGGGGTCTCCGTTCTCAGGATCAGTAGGGGGTTTCAGTGGTAAATGCCCCATGATCCGACTTTTATCACCCATCTTGTGGTACGACCCCTTGAGGGGTATTCCCATCTCAGACCTTCCTTGCATATCTACAGGATATGCCGTAGAAGTCAACAACTGAGATTACACCTCTATTGAATCAGGGACCCCACCTACCCTGAATGAGGGGGCCAGGAGGACAGAAACAGTCAAGCACCCTGCGGTACACCGTTTTATCGTTGCCCCTGAATTTAACAGCAGTTAACACGCCATGCCAGCACCGCAAGGCTAACTTCACCATGGCGAGCATGATATGGGGTCGTGAGTCCCGGGCCCCACCATATGGGGTCGTGAGTCCCGGGCCCCACCATATGGGGTCGTGAGTCCCGGGCCCCACCATATGGGGTCGTGAGTCCTGGGCCCCACCATATGGGGTTGTGAGTCCCGGGCCCCACCATATGGGGTCGTGAGTCCCGGGCCCCCCATATCGCGCTCCCCACCATGTGATTCCCCTGCGAATGCAAAGCATATTCAGAAGCTGCAAAAACAGCACAACTCCCACTGACTTCTATGGGAGTTACAGTCACAAATGCAGCTCCGCTGTTTCAGTCATCCTGGCCACCTTGTAATCAGCCATACTAGACAAACGTGGAAACTCCCCTTTAATGTGCATTCTAATTCCTTCTGTGTTCATCATCTCATCTTAAGCCCTTGGATACGAATGACTCCCAAGCTGTATTGACTCCTGTGAAAAATTCCAATTTCTACATCATTAAAGGGGTTGTACCAAGACTGCAAGTTACCTCCTATTCTGTGCATAGGGAATAACTTGAAATTCTGGTACAACCCCTTTAAGGACCTACTTGTCTGCACACTCAGCTTAGTGCCCAGACTGGCTGGTCGGACAGCAGACGCCTTCCAATAAACCAAACAGTCCTTCATCCCAATTATCGATGCAATCAGCAATAATGCCTCGTGACGTGTGCTGACCAGTGCACCGCCCCTTTAATAACCTTCTCAAAAAGTCTTCCAAGATGCAAGATGTGGGCGCGTACGGGACGTCCTGATGAGCTGGAATAAGACATCTCCAGTAATGTTCATATCAGCAACTGCAGCTTCTAACTCTTGACTTTCGACCTTTGACCTTGGACACACAACTTGTGATTCGCCTTCAGTGCGGTGCAGAATAAATAGGACTTCACGCCGAGAAATAAAAATATACAAAAAATAGCGGTTTTTGTCTTCAGTCCGCCTATATAACACTGTTGTGGATGCCACACAAGTCTCACGCAGTGCATGGATACATCATGTGGTCCCCACTGGTCACACGGTTGGGTTACAAGTGGTCACGTCTTCCACTCCACACAGTAAGTCATACCACGGATACCTGCGGACGGCTCCAGCTGATAGGAAGCGCATCACTATTTACAATGGTGGCCATCCATACGTCGGACATTCCTCATTACAGCGGCCCCTTCTCTCCACCGGAGGCGCCGCCGTGTAGTAAATGAACAGTCGATGAGATGAAGGTCTGACATTAATGAGACGAAGCTTTCCTGAGATCGGTTTATAGTTCTGATCAGTACTTGGAATCCATGACACTTCCTCTCCCAACACCCCAGATAGATCAGCAGCAACGGCCAGTCTGGGCAGAATGACCCGGGTCCAGCGTTAATAAATATCACATGATCAGGCAGCCGATGCAGCGCCATCTTGTCTGGGCTCGGAGATCCTTCTTGCATGGTCATCTGGCCCAGTTTAAGGCCAACGAGCCGCTCCGTGGCCCTGCAGGTAAGGCACCGGGTGAGTGAATGTAATGCTGGTGTTCCAAGAAGTAACCGTCCTGTTGCTCACTACACTTTAATTGTAGGTTTACGTGGGAGCCGTTTGTAGGTCGCACAGGTGATTGCGAGTGTCCCCACTCATTACCGGGGGTGGAGGCTACATTCTTGAGGACGGCCCCGAGAGCTCATAAAACAGAACATAAGCGTCGCTGCTCCGGACCTGGCTGGAAGACATCGCCGTCACCCTGAGGAGGCAAGGAGACGGTTAATAATCATCTTTACTTATATAGCGCCAACATATTCCGCAGCGCTTAAGGCTACAACCATGTAAAACTCCTCACAAAACCTACCACTAGGGGACGCTGTACTAATGACTAGGGCTAGCCATTGTTACATGATGTGCAGTCTAATTTATTACATAACTGCAAGGAACGGCCCCTTTATTAGACCCCGGCGCTCTCACGATTGGCGCCCCCTGTACGGTAATTCTCCCCGTGACCCCGGAGCATAAAGTCATGTGACCAGTTTTCGTGGATCAGTTTCAGTGTGAATCCACATTAGATGGGAAAGTCAAGTGATTGAAGCGACGTTCAACGAGGCCGGTCATCGGTGCTAGACTAGCCGGGGGCTCACTGCCAACATCATGGGGTTCTCTGATATAATCATGTGGAGAGTATACAGAGAATGGCGCGATCGAGGAAAAACATCCAGCGAAAGGGGATCCTGCGGACGGAAACAACTCCTCACTGAAAGGGGTCGGAGGAGGATGTCAGGAATCGTTCTGACCAACAGGCTGCACAGTCAGCTGAATACAACGCTGGAGCTCCAACTAACATGTCCGAACGCACAACTCGCCGTTCCTCCGCACGGATGGTATAACAGCAGACGACCAGTTCCAGCGCCATTGTGTATTAGAGAAACAGCAAGTCAATGCAAAAAGGGTGTAAAACTGAGCAGCGGAAAACATCTCCTGGTCAGATGCATCCATGCTGATGGGAAAGTCAGAATTTGGCGCAAGCAGCATGAATTAATGGCCCCTTCCTGCTAGGCTAGTGGAAGTGCAGCAATGGTTTGGGGGAAGCTTTTCTTGGCTCACCCCGGATCCTCCGATACCCGTGGATGGACCTCACAAAGAGGGTCCAATGCTCCTAGATGGGGGTCTCTATATAAACTGCGGTCACTTTGCCCTTTCTGGAGCAGCAGTTTGATAATTACCGCGAGTCGTTGAAGGTGTGCCACTCTCCATTGTTGGGGTTCTTGCAGTACGCTGTATAGTGTCCTCCCATGGTGGTACCCGAGTGGTTGGACACCGCGTAGAGATTATAGGTGGCGTGACCTGCGGAGAGACAACGCAAGAAACATCAGCAGGGATATAGCAATCAGTATATAACAGCACCCACAGACGCCGGCAGCCAAGCTGAACCCCAACTTCATTACCACCAAGTCCCCACATCCTAGTGATACATTAACCCCCTGTAGCTGCTTCCTGCTCACACGGTTAGGACATCAAAAGGTCCTTCTGCTACGGCAACCCGTCTGCTTCAGGGTGTCCCTGTGTGCATACAGAAGAGACGCTGCCCCCTGGGGGAGACATGCAAGTGATGCACAGTACGCAAGGAAAAGAACACCTCTAGAACTCATTAGAGCTAAACAGCCAATTAAATTGGGACGGGGTTGTGTCTCATGCGCAAAACCCAAGCCCCGCCAGCGAAAAACGTACTGCCAAATACGCCGATGAGCGCTCAAAAACACCCGTTCATGGTACCAATCCGCTGCGCTGAGTCAGGCATAATTGCTTGCGTGAAGCCGCCCTTCGAGGAGGTCAGATGATGCCCCCTTCTGACCGGATCTACATAATGCTGCACTCGGCATATGTATATATATATATTCCCCAGAAACGCAGTAGCGGCGCCCCCTCCGACAAGTCACTTACTGCTGGGCTCGGAGGAGAATTCACGCAAGTCTAGATCTTTTAGCGGGAAATTCACAAAGGTGGAGAGTTTGCTGCTTCTGATGCGGCCTTCAGAGAACCTCTTCAGATCTAAAGGGGAGGAAAGCTAAGGAACAAAACTTGTGGAAAGGTAGAAACACAGACTTCAGGGAAATGGAGGAAAGGGGGTGCAGAGAGGAGGGGGAGGGGGTGTAGAAGAAATCTTGAAGAGGCTGTGAGGAGCAGCCAGTGGAGCAGCAAAGGAACAGATGAAGATGTAGCAGGTCCGGTCAGACGTCTGGAGGCGGCCGCTGCAGGCAGCCTTCTGGATCGCGGTTAAAGCAGTTTTCCGGGCAAAAACTTTTGATGAGCTATCCTCAGGATAAGTCATCAATAGTTAATCACCATGGGACCTGCCGCACGGGGTCACCGAGAATCACCACATAGCCCGGCTGGCTGTCATTGCAGCAGGGCGGACGGGCATCATAGAAGGTGGCACCAGAAGTGGCCTAACTGGCTTCACTCCCATTGAAATGATTAGGAGCTGAATTCCACTTCCTCCTTTGGGGGTCGACCGCAAAGTTTAATAGGAGACTTCAGCTCCCACTGATTTCACTAGGAAAGCCAGCTAGGCCACTTCCAGTACGGTCTACTATGGCGCACGTCAGGACCGCTGCATAGCTGGTCAGGCAATCGCCAGGGATCCCATGCAGCAGGTCCCCGGCGATTAACCATTGGTGACTCTCTGAGGACAGCTCACCCATAGTGTATACTTGGAAGAACCCTTTAAATACTTCGAAGTTACTTTGCGGGACAGCGGGGCGAGTCGAGGAACGAGGGAAGGGGTGGGGTAAGCTATAGAGTAGATGGATTGAAGCGACAGAGGAGGTTGTTGCAGCGATCTGGGCAAAAGATGAGGGGGCATAAGGTAGTTTGTTAACTCGAGGTTATAAGGCGGCACGTAAAATGTTTTTTTGAGGTGGTAAGAGGTGTTTTTGGATGGGTGATCTGAATCAAAGGTTACCCCAGGGCAGCGGACTTGTGAAGATATGTGAACTATTAACTGTGAGTGGGTGGAATGGGATGAGGAAGCGGCGGTCCACCTGAGAGTCTACAGACAGCGGCTCCAATTCATGTGAAAGGCCTGTAATAGTTTTCCTGGCCACTACTGAACAGATCCGTCCGGCTGCAGCCCAGGGGGAGTCGTAGATCAGGGGGCGTCTAAAGCTGCGGCCACGTAGATCAGCCAATCTGCAGAGCAGACTCACAAGTAGGGCGGCCGGTTCAATATCATCCATAATGCAGTGAAAGGTACGGGCCGGAGAAGGATGGCAACGCCGGGTAGGACAGAAGTCTGAACACTTAGCAGCGTTTATAGCCGAGGAATCGGAAGCAACAAGGTCACATGACACGGGCATCAATGGGAAGGATACGCAGGACAAGGATCCGGGGGAACTTCTGGATGGTGAATTTCTTGGTGCATCGGCGTCGAGCTTTACATCTACAGCAGGTCTGAGGAAGAGAAGAGATCATTATGTACCTCTGTACATTATACAGTCTGCAGGTCCTCATACAGTCTGCAGGTCCTCATACAGTCTGCAGGTCCTCATACACTCTGCAGGTCCTCATACACTCTGCAGGTCCTCATACACTCTGCAGGTCCTCATACACTCTGCAGGTCCTCATACACTCTGCAGGTCCTCATGCAGTCTGCAGGTCCTCATGCAGTCTGCAGGTCCTCATGCAGTCTGCAGGTCCTCATACAGTCTGCAGGTCCTCATACACTTGTGGCCAAAAACAGACTGCAAGATTTAAAGAACACAAACGGCAAAATGTGAAAACCAGAAAGTGTCTTTGGTTACTGAAGTACAAATAGCAGCATTTTATGGGTTTTTAAACTCTTGACAAATACATGAAGTTTAGGCAGACTCCATATTTACAGCGCTGCCCTTACTTTCCAAGACTTCTACAATTCGCCCCGACAGGCTGGAGATCAGCTTCTGCGCCCAGTCCTGCCTGGTGACGGCCGTTCTCCCTAATCACTGTTGGGGTTCAGCACAGTTTATGTTTTTGCCTGTCCTCCTGCTTTTTGAGGATTGACCGCAGGTTCCCAATGGGATGAGATCTGGGGAGTTTCTCGGCCACGGACACAATATATCACTGTTTTGTTCGTTGAGCCACTTAGTTATCCCATCTGCCTTGTGACACGAGGTCCATCATGCTGAGGAAGTCTTGATCACCACCAGATCACTCCTGGACGGCTGGGAGAAGTTGAGGTCTTTCTTGGAGGATTGTCTGGAGAAGAGGCGAGCGCTGCCATGAGTCCGGTGTTGTGCCAGCAGTAACGCCATCCTGAGAGCCTTCATGGGTGGGGAAGAACGGGCGCCATCAGGCAGGATTTGGCGCAGAAGCCGATATCTAACATGTCAGGGCGAAGTGCAGAAGTCTTGGAAAATAGGGGCCAGCGCTGTAAATATGGAGGCTTTGCCTAAACAGTCAATAAAAGTGTAAAGACCTGTGAAATGCTAATAATTGTACTTCAGTAACCATGGAAACATCCGACTAAAAAGAGTGAAGACACAAACTGTGAAAACCAAAAGGTTTCAGGTCCCAAAACTGCAGACCATAAAAACCATTGTGTGCATAAGGGCAACGTCAGACAGCAGAGCGGCGCTGCTTACCCCCGCAGGTCAGGTGATCAGGACTGCACAGTCAGACTGCAGAGCGGCGCTGCTTACCCCCGCAGGTCAGGTGATCAGGACTGCAGAGTCAGACAGCAGACCGGCGCTGCTTACCCCCGCAGGTCAGGTGATCAGGACTGCAGAGTCAGACAGCAGACCAGCGCTGCTTACCCCCGCAGGTCAGGTGATCAGGACTGCACAGTCAGACAGCAGACCAGCGCTGCTTACCCCCGCAGGTCAGGTGATCAGGACTGCACAGTCAGACTGCAGAGCGGCGCTGCTTACCCCCGCAGGTCAGGTGATCAGGACTGCACAGTCAGACTGCAGAGCGGCGCTGCTTACCCCCGCAGGTCAGGTGATCAGGACTGCACAGTCAGACAGCAGACCAGCGCTGCTTACCCCCGCAGGTCAGGTGATCAGGACCGCACAGGCGACGCAGCCTCCGGCATTACTGCGCTCCATCTACAATTCGGAACAACTACTTGTTGGGGGAAGTTGGACTGGCCCTTTGACCACTCAAGGGAAACGGATTGCTTCCCGGGGGTACTATTGGCATACTATGCATCTTGGAGTGGATAACAGGCTGACAGGTAACGTCACGGATGAGAGCGCTGCTCCGGTACGCAGTTGTCCCAGGTAGCCTCCGTTTTGACTTGCTGCAGCATCTGCTGTGCGGACCAGATGAGACTCCCCGTGTGAATGCAGGAAGTGCAGCGTCAGTCCGAGAGACCTGGACCAATATTGCGCTCTTAGGCTCGTCTCACACGGGCAATAGCGATTTTTGCCATGAGAAAAAAAAAGCTAGATTGGGTCCTTGTTGACTGCGATCTTTGAACGTCAGCGGCGCCTCTTCAGGGAATAATCGTGCATCGCGTGTGATTAAAAAACAAAACAAAATTTTTTAATCACAAAAGTCAATGGGACTTTCTAATGTTAATCGCAACGCTGTTTGTTGGGCTGCGATGCGATAAAAGGCAGGCTCCATGGGGATGTATGGGAGATAAAACCACACAAACATCAGACAGATGGGACACGCAGAAGTGAAAACCATCACCGAAGGGAAGGAAACCGCTGGAAATCATTGGTTTCCTAAACGGCTTGTTTACTGAGGAATTAGGCAAAAATTGCGCGATTTCCTCACCCGTAAACCTGCAATTTAAAATCGTGAATGTGATGCGTTTTGCGAGGAAACAAACAGACATCCCGTCTCCGCAGACAGACAGAATAAACAGACCGTTCAGGACCAGAAATAAGACAAGCTGCGGAGTAGAGAGACTGGAGTCCGAGAGGAAGGAAGAGAGCAACGTCCGGGCGGTGGGCCCCCAGGAACGCGATAACGTTACCCCACAGCGGCCCTTTCCAACCAATCACCATGATCAGAGAATATGGACAAGGGTCTAACAAGGAGTCTGCAATAATCCTGAAGGAACCGGAATGTATTCTCCCATACAGACCCGCATGAACTGGAATATGGCGCACAAACGCTTCTGTATGTCCGTCCAAAATGTGCATGAAGGCTGTCAGGACACCAACTGCTACTGCGCCGCGCTGCCCGTGCGCCACCAGACACGTCTCAGCTGGTATGTACTGCATGGTAAGTGCTGCTCCATTCGGCTACCAGTAACTCCTGCGGACTTGTTGCCTTGACCCCTCCTGCAGTCACTGCGGCTCGGTGCGCACCGCCTGCGGGCTGCATCTGACAGTCCAAGTGCCGACTGACCTACATGGACTGCGCATTGACTTGCATTAGTGGGTCCCATGCCACGATTCTCCATGTGTTTAGCCCTATGGTTTATAGTTGGGCCACGTGTGGTTGGTAGACGTACCCAGATAGTACCCTAAAACACTCAAGTGTGCCGGAGGCCGAACAAGAAGCAAGTGCGCCTCGGTACAAATCTCGACATTCGGGACTATGCGGGTCTAGATGCAACATTCAGAGACACTTACTGGCTTCTCATCCCCATCCAACACATCTTCCTTCGTGAAGAGGCGGATGCAGTCCATTAGGGAGACCTCAGGAACGCTCTTCTGGAGAGGAGAGAAGCATATAAGAACATTCTGTAGCATCAGTGGAGCAGCAACACGTCACTGATCAGATTATACAATCTACTGCAAAACGGAAAAGAGAAACATCTAAAGGCCCATTTACACGCAAAAATCTTTCAAATGATTGAAAGATTGACAGTTTTAGCGATCGTTTTGCATAAAGTGTTAATAGACACTAATGTCTATTAACACTTTATCAGCTTCATTTGCGAGTAAAAGGGCCTCCGGGAGCTGTTTGCAGAGTCCAGCATGTGGTCTGAGCTCTGCACACAGCTCCATTGTTCTGGCAAGGGATGTTGGCAGAATACAATGTAATCTCCGACTCCGGTGAAGAACACAGCATGTGGTCCCTCTCATCTCTCTCCGGCTGAATGATGGATTTTAAGCTCACCTTAAAATCATTGTTCAGCCAAAGAGTGAAAGATGGAAGTGTTTACACGCAACGATTATCGCTCATATGCCATCGTTTGAACAAATTTAGATTGATAATCGTTGCGTGTAAATGGGCCCTTAGAGACCACAGAGCTCATTTATCACAATTAAGATACTTTCCTGGCTCTTTGCATTAGGAAGGGCAGCGGGCTGACCTCCAGATTTATCAACCCTCCTGTTTCAGACATTTAGCATTATGCTCACAGGTTGCCCCCTCTCCTACTTCTTGTATCGGGGTATATAGAGTTATCCTCTATGCCGACAGTCCCTGCATGAATGAAGCACAGGACGCACCTCCATTTATATCAACGACCGGGCCAGAGGCGGTTAAGGGCTCGTACTTGGCAATTTCCTATACTGGCATAGAAATGAATGAAGCAGCAGAGTGAATGAATGAAGCAGCAGAGTGAATGAATGAAGCAGCAGAGTGAATGAATGAAGCAGCAGAGTGAATGAATGAAGCAGCAGAGTGAATGTGCATTCTCTGCTCCACTCATTGCTGAACTCTCTGAAACCTGTTTTTGAGATTGTTGGGGGCCAACCGCTGGCTAATCGGCAAGTTACCCCCCATCCTGTGGAAAAGGGGGATTCCCAGAAATAAAAAAAACAAGATTTCCAACACAGAAAAATGGCACCAAACTGGGTCGGCCTTCTATACTGGTGTGCAGCTCAGCGGGCCCCACATACCAGTGAATAAGCCCCGGGGCCCCTGCTGCTCATTATGGCTTCAAAGCAAAAAAAAAAGAAGTACTTTCTGTTAACCACTTCAGGACCCCCAAGTGTATAGAACTGTCCTGCGGCCATGATGCATGTATGCAGCGCGCCATAACTAGTGGCCAGCAGCGGTCAGAGGTAGATGCCGCCGGCCTCAGACTAAAAAGAGAAAAAACAAAAGAAAATAAAGGGACAAATCTCAGGTCCTAAAGTGGCTAAACTACGATGGAGGGGCCTTAAAGGGGCATTCAAGATGGTGGATTCTTATTAAAGAGGTACTCTCATCCAAGATGGAGGGGTCTTAAAGGGGTTTTCTAATCCCAGATGGTGAATTCTTAAAGGGGTTTTCTAATCCCAGATGGTGAATTCTTAAAGGGGTATTCTCATCCAAGATGGTGGATTCTTATTAAAGGGGTATTCTCATCCAAGATGGAGGGGTCTTAAAGGGGTATTCTCATCCAAGATGGTGGATTCTTAAAGGGGTTTTCTCATCCGAGATGGTGACTTCTTAAAGGGGTATTCTCATCTAAGACTTTCCCAGCACACTGGATGCCATTCATACCTTAGCAATCGGTAGGGACAAGTCCCAGAAGGGGTCAAACACAGTTGAGCAATATCCACATTCGGTGCAGGTAAGGGAACTCTTCAGCTGCCCCACAAACAGTTCTGGAAGAAGACGGAAGAACAATTACATTAAGGACAGACCTCAGACATACTTGGTAAAGCCTTCACCCCTTCCCGTTTGTATCAGTGCCGCTTCCTAACAGGCAGTACTAATGTGCCCCTACAGACCGCCCCCCTCCTGACCTCGGGGTCTCTGGGCAGAGGCTCATCTGCTTCAAATATCACCAAATACGGATTGCCAGATAGGAAACCTTTGTTACCACCGGCACCGAACAAGCGGGCGCCCGGCAGATTCTGCATCCTGCCAACACCCAGGCTGGATCGTCGACTACAGCATAAAGGCGACCGTCCGGTCCTGGAGAAACAAGGATGGCCGAGCTGCCTCTCTGATGCACATAGTATGGTCGGCGGTGTGGACAGCACTGGTGTAGTCGTATACTACTGATACATACTAATGCACAGTGTGCACCAGGTAGTCAGGGAAGCGCTGCGGCCATCTTTGTTTCTTCAGGCCCTAATGGGGGGGGGGGGGGGGGGGAATTAGATATATATTAAGTAAAAAAAAAAAAAAAGTCACCAATAGGTGGCGCTGTAGCTATGCAAATCATGCTGCAGATGTTCAATATGTCTCCTTGGCTATCAACAACACTCTGCCTTCCACCTCTGAACAGTCAGATGTATTCCCTACAACATGCCGACTAACGCGGGCCTTCAGATCTGAGGACACCGATGCAGATCTAAGTCAATGTATCATCATCATCATCATCGCAGGCCCGACGGCCGGATACACGATGCACAGCCAAGGAGGAGCCCGGATCCAATCAGTACTGGAAGAACGGCAGCACAGGAGGTGCGATATACATCAGTATCCAGACGGAACATATAATATATACACGGAGGGGGGGAGGGGCTTTAGTTCTGAGTATCGTTAGCTTGACAACGACTTTAAATAAGTAGAAACGTTGCTGCTTTTTGTGGCACGGAGGAACAAGGAGCATCTCTGATGTATGCGGCACCGCCGATGAGCCATTCATCCATCACTGATGCAGATCTGTCATCGTGGGCTTTGTCGGCTGCAGCGCCACCTAATGGCCACTTTTCTACTAGACCTTTTTTCCCCATTAAATGGCAGGAGGATCGTCTGAAGTGTCTGAATTGTAACTTATTTGGAGTCGCTGCGAACTTGATGCAGAATCC
This sequence comes from Eleutherodactylus coqui, assembly GCF_035609145.1. NCBI lineage: Eukaryota > Metazoa > Chordata > Amphibia > Anura > Eleutherodactylidae > Eleutherodactylus > Eleutherodactylus coqui. Next base: position 6,145,719 of record NC_089842.1, on the reverse strand, counting down.
GCGCTGTAGATTCGGAACAGTAAAGTTAGGCCTCCCTCACACAGGCGTTTGCAGAAACGTGTTTCAACGCTGCGCTTACTGCAGATTCCGCCCGGTTTTAGCGGCGCTGGCATTCTTTATGCCAGCGTTTTGGTTGTGTTTTCAGCACAGCTGAAGTCGTAGCCAAGGATGCTGAAAAAAAAAAAAAAAAAATTCAATACTCACCTAGCAGCTGCAGTCCGGGTTCCGGCCGCTGACCTCTGCTGCTGCTCCGGACTTCCCCTGCACTGACAGATGATCTATTGCTGTAAGCGACGTTTGAGAATCCCCCAATAGATTGCTGTGATTGGTTCTCGGTGCTGGCTCGATGCCCAATCACAGCCATTCATTTTCTGCCTGAGCCAATTGGAGCCAGCAAGCTCTGATTGGCTGAGACAGTTAATGAATGGCTATGATTGGGCATCGAGAACCAATCACAGCAATCTATTGCTGGAGGCGGGATTCTCAAAGCTCGCTTACAGCAATAGACATGTCAGTGCAGGGTAGGCCCGGAGCAGCGGCAGAGATCAGCGGCCAGTGCCCGGGCAGCAGCTGAGTATTGCTTTTTTTTCCCCCTTTAGTCCTAGCTACACTGGATGGATTTTCAGGTTAGGGCTTATATTGCAAGCCCTGCCCCCGAAAATTGGTGTGCGGTTAACACTGCCAAAACGCGGCACCAAGTCCTGCTGAAACTGCTGCCCATTCATTTCAATGGACGACACACGGCTGAAAACATCCAAATATAGAACATGCAACGCTGTCAAAGTGCGCCATTGAAGACGCTGCGTTTTCAGCCTTGTGTGAGCAGCCCCAATGAAATGAATGGGTGCGCTGTACAGCGTTTAGCGTCTGGGGGGGGGGGGGGGGGGGGGCCTTACTCTTTAATCATCAGCAAAACTTCCTGTAACTTTATCAATTAAGGTTCAAAACTCATCCTTGGCATCTCCAGCTGCCGTCGGTGCAGCAGGCTCTTCCGTCAGAGGCGGTAATCCTGTACATTGCCAGTCCGGCATCATTGTAATTGTATCCAGTTAGGGCAACGCTCTGAAGAAGGTCGGACCGCACACGGATACAATGTAACACCATCAGGGATACCTGAGCAGCCACCGCTCACAGCGCCTCGTCTACACTGGATACTATCTACTCCGCGCAAAACAGGACTGGCTACAATGTTGCCAACTTGGGCTCATGCCCACGGGGTGAATATGCTGCATATTAAGTGCATAACAGAGTGCCGAATCCCCCATAATTTGTATTGGGGGTAGTCAGACCCGCGTATTTACGAGTGTGAAAAAAAAAAAAAAAAAACACATCATGTCCCATCTCGCCCTACATTAAAGGGGTAGTCCCGCGGCAGCAAGTGGGGGTATACACTTCTGTATGGCCATATTAATGCACTTTGTAATGTACATTGTGCATTAAATATGAGCCATACAGAAGTTATTCACTTACCCCTCCGGTGTTGGCGTCCCCGTCTCCATGGCGCCGACCAAAGCTGCCTTCTCCCTGGATTAGACGCGCTTGCGCTGAAGGGGCTGCTCCGGCGTGCTCGCACCCACAGGTCTTCTGCGCATGCGCAGAAGCCCTGTGCGGCGTGAGCACGCCGGAGCGGGACAGAAGAGGGCAGACAGCGCAAGCGCATCTAATCCAGGGAGAAGGCAGCTTTGGTTGGCGCCATGGAGACGTGGACGCCAGCACCGGAGGGGTAAGTGAATAACTTCTGTATGGCTCATATTTAATGCACAATGTACATTACAAAGTGCATTAATATGGCCATACAGAAGTGTATACCCCCACTTGGTGCCGCGGGACAACCCCTTTAACCCTTTAGTGACACGGCCTATTTTGGTCCAAAGAACGCAACGATTTTTTTCAAAAGCCACCACCTTTTTATCCCTCCGTTAAGCTGGCCTGCGTGTTTCTGCATGGGGAGCTGTAGATTGTATTGGCACCGTTGTTTCGGTACTTCGTTATACAGCGTTAAAGGGACAAGGAGCAAAACGGCCCATTGAAGGTAATCGGAATGTATAAATACGCAGGATCCATGCGCTCCGTGTTTATGCATGAGATCAACGGACGGCGCGGTAGATACGCAGGAATACAGGGTTTCAGTCTGTGAAAACGCTGCATATTTATGGACTGAGAACTGCAAACGCTTGTGTGAATGAGCCCCAACTGTCAGGAGGAGGAAGAAACAAGACGGACCGTTAACACCGTGAATTAGATTTAAAACCCGAAATGCCGGATACAAATCCCTTTCGCACGAACAACGGCGGCGACAGCGATTCATACAGTCAAAACTTTCTGATCTGCAGATTTGACCACATTTGCCGTAATTCCCTTACCCACAATCCTGCTGTCTTCCCGCTCCAGGTACCGCTTCCACATCTGCCGGCCCTTCTCTGCATCACTTTGGGATAAAATATAGAAATATGTATAAATATCACACACAAAAGATCAAGAATTTCAAAAGGGACGCATCACCTACATGTCACACGCTAACAGCCCGGGAGTCACATATCTGTTATTAACCGATGTAATGTTTGTACATGGCGAGGGGGCGGCCGGCTGGCCTGGTGGGAACGGCATTTAGGGACGTACTTCACACAATGGAAGAGAGAGAGCCTGTACATTTCTAGAACAGTACTATAGGCATTCTCTGTGACCTGTGCAGAGATGATTGTGCAGGGAGGGGAGGAGGTGGGCTGTGACAAGTGGTATCTACATATAGGCAGCGCCTCTCAGTGCCCATGATGATAATGAGATGACCAATGAGAAGTGTTCAGATAGTCGCCCAAATAAAGCTACCTTTACTGGTCAGTGTCAGAACTTCAAGAGTTTTTTTTAAAGGAAAAAGCTTTTGTTGAAGAAAAGTTTAAAACTACTTGTTTTTATAGGACAGGCGGCCTCCTGATATTTCTCTACACTAGGACCTCCATAGACCTGCGATAAGCAGGCTTCATCCAGATTACTTGTTCACATGTAAAGGCGGCAGTTGGATGTTGAAGGTCTTCTCTTACCATAAAGACACAGAGCAGCTTTCTGTGCCGCTCCTGTAGAGACTCCAGTCACACAAACCCGCTCCGTGTGAATTACACCAGAGGGCGAGTTCACACTTGTTTCCCCTTTGCAGTATATTTTATGTTAGCAAACGATCTCCACGAGACACAATCTACTGCTAGGAGGTGTTGGGACCAGTGGATGGGGGCACACAAGGTGACCGGGCTCAGGACGCCTCCTACAGACCACCAGTAGAGAGGAGCGTCTGACCAGACTGTTAGGGGGTGTTGGGACCAGTGGATGGGGGCACACAAGGTGACCGGGCTCAGGACACCCCCTACAGACCACCAGTAGAGAGGAGCGTCTGACCAGACTGTTAGGGGGTGTTGGGACCAGTGGATGGGGGCACACAAGGTGACCGGGCTCAGGACGCCCCCTACAGACCACCAGTAGAGAGGAGCATCTGACCAGACTGTTAGGAGGTGTTGGGACCAGTGGATGGGGGCACACAAGGTGACCGGGCTCAGGACGCTCCCTACAGACCACCAGTAGAGAGGAGCGTCTGACCAGACTGTTAGGTGGTGTTTGGACCAGTGGATGGGGGCACACAAGGTGACCAGGCTCAGGACGCCCTCGATAGACCACCAGTAGAGATCGTCTGATCGTCGGACGAGCACCAGCACCTCCAACTGTTTCATTGTCCGCCATCCAGAAAAAAGGGGCGCCATCGTTACACCCCTGTGTCTGCCAGAACCATTTCCAGGTGCTTGACTGAAGGACATTTGGAGTGCCACACTGCCCCCTGCTGGTGCAATGTTCTGGGGGGCCATCGCATACAACTTTTGGAGGTCATCGCAGTCGATTACATCTGGTGCCCCCAAAAGTGGAAAAGTTCTAGCAGCAAAAATATTCCCAGGCGCAGAATGTAGTTCAGGAAGATCTTGAACAACAAAAGCTAAAGAAAGTGAAGAAGCGGCCGATACTTGAATAAGAAGAACACTAAGATCAGGATAACAGCCGGTAACCGAACAGGGGGAAAGAAATCGAGGCAGTTCAAGACTTCATCTTCCTCGGATCGTGAATCAACTGCAATGGAGAATCAGAACCCGAAAACTGAAACGATGAATGGCGCCCGGTCGCAGCGCAATGTGAAGAACGGATAAGATCTGGAAAACCAGAGACAAGCATGGCAGCGAGATGCCGGATCGTCAACGCAGTCATCTTCCCCATCACACCTTACGGCTGAGAACGTTGGACACCGAAGGCATCAATCTTCCTGAGATCCATTATCTTCAATCTTTGGTACTGAAGGAGGAAACTCCAACGAATTCCCTGACCCTCCATGATGATGAACAAAACCGTCCTCACTGGAGGGCAAAGTTACAGACGCTCAGACTTCAGCCACGTAATGTGAGTCATTAGAAACAGACAATGCTTGAGTGGTCAGCGGCGAAAGAGATCCGGACGCCAAAGAGCGCGCCGGAGTCATACTGTCATAGCGAACACGAACATGCGAATGATCAATCTGAAAGAAGCCGTAGAAAACAGAAGGGGGGGGGGGGGGGGCGCTGCTCCATGAAGTGTCGCCCCGACTACACGGGTAAAGAGAGATGTAGCTCATATAGCTATCCCTCTATCTATGCACACACACACACACACGCACGCGCACACACGCACGCACACACGCACACTTTCCATCTCGGATCTGTCATGATCTCTGCTTTGTATCATTTTTGTCAAAGATTAATGGACTTGTAACAGTGATGCAAGAAGGCCTGAAGCTTCACTTTGTTGCCATTTCTGTAGCAGCTAAGCCAGGAGGCTTTATGAGAAGGACCCCGGGGAGCCGAGGGCTTGGGGGTATTTGGGAGCTGCCCGGTGACCCAATGCCTCAGGGATTGTCCGTGAGACGGCTGGTAATGCCTCTGATGCAGCAGAGACTTCTTGCCGAGTTGCTCAGCAGCCTGACCCAGCGGAGCGCTGCCATCACCAATTAGAACAGCTAGTAATCACACTTACATAATGAGGAGTAAATCAGCGGTTGATCTTAGCAGGACTAGGACTATCCTGGCAGGACTCCAGGTATTTGTGAAAGCCGACTTTCTGGTTACACTTTGTAGACGACACAGTTTCTTCTGCGCTGGTGTGACCTTGGCAGCGGCGATGCGGAAGGCAGGCCACAAACCAGTGGAAAAATACAAAGCCTAAAAAGCGGTCCCGGTCCGCATAGATACGGCTCATACTTCTGCTGCAGCAGTGTAATACTTGGCAGGAATCGCCGTCACAGAGAACTGCATGGAGGCCGCCTATATGATCTGCAATATTTGGCCCCGAAAGACACCGTAGGGAGGAGCCGGATGTCAAGGTCTGCAGCTGGGGTCAGTTGTGGGAGGTTCTCTTCAAGCTGTGGGTTGGGGTTCAGTCCTCATGTAACTAGCCCCCCCAATATATACACACTTATTCAAGTCAGCTGCTGTGTTTCCCCGAATATAAGCCCTCCTCCAAAAATAAGACCTAGCTACACTACATGAAAACAAAACAAAAAAAAACCAGCAATACTCACCTAGCTGGCGGCGTCCCACGCCCCAGTCTCTGGCGCTGCGGTAGGCTGCCATGTCCTCAGCATTGACACAGCACTCTCTTTAAATACCCCACCTCCAGCAAGCGAGTGCTGTGATTGGATCATGAGCGCCACTGGCTCAGACAATCAGAGCCAGCGCTCGATCGTTCACAGCCATTCAGTGAATGGCATCAGTGAATGATTCTGATTGGATCACGAGCGCCTTTGCTCCACCAACCATAGCACTCACTTGCTGGAGGCGGGCTATTCAAAGCCCAGTCACCAGAAAGAGAATCCTGTGTCACGATACGCTGTCTGTTAAACATGCGTGATTATTCATATGGCTCTATGGTCATGAGCGGGTACTTGCAGGGACGGCGGTCAATCGATTGCCCGACAGTCATCCCGTCTAAATGGGTCTTTATTGTAAAGCATCTATCTATATGCAACTTACGGCAAATGGTCCAAGTCCTGGGTGCAGGGTCGGGGCCGGACCGTTATCCTGTTGACCTCGTTATGCAGCCCGTCTAGTAGAAACCTCAAGAACTCTTGTGCATCTTGTTGGCTGTGAAAGAAGATAAATAGTCAGATATTCATATACCGTCGCAGCAGTGTAGCGTACCGACTAGTACAGGTAATGTAACCCATTAAGCACCCTCAGTCACCCCCGCCCTTCATTTTAGTTTTTTGCTTCCCAACTTCCAAATATATCTTTGGAAAAAAAAAAAGAAAAAACTTATTTCGTCCCGCCATAACTTTAGTGGTGTGGGGGCTCTTTGTCGGACATCCGGTAGTTTCTATTGGTACATTTTGGAGTACATAAGACTATCGTATTGTATTAAAGGGGCAAGCATTTATTGCAATACCCTAATATGGCAGGATTCTGTGTTCTGACAGCTAGTCAAGCCGTTCCACAGGCCATGGCAACTGAACAACACCTTGTAAGATCATCGCGGATGGTGGGGTGTTTGACACCATCCCCTAAATACTGATTGGGGCATTTAAATGCCGCTACTAGAATTGACAGCAGCATTTAAAGGGTTAATAGCCACGATCAGGGTTCACGCTGATAGTGGGTGTTAGCGGACAATGACAGCATGCATCGGCTGTGAATGGAACAGGATAGCAGCCCCCCCTGATACAGCTCTGTGCAATCCCTGCACCCCATGATGTAGATAAATGTCCTGGGGCATGAAGGGTTAAAGCAGCAGGGATGGGGGGGGGGGGGGTCATTCGGGACGGTCTGTATACGGGACATCCTAAGAGGTCAGATGGCAGGCTTTTGTCATTAGGCAAGTTGATCGTTTAGAGATCTATTGGTGTGAGTGATCGGCCTCTAATTGATGGGCCGGTCTGAATGTGACGTAACTTGCTTGGTGTGAAATGCGTTGTCCTCCAGGTCAGCCTGTCATTATGCCGCTCTCAGGACGGGGAATGTGGAGTGTATTTAAGCTTAATTGGCTCCCTGGTCCCGAGTGGTCACCCCTGGAAGTGTGCGCTCGGTCAGGGTGCCCATGCCTGAAGACGAGTCACACTCACAGACCAAGCGCACACTCCTAGGGGTGACTGCAAATGAAAGAAGAGCCAGGTAGGTAGAAGAACTACCTGGACTCCACATTCCTTGTCCTGTAAGCTGCGTACGGTTCTTGTGAGACGGATTCCCTGTGACGATCCTTCACCTCGCCTGACACATCAGCTTGGAGGTCCACGAGAAGCCCCAATCAGTGCTCACACCAGCAGATCATGCAGGACATTGAGGAGGCCTGAAGAAAAGCTGCGGATGACGTCCGCTCACACAGGCGTCTCCTCCGATAAAGACGGCTGATTAAATATGGACTTTGTTTTAGAGATATCCTCTGCTTAACGGATGGTAACGAGTTCCTGATCGGATCTCCTAAACAGATATTTAATTATGTAAGCCTCAACTAACCAAACAGCGTCTGACCCCAGAGGGGTTCTGCCCCGAGACCGACGTCCCCGCAGTGTAAGGCTTAGTAACCAATGCTTTATACATATGTACAGGTCAGGTGACCTCCGCCATCCAGCCTCGTTCTCAATGGGGTTTTTTTGTCTAGGACTATAAATACTTGTTCTTGTTAACAAATAAACGGAATCAGTCGTGATTATACAGATGCTGTCTGACCGTTCAGAGAGTCTCCGAGCGGCTCGTATTTAACCCCTGATGTGGAACACAAGAATATACCTGTAGCGCTCCATTGCACTGACAGGACCACACAGGGTTAATAAGGATACTTTTTGGGGAATACAAGCATTTACTGAACAGAGACATCAGGAGAGCAACGGACCCTCGTTAGCATCAACAGGGCTGCGACGGACCCTCGTTAGCATCAACAGGGCTGCGACGGACCCTCGTTAGCATCAACAGGGCTGCGACGGACCCTCGTTAGCATCAACAGGGCTGCGGCGGACCCTCGTTAGCATCAACAGGGCTGCGGCGGACCCTCGTTAGCATCAACAGGGCTGCAGCGGACCCTCGTTAGCATCAACAGAGCTGCGACGGACCCTCGTTAGCATCAACAGAGCTGCGGCGGACCCTCGTTAGCATCAACAGAGCTGCGGCGGACCCTCGTTAGCATCAACAGGGCTGCGGCGGACCCTCGTTAGCATCAACAGGGCTGCGGCGGACCCTCGTTAGCATCAACAGGGCTGCGGCATCAGAATAGAGAAGGTTCACGTTGGGAGATGGCAGCCACAATCCTGTGTGTTAGTAAATGTTTATTGTGACTACCGTCTGCTCAGCGATGAGCGATGAGTCACATATCGTTATATACACACCCACCCCAATGCATCTCAGGCAGCATTACATAAACCACCATCATTATGCTAATACGCCTTAATTATTCCAAACAAACGTTATGCAACTGTCTAAACTCATCGTCAGGAAAGAGTAATATATACTATATACACAAACACACCGCTTCTAGGGGAGGGAGGCTACTGACAGCGAGTGAGTGAGTGTGTATGTATGTATGTAATTATGTATTATACCCACACAGTAACCTCCTCCCCTAGAAGTTGTCGGATGGATGTAACCTTCTCTGTGATTGTAACGTTGATATAAGTGATTACACTATCAGAGCAAAAGGATCACTTATTGTGAAGAACAGACCCCTCAAAGGGAGGCTCTAGTATCCTGTTGTACCGCCTCTAGCTTGGATACAAGATGTTGTACGGATGGGCATGGAGGCTCTAGTACCCTGTTGTACCGCCTCTAGCTTGGATACAAGATGTGATATGGGGGGCATGGAGGCTCTAGTACCCTGTTGTACCGCATCTAGCTTGGATACAAGATGTGATACGGGCGGCATGGAGGCTCTAGTACCCTGTTGTACCGCCTCTAGCTTGGATACAAGATGTGATACGGGCGGCATGGAGGCTCTAGTACCCTGTTGTACTGCCTCTAGCTTGGATACAAGATGTGATATGGGGGGCATGGAGGCTCTAGTACCCTGTTGTACCGCATCTAGCTTGGATACAAGATGTGATACGGGCGGCATGGAGGCTCTAGTACCCTGTTGTACTGCCTCTAGCTTGGATACAAGATGTGATACGGGCGGCATGGAGGCTCTAGTACCCTGTTGTACCGCCTCTAGCTTGGATACAAGATGTGATACGGGCGGGCATGGAGATATACAAGTTCTGTGTGGTATTCTGTGGCATATCGCTCCACATTTGCTGAATCTGAACCTCTAGATTGGTGTCCCAGATGGTCCCATACATGTTCTACTGGGGATAAACCTGGTGACCGCGCAGCCACAGCAGTGTGACCATGTTATGGGGGCTCCTGTGACCCCCTGTGTGTGCAGCCGAGCATTATCCTGCTGGAAAATGCCTCCGGTAATTCATCGATACAACCATCCAGCTTCTCAAATCCCAATAATGCGCCCCTCTCAGACTCTGATAACGGGGTCTCTTCTACTTGTATACAGCTTGTTGACCAATAGACACCTCTATGACACAGAGAAGACAAGGTCACTTACTAATGTGAAAAATCGCATAAAAAAAAAATTATAAAAATAAAATCGCAAAAGCACGAACTTGTAATATTTTATGCGATGCGATTTTGACATTAGAAAGTCCCATAAAAAAACAAAAAACGCAGCTAGTGGGTAGAAGCCCTTAGGAGGTGCTGGGACCAGTGGATGGGGGCACACAAGATGACCGGACTCAGGACGCCCCCTACAGACCACCAGTAGAGAGGAGCGTCTGACCAGACTGTTAGGAGGTGTTGGGACCAGTGGATGGGGGCACACAAGGTGACCGGACTCAGGACGCCCCCTACAGACCACCAGTAGAGTGGAGCGTCTGACCAGACTGTTAAGAGGTGTTGGGACCAGTGGATGGGGGCACACAAGGTGATCGGGCTCAGGACGCCCCCTACAGACCACCAGTAGAGTGGAGCGTCTGACCAGACTGTTAAGAGGTGTTGGGACCAGTGGATGGGGGCACACAAGGTGACCGGACTCAGGACGCCCCCTACAGACCACCAGTAGAGAGGAATGTCTGACCAGACTGTTAGGAGGTGTTGGGACCAGTGGATGGGGGCACACAAGGTGACCGGGCTCAGGGCGCCCCCTACAGACCACCAGTAGAGAGGAGCGTCTGACCAGACTATTAGGAGGTGTTGGGACCAGTAGATGTGTGAGGCCACACAAGGTGATTGGGCTCAGGACGCCCCCTACAGGCCACCAGTAGAGAGGATCGTCTGACCAAACTGTTAGGGGGTGTTGGGACCAGTGGATGTGTGGGGGCACACAAGGGGATGGGGCTCAGGACGCCCCCTACAGACCACCAGTAGAGGAGCATCTGACCAGACTGTTAGGGGGTGTTGGGACCAGTGGATGGGGGCACACAAGGTGACCGGGCTCAGGACGCCCCCTACAGACCACCAGTAGAGAGGAGCGTCTGACCAGACTGTTAGGAGGTGATGGGACCAGTGGATGGGGGCACACAAGGTGACCAGGCTCAGGATGCCCCCTACAGACCACCAGTAGAGAGGAGTGTCTGATCACCTGACAAGCACCAGCACCGCCAACTATTCTGTTGTCCACCATCCACATTCGGGTGGCGTTTAGGGTCTAGTTTAATACTTGCATTCTGTGACTGTTCTGGAGCGTCTTTTCTCAGAGCTTCACACCGTTTCTGTTATTCCTGTTAATAAATTGGCAGGTTACGGCCAACCACCACTTACTTGTATCCCATGAAGCGTGGAGCGTATCTCTGGATCTGCGTTTTGAATTCAGAAGGACTAACGACTTCATTGCCCGAGCTGGTCCATATGGCCTGCAGCAGCCGAGCGAACTCTGCAGGAGAGAAGAGAAGCAGGTGAGACCCCGGCCCCATCCACAGACTCCCATGTACACAGGTATCCATATGTATCCACGTCCTGCTGCTAGGCGTGCCGCTGACTCAGACCAGTTGGCACAATTAGTTTGCTTAGATACGGCTATTAGCAGGTTGGTGTCTCTGCGGCTATTTCTGTTCATGACTCACATTAATACAACAGAAGAGGCGCTGCAGCATCCAGAACGTCTCGGCGGGTTAATCCCCGGCATGTGCTCCGGCACAAGTGTACACAACGGCTTCCTGTCATCACTTCTACAAATATTGCTTCACAGATAACATCTCTGTGCCATGAATTCTGCATGTGTGACACGTTCTACACGGCAGGCGCTCGTCATACACCAGCGGCGGGCTGTCAGCCCCATGCAAGCATCACTTTACAGTACGCCAGTGTCAATGTGGCCCTCGATGGTGAACGCTCCAACTATGCAGCCGCCCGACATTCCATATTAGTCAATAGGACTTTAAACATTAGGGATCTTCAGCGCCCAGATGGCCGCTCTGCACAGACTCCACTTACTTGTATGAGGAAGACCAAAGCGCCAGCGTACCTAATCCAGAAACATTTAGCAGGAGGCGATTACTGAAGCAGACCCGGACCTCCATGCGGTTCTCATAGTGGGCATTGAAGTGCGGCGGCTGCAGCGTGACCGATATATAGTTACTGTAGAAGGGATTGGGAGCTGCTAATTGTAACACAAAGGAATAGTTTACAGTTCACTACTGAAAGGTAAAGGCCGGTTTAGACAACGATCATCGCTCAAAAGATGAATCGTTGTGTCTAAACCCGCGGCCATTGCGCACGGTTCGTTCATCACTGATTTATAGCAAGCTAAAGGTCAGCGATGAGCCTCATCAGCGCCGCACCAAGTCCTCCGCGGGATACCAGCCGATAGCATTCTTTCAGCTGGTATCCCGCACGGAGCTCTCAGCGATACCTCCGAGAACAAAGCAGCTGTTTTGAGCATACGAAGCAGCTGCTGTTTTCGGAGCCGTCAGCGGTGTCCCGCTCCGCTTGCATTTAACTCTTAAGTACAGCCTGGTACTTGCTCTAACAGCGATGACCGAAGAAACCACAGATCCCTGCTGTTTAACCCTTTTCATACCGCGGCCATACAGCTGAGAAATTCACTCAAGATTTGTGCGCTTTGAGATCTGAACCCGATTCTTTTGAATGGAGTCATAGACATCACTGCTCCTTGGTACGCACCCCCCATTGTCCTCAGTGGGACAGGAAAAACACCTTGCACGGTGTGCACGTGAGGGTGACGTGGTGTCCCACTGAAAACAATGGAAAACATCTAACGATCCTCCAACGCAGCCGAATGCCGCGCCGGAGGATCACTGCTTTAGTAAAGTGATGGGAAATACCACCTCACAGCGGGGTACATCGCACGTTCACGATATCAGGCAGAGTGTGACAGCCCATTATCGTGCTCCGCCATGTGCAGGTAGCCTACGGCCGCTCTCATACTGGACGCTTTTTACGGCAATGCTGTCATTGACTTCAATGGGGCCTCGCAGACCCGCGCTGGAACGTGGCGTCAGAAAGGCTGTGACTTTTGCGCGCGGTTTGTTCTATTTGTGTGCGTTTTGACATTTAATGCGCCTCATCACAATGATGGGGAGTGTTAAAAAACCCGCTGTCAAACGCTAGGAGATGTGTGGAGAAATGCTACAGTTTTACCGCGATTTAGAACGCAGCGTTTTCTGCGCGCACGTGTGAGGGCCGCCTACTCGGGCTCCTTTTGTCTATAGACCAGAAACTCTTTATTCTGACTACCAGCAGAGTAATGTCAAGTTTTTTCTGCTTTACTATTGGAAGATCCCGTGCCTCAGGCGGGTACATTTACACAGGACGATTAGCGCGCAAATTCTCACAACAGCGAATTCGGGCAATGACTGTCCGGTGTACCCGCGGGCGCCAACGGGGCACAGAGTGATAATTTGGTCACTAGTCTTTTGTAAGGCGAGCTGACAGCAGTTGTTAGTTGATCAAACCTCTCCTGGGGTGAAGGGACAATCGTTCGCATTTGATTCCCCGGTGAACGAACTCAGCCAACTATCTCCGCTAAAGCAGCGAACAGTTGTCGTCCGTATGCTTGGACTCTTCGGGCGCTCGTCGCCGTGTCTGACGGGTACCTCTATGTTGTAGGAAACTGCAGCAACCGCAATGTAGTTCTATTATCTGAATTTCCTTTTATAAGGCCCATTTACACGCAATGATCATTGCTCAAAATGCGTTCAAACGACTGAAGTTGAGCAATAACGGTTACATGTAAACGCCGGCGTCGGGCACTTTTCGTTTGAATGATGATTTTAGGGTGAACTTAAAATCCATTGTTCAGCTACCAGAGATAAAGCAGTTTGCTTCCTCTGTCAGTAGACCGCAGGCTGTTATCGCTGCGAGAAGCCGGCAGTTAACATTGTATTCTGCCGGCATCCAGGATGAGAACAATGCCGCTGTGCGCACACGCTGGGCTCTGCAAACAGCTCATGAAGGCTCATCTGTGGCCATTAACACTTTATGCAAAACGATCGCTAAAGCTTCCAATTGTTTGAAAGATGATCTTTGCGTGTAAATGGGCCTCTAGTCTGATAAATATAACTCCACAGCACAAATTGATATAAACAGGAACAGCAAATGAGTGCATGTGGAAACGGCTGCAATTCTCTAAGGGTGACATTTTTTGGCTCATGTCCATCATCACCCACCTTCCATGATTGCTGTACTGCAGCTCTTTGAGTTCAGGTCCCGCTTATAGGAGTTATGCAGACAGTAGTCCCTCAGATCCTTCGTGTTACTCAGACATTGAAGAATGGAGTTCATGAAGCACTGCAGGAAATAAGAACACAAGTCAGAGCGCCTCCAGCAAGTAGTGGACGTTAACCCAACGGGCCTTCCACTCAGCCACCCTGCAGCTTCGGTCCGGTGGTGGCACTCTGTGACCGCTGCCCCCCCACAGGATAAGGCATCAACAGTTGATGGGCTAGAGACCGCCGTTCAGGCCCCCAGCCACAATCTGCTATTCCGGTGCCCGCTGTCACAGAAGGTGGGTCCGGGCCGTGTGGTGGCCAGAGCCGGTGACGGCAGGCGTAGCGCTCAGCGATTCTAACTGGAGCTGCATCGGCAATTACCAGCGCTGACAACTAAACCGGTCGGAGCGGCGTGCTTACCCTCCATACCGTGTGGTGGCGCTGAAAGCAGACGCCGGGACAGATCGGCCGCGGTCCAAGGTGGCGAACCCCAGCCCACCAGCTATTATCACCCATTCTCAGGAGAGGGCATCAACAGTTTTTGCCCAGAAACCCCTTTAGCTGCCGTTCTACTCCGTTAATAAGACGATGGAGACTAACTGAATAAGAAGGGAAAAACTTACCGTGTTCCCAAGATTTCTTAAGCCAACCAGACCTTGGACCACCTTGGCGGGCTGCAAGACAGAATACATACTTCATCAGTTCAAGGACCAAACCAACAGATGTTCACACGGCATTCACAGGGGGCGAGAGTCGCTGATGGGGGGATTGTTGGCCTCCACAACAGGCGGCTGCACCACAAGCCTTCGCTGATTGGGGGATTGTTGGCCTCCACAACAGTCGGCTGCACTACAACAGTCAGCTGCACCACAAGCCTTCGCTGATTTGTTGGTTGATCGTTGTTCCTTTTACACGCCCCAATGATCGGGCGAACGAACATCCGGGCGACATTTGTGGCCAATTATTGGGCCGTGTAAAAGGGCCTCGGGCCGCAGACATCAGATCAGCGATCTGCAATTAGAATGTGGACCACAAAGAAGAAACAAGGGGGCAGAGCTGTGCGAGACGGCCGAGGGACACTGAGAAGCCGAGGGCTGGAAGGGGCCGGAGAAGCGGAACGGGCGGGATAAAAAAAAAAAAATATATATATATATATATATATATATATATAAAAAAATCATAGAGGTGATCGATACGGGGCAATCCCCTGCTCTGCCAGTAGGGGTTGTACTCCTGTATTGTATGGCGCACTTATCCATGGCATCAGTTCACATGTGCGGACCATGTTGTCTGCAGTCACCCCTCCCCCAATCTCGGTTGAGTTGAGTGGCTGCACATCAGTCGGCACTGAACATTTAGCCCCCCCCCCCCCCATTGTAATCCGGTGGTCTGCATGCTGCCGGGCGATGTGGCGATCGGCCGCCCTGCTGTGTCCGGTGGTCTGCATGCTGCCGGGCGATGTGGCGATCGGCCGCCCTGCTGTGTCCGGTGGTCTGCATGCTGCCGGGCGATGTGGCGATCGGCCGCCCTGCTGTGCCCGGTGGTCTGCATGCTGCCGGGCGATGTGGCGATCGGCCGCCCTGCTGTGTCCGGTGGTCTGCATGCTCCCGGGCGATGTGGCGATCGGCCGCCCTGCTGTGTCCGGTGGTCTGCATGCTGCCGGGCGATGTGGCGATCGGCCGCCCTGCTGTGTCCGGTGGTCTGCATGCTACCGGGCGATGTGGCGATCGGCCGCCCTGCTGTGCCCGGTGGGGCATTTGGGGCTCCTTTTTCTGCGAGTTATAAACCCTTTAGGGCTCAGCGGGAACCACAAACTGGGAAGCGGAGGTAACAGACGGTGAAAATAACTTTATTTATAACCAGCAAGCGACACACTGAGGCGATCTGAAGCTTCCTTACATCTAGCAGTATACTCCGGCCCATCGCCGCGCCATTGGTGATCGGAAGGGAAAGATGGCACAGCCGGCAGCTGAAGGATGGCCCTATTGTCAGACGTGATGGTGGTGGGGGGCAATGGAGCCAACCGATGTGTGAAGGGTCCCCGAGGGAGAGTCTTCTGTGTGACCGGCGCCTCTACAACACACAACCGTTTGCTTCTTTCTTCTGCGGTTGTTGATTTAACCCCATCAATGCCTGCAAAATCCTGATGCACAAAAATCACATTTCCGCATCAGCAGGTCACTTCATGGGGCAGAAATGCGCCAGTTTCGCACGTGGATTTCTCTATTGGTGGGGCTCAATTCGCATGCAGATCCGTGGCAACAACTGCAGCAGTAAGACGGGGATTGGTCGCGGTTTTTAGAAGCAGCATTAACACAACATTCTGCAGCGGACATTACTCATTATTCAGAGTAGCCTTCACCGCGTCCCTCGCATGTCCTGTACGTACGATGGTCCGCATGTCCTGCGTGTACGATGGTCTGCCGTGTCCTGTACGTACGATGGTCCGCATGTCCTGCGCGTACGATGGTCCGCATGTCCTGCGCGTACGATGGTCCGCATGTACGATGGACCGCATGTCCTGCGCGTACGATGGTCCGCATGTCCTGCGCGTACGATGGTCCGCAGTGTCCTGCGTGTACGATGGTCCGCATGTACGATGGTCCGCATGTCCTGCGCGTACGATGGTCCGCATGTCCTGCGCGTACGATGGTCCGCATGTCCTGCGCGTACGATGGTCCGCATGTACGATGGACCGCATGTCCTGCGCGTACGATGGTCCGCATGTCCTGCGCGTACGATGGTCCGCATGTCCTGCGCGTACGATGGTCCGCATGTACGATGGTCCGCATGTCCTGCGCGTACGATGGTCCGCATGTCCTGCACGTACGATGGTCCGCATGTCCTGCGTGTACGATGGTCCGCATGTCCTGCATGTACGGGCTAATCTTGAGGAGTTTACAGAAACTTCTGATTGGAGGCCCGCTGCTGATAACGGAGATTTACTGTCTGCAGAACAATCCCCTTCCAGTCCCCGAACCTCCGACAAGAATCCCCATCTTATTTACCTGATCATCAGATACTGACACCTCATCTTCACGGCCGCATTGTTCTAGATCCCGCAGTACTTACTGATCCCAAGAAAAGCCAAGATACCAGAAGACGTCGGGCCCTTGTCCCCCCCGGTGTGTCGTTCAGTGTAAACGCCGCCCCAACGGATCGAAGAACGGTACTTTGTTGGCTTCTCGTTGGTGGTTCAGTTTCTGCTGGATCGGCCGTGTGAACAGGCGGCATCACTTACTAACGACTGCCTGTTCATAGTGCCTGGAGGCGAGCGGCCGGAAGGATCCCCGCAGCGCACCGCCTCCATTCACCCCACAGAAACCATTAGCGCTGCGGCGGCCAGGCGGGCCTCTACGGCGGTCACATCGTTGTGTGTAGAGGAGCCCTTCATTGTTTGACGAAAGCCATACTTTAGTGAATTCGGCCAATGATCTGCGGAGAGGCGATGGAAATGGAGGAAGTGAACTAAGATGATCGAGTGACATAACAACAAACGAGCCTTCAAGCCCACCGATAACCGCCATTGTCTGGAAAGAAGCGGCCGTGATGGAGACTTCAGTCTGATAGTTGGATAAGAGACGGGTCCCCCCTCGCCCGGTATATTATAGAGACGGGTCACCCCTCGCCCAGTATATAAGGGGTCAGACAGCTGTGCCAGCTGAGATGTGGCGGCGCCTTCCAGATTGTCCAATGACCTACGGCCTTCTGAACGGTGGACAACCAGCCGATGCGTAGGGGGGGGGGGGAAATTTACCTCAATTGTAGATGTGGGGAGAACAAGGGTCACGCATGCTCAATTTCAGCAGGCCCGTAAAGGTGGCCACATACCGTCACTAGCTGGCGGCTGCCAGCTACTCCTCCGGACTCGGCTGAGCCGGGCACGCATACACTTTCAAGGGGGGAGAGAGGCGTTCGATGCTAGAAAGACTACATGCCTGATCTTCTCTTCCCATGACATCATGTGTTGGTGGAGAGTTGGAACGCCCCCTACAGGTGAGCGGTGGGTGCATCTGGCTGACTTTGCTAGCATTTCTCCAAATCACTCAAGGCTAATGTGCCAGAAACCCGGGCGCAACTGGCATCAGGCAGCACGCCGACACTAGTCCGCGTCCGATTTACAAGGACATGACCCACTTCTCGTGTGTGAAAAGGATGAGAACGAGGACCTGCCACGAGGACCTGCCACGAGTTGGTTGTCTTTCATGCGAACCAATGAGCGTCAATGTAGAAGTCCTCATAGGCTCATAATCGGCCCGCATGCGGTCTGTGGAATAATGCGGCCAGAACACAGCAGCGGGCACCGAAGGCCGGCATCCCACCAGCGCTAGAGTCACATGAGAGTTGTGCGCTGCGAGTTACACAGAGAATGCGCCAGTCGCGGCGCGGATCCCCTTCGCCCCCTGAAGCTGTTTACATGAATCCTCGGGGCTTTCACATGTATAGTCGCACCTTCACAGACCACATTGGAGGAAGTTCACACTACTGCTATGGCTGCCATCGTCCGGCTCTGTTATTGGAGAAGGAAAACCAAACCATCAAGTAGAACCAGACGGACCCCATCGATTGTAATGGGGCCACCTCATCTCCGGCCGGGCGGCCAGCATGGCGCCTCACGCAGCCCCAGTTCATCCCGTTTACTGGCACTCAGTGAGGAGGTTCTGATGGGACAGACGGATATGCGGCTCAGATGACGGATATTACATAGACACGTGTATGCACCTTGTCTTCTATCTGTATTGGGGCAGCCCGCTTCACCGTAGGTTCTCCAAGATGGCGTCCGGCACAACGTCTCACTCAGATCTGGATACGTTTGACAGTAATATTCATGAAACAGATTTCTAACCCAGGAGCCAAATAGTTAATCTGTGATTGCCCTGAAGGCTTCAGTAGATTTGGGCCTCACGCACACGGGGCAAATCTAATTGTGGATCCCGCACTTGTCACCGGCGCGCGGGGGGGATGATCCGCTGCTCAGTTCGCCCATATATGTGTGGGGATCCCCCTCTCCTCGCACACAAGCGGATGTTATTTGCGGACACAACGTGCTGGGTAATGTCGCCGCATACTGTAGAGCGGGATACGCAGGACGGCGTCCACCGAGCTCACTGGAAGCCGTCCGTCCCGCCGCAATGAGCACCGCAGAAGTATTGCAGGATCCGCGTCATCGGCTAGGGTCAGCGTGGGGAAATCTGTACTGCGCCGGCGGCACGTCCGTACAGAAGATATGACAGGTCAGCGGGGTCGCCGCCAGCGCCCCTCACACAGCCACCCGCCAGGGCTGCCAGCGCCCCTCACACAGATGCCCACCGATGCAACGTGCTGCAGCTAGAGGTTCCGGGGAGAAGAATTCCAGGCATGTTCCCAAGAAATGTACGTGGACTTTGTAAGTTCCAGGAACTCCTTGAACAAAGCGCAGTACGGGAGGAGCGGCAACTGAAGGATTTATGATCTTCTGGCCGTTTAACCCCTTGCAGTGAGATCCTCCGCGGCCCGGAGCCCCGGGACAGGCCGTCATAGAGCCGGTTACTATTTGTTTAGAAGAGATTGACTGCTGGATGAGACCGGAGACGGCCGATTCCATAACGCCGCGCCCATCACAACCCCGTCCGAGGACACGCTGCTCAATGCGCCCGCCACAACCCGTCCGAGGACACGATACTGGACGGACTGTACTACACGTGTGGGAACACGCCGGCATCACGGCTGCTGTTCATGGATGCACTGGCTGAAGCAACAGATGAGGCTACACAGACGAGCGCCGCACCGTACCGCACCGCGCCGCACCGCACCGTACCGCACCGCTCCGCGCCGCCAGCGTGCGAAGAGTTTGGGGATTATAATATATAAAAGCATCATTGTGTGCGACGCCTTTAATGGTCCCACTGAAAACAACGGGCGAAGCGTTCCGAGGAGACGGCCAAAGAGCGTGAAGCGTCGCTCCGGTGGACGAACACACTCAAAAGAATGGACTTTGTATTCGCGCGGGTTTTGTGTGCGTCGCATGAGAGCGTCGCCCGTGTGGTTACAATAAGCCCCAATGTGTGCGGTGACATGAGGGGGCGCTCCAACACCGCCAGCTATCCTCCAATCACCGGGCAGGGAATAACTTACTGATCGCTGAGGTCTCGCCGCTGATCTCCCGCATCCCCCGCTTCTCTCCGCAGTCACGTCAGCATGAAGGGAGCGCCGGTCGGGCAATTAGCGCTCCATTCATATCAGTGGGGCTGACGAAATCCTGCAATGATTCTATTCACATCAGCCAGGAGCGACGGAAATGGAAGCTTTTAAGACCGCAGGGCCGACCGCAACCACTGGCTGGCCAACAGCGAGGGCCGCAGGGCCGACAGCGACCACCGGACGGCCGACTGCGAGGGCCGTAGGGCCGACAGCGACCACCGGACAGCCAGGGCCGACAGCGACCACCGGACGGCCGACAGCGAGGGCCGCAGGGCCGACAGCGACCACCGGACGGCCGACAGCGAGGGCCAACAGCGAGGGCCGGACGGACGACAGCGAGGGCCGCAGGGCCGACAGCGACCACCGGACGGTCTGTTGGATTTCCTGCTATGACAGAAGACGTACGGCGAGTGCGATCAGAGCCCAAAAACCGTGTCACAAAACTCCATGAATTGGGCCGACTACAGCGACAGCCGAGTCTACAGGAGGCTTCACAGAACTGTAAGGGTTAATCCTTCCTGGCGCTGCCAGCGGAGCTGCAATATACTTGGCAGTAACTGAAGGCAGGCAGTTCAGTCACCCAGAAGGACAAGGAGGTGATAAGAAGTCCTGAATAACTGTGCCAACACCTCCATGATGCCGGAGACCACGTCACCGCCCGCGGGGGGGGGGGGCGGAGCGTACGTATGTCACCGCCCGCGGGGGAGGGGGTCGGAGCGTACGTATGTCACCGCCCGCGGGGGAGGGGGTCTTTGGAGCGCATGAAGGGGGGTGGGGGGTTTGGGGGAGAGGGGCGACGGAGCGCACACAAGTCATTGCCCGTGGGAGAGGGGCGACCCACTAGAGCATCTGGCACCTTGCCCACGGCCGCTGTGGTATATCGCCAGTGATGTTCCACCGCGGGATCCGCTGTCAGGCTCACTATGGTTCTCCGTTCGCGGACGCCGCGGCTGCGCTTTCCACAGCAACGCTATAGAGAGGCGCCCGTGGACAGGTAGCCATAATCACGCTGTGCCCGCCGACCGTCCCACGAGGATCGCACGCGCCGGGAGGATCCGATAGATTTTTTTAAGCTCCTGCTTCAGTAAATGTACAAGTTGTTACAATCGTATAACTAGCGGCCGGCGCCGCAGGACGGGCACATCACACGGGGCGCCACGGGGCGGGCACATCACACGGGGCGGGCACATCACACAGGGTGCCGCAGGACGGGCACATCACACGGGGCGCCACGGGGCGGGCACATCACACGGGGCGGGCACATCACACAGGGTGCCGCAGGACGGGCACATCACACGAGGCGCCACAGGACGGGCACATCACACGAGGCGCCACAGGACGGGCACATCACACGGGGCGCCACGGGGCGGGCACATCACACGGGGCGCCACGGGGCGGGCACATCACACGGGGCGCCACGGGCGGGCACATCACACGGGGCGCCACGGACGGGCACATCACACGGGGCGCCACGGACGGGCACATCACACGAGGCGCCACAGGACGGGCACATCACACGGGGCGGGCACATCACACGGGGCGCCACAGGACGGGCACATCACACGAGGCGCCACAGGACGGGCACATCACACGAGGCGCCACAGGAAGGGCACATCACACGAGGCGCCACAGGACGGGCACATCACACGAGGCGCCACAGGACGGGCACATCACACGAGGCGCCACAGGACGGGCACATCACACGAGGCGCCACAGGACGGGCACATCACACGAGGCGCCACAGGACGGGCACATCACACGGGGCGGGCACATCACACGAGGCGCCACAGGACGGGCACATCACACGAGGCGCCACAGGACGGGCACATCACACGGGGCGGGATCTATCCCATCTATCACAGAAAAGAAAAAAAGTGCGACAAACAAAACTAAACAATAACTAAACATCCCGCCCGTGTGATTGGTGGAAGCGGGAAACCGCCGGCGTAAAGGTTACACTCCCACGTGAGATCCAACCGCACCGCAGTCAGATGGAACGCACACGGTACAACGGCTGGTGATCGCTGCAGCGCCGCTCCTCGTTACAGCGGAGAGGGGAGCCAACAATGGCGCTGCTGTCAGACAGAATGATAATCACTCAAACGAGCAGAAGTCGGCGATAATCACTCGTTTTGTGTCGGCATAAAGATCTGGGTTGGCCTCACTTACCGTTCGGTTTACGCAGCGCTCGTACCGTCGCTCTCAATACAGCGAATGTGACAGACTGAGCGAGTCTCCACAATGTATCTGCTGTATAAACAGGCGGCACGAGCAGTGGGGGGCGCCATTCACCTGTGCAAACCATAAATCCGCTGGTCTACAACAGGATGAACAAGCGTCCGTCCAGTATGAATGGCCGCCCCGCACCACTCCGTCCTGCGGCCGCCCCGCACCGCTCCGTCCTGCGGATAGTTCAGCAATAGTTGATGTTTGTCACTTGAGACCGTGGCCAATCAGCTGTTCTCCCAGCGGCTGTCAGTGTGTACAGAGCCAGAAGCAGACAGCTCCACACACACTGCAGTGGCCCAGGTTGGTATTGCATTGCATTCCATGGGAACAGTACCTGTATTACCAGTTTGGGCCACTGCAATGTATATGGCGCTGTTTTCTTCCTGCTCCGCACAAACTAGCAGAACTGATCTTCCAGGATCACCACTGATCCACTATTTAAGACCTGACCCGCTGCTACGCCATCAGGAGTGTAGAGGCGGACGCCGCTCCCCCCACCCCCTCCTTCCCCCATAGTGTAGAGGCGGACGCCGCTCCCCCCACCCCCTCCTTCCCCCATAGTGTAGAGGAAGACGCCCCCCACTCCCCATAGTGTAGAGGAAGACGCCCCCCATAGTGCTGAGGCGAACACAAACCATTGCCGGATCTATCAAGTACCGGACCCGGCGGTGACCACAGACCCCTTGAGGTCTAGTGGTGCCCGGCCGTCGTGGTGCTGCAGTGCCAGTCTTCCGGGTCACCTCCACAGCAGACGCTCCGCTCACGGCCGCCGACACAACAAAATCCGAAGGCGCCATTTCGCCTGGGAAAGCAGCAGTGAGAATGCCAGAAGACGTGCGGACCGCGGTCACCGTCCGTGGGGGCCGATCGGGGCCAGCAGTGCCGGAGCTTCAGTCAGATGACGGAGCCGAATAATGGAAGTGGACCGAGGCGGCAGGCGAGACCGCAGATGAGACCGCACCCTTACCTGCGAGAGCGTGACACCAAAATGGGGAGCAACCCATGAAATCAGACGGACTAGAAGTTACTGGAGATGAGATGTACTGACAGGTCGTCCTCCTGACGGCCGGCGAGCCGATCCCCGGGTGGGACGGAGGCAGGTACTCGCTCCCTGCCACTGAGTGGTGCTGCGCCCGGCGGCATCAGCCAGGGACACACACTGGAGAGACGGGGGAAGCAGCGAGCTGCCGCAGCGCCCTCTCGCTTTCCCTGGGCCAGGGAACAGTTGGTCATTCGCACTCCGGCGCCGTCCACGCTGGCGGTTGTACTTTCACAGCCACGAAAGACGTACACAAAATACCCCGCCACGTTTTATAATCCGCATGAAGGGTCACGTTAGTCAGTTTTGCGCACGCGGTTTTCCGGCGCTCACACACTGCCGGGATTTTGCAGCATTTCAAACGCTGCGCTAAACGCTGTAAAGCGTCTCTATTCATTCCAACGGGCCTCTCAGGCGAGCGTCCCCAACGCCGCGCTCTCTGACCGCTGTGCGCTCTCTGACCGCTGTGCGCTCTCTGACCGCTGTGCGCTCTCTGACCGCTGTGCGCTCTCTGACCGTGCTTGCAGCGCTCTCGCCGCTCGTCACCCGCTGGAGACGCTCACAAGTCTCGTGGTTGACCCCCCTAATCACAACATACGTAGACGCTGCGCGGACGGAACGTAAGGCCGGAGGTTTCTCATTGGCATGCGTGGTGACTGTCGGTAATGGCGCCCGGGTCGTCCTCGCGGTCGGTTCGCACCAAAGACGGTTGTTTTTAAAAAAAAACAAGCAGAAGACGCGGCGCTTGATTGCGGTTTTTGTTCTGCGTTTCTCACACACCTGAGACGTACGTGGAGCGCGGCGTAACGGGACCGCAAACCCCCAGAAGCATCCGCCGCGGAGTACCGCCAAGTGTCTGCGGCGTGTTTGACCCCTTTTAGCCTGCAGATCGGAAAACGGCATGGGGGGGGGGGGGGGGGTAGGAAGGGGGACTCCAAAACATGGCCGGGAGGGGGGCCCCCAAACATGGCAGCGCCCCCTGCAGGTAGGTGCCGCTCGGTGCCCCCACCCGGCTCTCACCTTGGTCCGGTGCAGCATGAAGTCCAGCAGGCTGGAGATCACCACCGCGCCGGGGTGCTGCTGCTGCTGCTGCCGGCTGCGGGAGCCCAAGCCCGGCGTCATCCTGCAGAGTGAGGCGGTGGGTGTCCGGGAGCGGAGGAGGCGGTAGGTGTCCGCGGTGCTGCGCCGGGCGGTAAGTGTCCTCCAGCAGCCGCGGCCGTCCTACTTGTGTCTCCTGGAATGTGGCCGACGTCAGAGGGCGGGAAACCCGGAGAGCGAGGAGGGGAGGCCGGGGAGACACGGCTGCACGACCGCCCCGAGCACGGGGACACATGACACATACATGTACTGTACATACCAGCCGGGGACACATGACACACATGTACTGTACATACCAGCCGGGGACATACATGACCGCCCCGTGTACATACCGACCAGGGGGACACATGACACATACATGTACTGTACATGCCGGCCGGGGACACATGACACATACATGACCGCCCCGTGTACATACCGACCAGGGGGACACATGACACATACATGACCACCCCGAGCACGGGGACACATGACACATACATGACCGCCCCGTGTACATACCGACCAGGGGGACACATGACACATACATGACCGCCCCGAGCACGGGGACACATGGACCGGCCGGGGACACATGACACACATGTACTGTACATACCAGCCGGGGACACATGACACATACATGTACTGTACATACCGACCAGGGGGACACATGACACATACATGTACTGTACATACCAGCCGGGGACATACATAACACATACATGTACCACCCCGAGCACGGGGACACATGACACATACATGACCGCCCTGTGTACATACCGACCAGGGGGACACATGACACATACATGTACTGTACATACTGACCAGGGGCATACATAACACATACATGACCGCCCAAGCACGGGGACACATGACACATACATGACCGCCCCGAGCACGGGGACACATGACACATACATGTACTGTACATACCGACCAGGGGGACACATGACACATACATGTACTGTACATACTGACCAGGGGCATACATAACACATACATGACCGCCCGAGCACGGGGACACATGACACATACATGACCGCCCCGAGCACGGGGACACATGACACATACATGACCGCCCGAGCACGGGGACACATGACACATACATGACCGCCCCGAGCACGGGGACACATGACACATACATGACCGCCCCGAGCACAGGGACACATGACACATACATGACCGCCCCGAGCACGGGGACACATGACACATACATGTACTGTACATACCAGCCGGGGACATACATAACACATACATGACCGCCCCGAGCACGGGGACACATGACACATACATGTACTGTACATACCAGCCGGGGACATACATAACACATACATGACCGCCCGACCACGGGGACACATGACACATACATGTACCGCCCGCTGACCCGCCATCATGAGGTGTCGCTGAGGACGTTTTTCACCTCCGGTTCCGCCCTCCGGGGTGATTTGTGACATTTTTTTACAATTTCCCGCTGCGGTTCTTCCGGCGCTCTAAGCGTGCGTTCACACGGCGTATCCGACACGCATCTTACCACACGGATTCCACCTCTGTAACCGCAGGAGCCGCCCGCCGCTGAGCCGTGTATCCGCACGCAGGCTTTACCCGCGGAGGGTGTTATCACGCATGGCGCAATCACTGCGACTCACCACAGCGCAAAATTACCGTCACACAGAGAATCCATAATGGCGGCTCCACAGCGGGGCGAAAGCTGCGAATCTACATGCTGGGACTTCAGCGCAGTCACGCTACATGGCGGAGAGGCCACGGCGCAGTCACATTACATGGCGGAGAGGCCACGGCGCAGTCACACTACATGGAGAAGCCACGGCGCAGTCACACTACATGGAGAAGCCACGGCGCAGTCACATTACATGGCGGAGAAGCCACGGCGCAGTCACACTACATGGCGGAGAAGCCACGGCGCAGTCACACTACATGACGGAGAAGCCACGGCGCAGTCACACTACATGGAGAAGCCACGGCGCAGTCACACTACATGGAGAAGCCACGGCGCAGTCACACTACATGGAGAAGCCACGGCGCAGTCACGCTACATGGAGAAGCCACGGCGCAGTCACGCTACATGGAGAAGCCACGGCGCAGTCACACTACATGGCGGAGAAGCCACGGCGCAGTCACACTACATGGCGGAGAGGCCACGGCGCAGTCACGCTACATGGCAGAGAAGCCACGGCGCAGTCACACTACATGGAGAAGCCACGGCGCAGTCACACTACATGGAGAAGCCACGGCGCAGTCACACTACATGGCGGAGAGGCCACGGCACAGTCACGCTACATGGCGGAGAGGCCACGGCACAGTCACGCTACATGGCAGAGAAGCCACGGCGCAGTCACACTACATGGAGAAGCCACGGCGCAGTCACACTACATGGCGGAGAGGCCACGGCACAGTCACGCTACATGGCGGAGAGGCCACGGCGCAGTCACGCTACATGGCAGAGAAGCCACGGCGCAGTCACACTACATGGCGGAGAGGCCACGGCGCAGTCACACTACATGGCGGAGAGGCCACGACGCAGTCACGCTACATGGCGGAGAAACCAGGGCGCAGTCACGCTACATGGCGGAGAAGCCACGGCGCAGTCACGCTACATGGCGGAGAGGCCACGACGCAGTCACACTACATGGCGGAGAAACCACGGCGCAGTCACACTACATGGAGAAGCCACGGCGCAGTCACACTACATGGCGGAGAGGCCACGACGCAGTCACACTACATGGCGGCTCAGGACGCCCCCTACAGACCACCAGTAGAGAGGAGAGTCTGGCAATCACTAGCAACTTCAACTGTTTTGTTGTCCGCCATCCCGAGACAGGTGGCGCCATCGTTACACCCCTGTATCTGTTGGAACCATTTCTAGGCGCTTGGCTGAAGGACATTTGGTCTTACAGCACCTGTTACATGTACGGCCTCTGACAACCACCATCACCCTTCTTTGCAGTGGCGTCATGAAACTGGACGCTACAAAGTGGGACCGGATTGTCTTCAGCGATGAATCCAGGTGTAGTTTGGGCACTGACGACATTTTCGTGTCTGGAGA
The DNA here is from genome assembly GCF_035609145.1 of Eleutherodactylus coqui. Taxonomy (NCBI): domain Eukaryota; kingdom Metazoa; phylum Chordata; class Amphibia; order Anura; family Eleutherodactylidae; genus Eleutherodactylus; species Eleutherodactylus coqui. The sequence continues at coordinate 6,118,431 of NC_089842.1, read as the reverse complement.
CCTCGGGGTGAGCGTCTCAATTCTGTCTTTACTTTGGAGCAGCACACTGCCCCCTGCTGGTGTGATGGTCTGGGGGTCAATCGCATATGACAGTCGGTCTCCCCTAGTGGTGGTACGAGGGACAATGACAGCTCAGCGATATGTTCAGGACATCCTGCAGCCACATGTGTTCCTCTCATAGCGGCTTCCAGCAGGATAATGCCCGGCCGCACACACAAGGAGGTCACAGGAGCCCCCACAACATTGTCAGACTTTCGTGGCTGCCCGGTGGCCAGATTTATCACCAATACAACATGTAGGGGACCATCTGGGATGCCAACTTTGACAGCCTATGAGTTTACACGATCTACAGGCTCAGTTACAGCAAATGCCGCAGGATACCATACAGAACCAGTATGCCTCTATGCCCCCCTGTATCACATCTTGTACCAAAGCTAGAGGCGGTACAACAGGGTACTAGAGCCTCCATGCCCCCCGTATCACATCTTGTATCCAAGCTAGAGGCGGTACAACAGGGTACTAGAGCCTCCATGCCCCCCGTATCACATCTTGTACCAAAGCTAGAGGCGGTACAACAGGGTACTAGAGCCTCCATGCCCGCCCGTATCACATCTTGTATCCAAGCTAGAGGCGGTACAACAGGGTACTAGAGCCTCCATGCCCCCCATATCACATCTTGTATCCAAGCTAGAGGCGGTACAACAGGGTACTAGAGCCTCCATGCCCGCCCGTATCACATCTTGTATCCAAGCTAGAGGCGGTACAACAGGGTACTAGAGCCTCCATGCCCCCCAGTATCACATCTTGTATCCAAGCTAGAGGCGGTACAACAGGGTACTAGAGCCTCCATGCCCCCCTGTATCACATCCTGTATCCCAGCTAGAGGTGGTACAACAGGGTATTAGAGCCTCCATGCCCCCCGTATCACATCTTGTATCCAAGCTAGAGGCGGTACAACAGGGTACTAGAGCCTCCATGCCCACCCGTATCACATCTTGTATCCAAGCTAAAGGCGGTACAACAGGGTACTAGAGCCTCCATGCCCGCCCGTATCACATCTTGTATCCAAGCTAGAGGCGGTACAATAAGGTGCTAGAGCCTCCATGCCGACCTGTATCACATCTTGTATCCAAGCTAGAGGCGGTACAACAGGGTACTAGAGCCTCCATGCCCCCCATATCACATCTTGTATCCAAGCTAGAGGCGGTACAACAGGGTACTAGAGCCTCCATGCCCGCCCGTATGACATCTTGTATCCAAGCTAGAGGCGGTACAACAGGGTACTAGAGCCTCCATGCCCCCCGTATCACATCTTGTATCCAAGCTAGAGGCGGTACAACAGGGTACTAGAACCTCCATGCCCGCCTGTATCACATCTTGTATCCAAGCTAGAGGCGGTACAACAGGGTACTAGAGCCTCCATGCCCCCCGTATCACATCTTGTATCCAAGCTAGAGGCGGTACAACAGGGTAGTAGAGCCTCCCCACAAGGGGTCGGTTCTCCAGAGTAAGGCCTCCTTCCCACGAACGGATTTCCGCCGCGTAATTCGCGGCGAAAATCCGCTGCGTTGCCCGCAGCTATTAGGTTCTATTGAACCTAATAGCACAATGCTCACGATGCGTAATTCCAGCGCGGAATTACGCACTGCGATTTCTCCCGTCCTCACCCGCAGCATGCTCTATTTTCTGCGGGTGAGGACGGGCTGTATGCACTGACGGCTTCCATTGCAGTCAATGGAAGCCGTCCGTTCACGCTATCTCCCGCTGTAACCAGCGGGAGATAGCGTGAAAAAACGCTTTCCCGCCCACCGCCGCGCGTCATATGACGCCATATGACGCTGCCGGCCGCGTCACGTGACACGGCCGGCCGTGCACGTGACACGGCAGGTGACGCGGCGGTGGTGGGCGGTGACGGGCGGTGACGCGGCGGCGGTGGGCGGGGAAGCGATTTCACGCTATCTCCCGCAGGTAAGTATAGGGGCTCTGGGGGGCGCCGTGACGGGCTTCACAGCGTAATATTACGCGGCGGACCCCGTCACGCTCGTGGGAAGGAGGCCTAAATGACCCTTTTGCTCTGATATTGTAATCATGTGCTATAATGTTACAATCACAGAGAAGGTTTAATTCCATCTGACAAGTTTCAAAGGAGGGATGTTACTGACAATGAGTGTATATATATATATAGGAGGGATGTTACTGACAATGAGTATATGTGTGTGTGTATATATATATATAATATATATGGAAGGGATGTTACTGATGAGCGCGTGTGTGTATAGATGGTATAGCCTCAGCTAAAACTGTGCTGATGCATCATGGGACTGATGTGAAAGGCAATAATCTCAGCCCCAGCATGGTGCCTGCTAAGTATCAGACAGGGGGCTGCACTGCATGGAAGTGTCTGCAATACACAGAGGAGAAGTCCAGATTGTGACAGACAATCAGGAGAGGGGGACAGGGATAGATTAAAGTGGCCCCTTTAATCCGGATGGTATTTCAGTTGGTTGTGGACACATTTGTTGCTGAGTTCATCAGGCACGTCACGTTGTTAATCCCGATCCTGGCCACTCTGCCTGTGGATGTGAGGTTATAAGTGGATCTCATGATGGCATCCACCAATGAATATCCACTATTTCCGATATGTCATATTTACATATTGCATCGGCGTAGCTCATATCTTATGTCTTCGCAAGGGGAATCCATGTGGCGAACCTGCTTCTTGTATTCCCCGCCTATCACCGGAACTGACTGCTCCCCCATCTCCTCCTGGATGACGCGCCTGCAGGGAGGATGGCAGGTAATTCGCAGTGGGGGCTCACACAACCCGATACGTTTATATCTTCGGTCAGACGCGCTGTTGAATCGCACGAATGAAGAATTGGCGCTATCGAGTCTCCATCTTTATCCACGTATTTTCTGCCGTTCAGACGGGCGGCTGCTGCATATCGGCAAGAAAATATGCTGCGGCGCGAAAATCTGGTGATCGCCAGACATCCTCGGAATGACTGCGAATGCTTTAATAGAGCCGGCTGCCTTCTTTTCCCAGCGTTGCACGCAGCCAAGCTCCCTCCCCCTCCCTTTTTTTTCAGCTTTCATTGAAGTCTATGGGAGCTTCCTGCATATCGCAACAAAAAATAGGGCAAGATCTATCCTATAAAATCGGCTGAAAGCCGCCACCAAGGCGCTATTTTTCACGGTTTGATTTTTTTTTTTCTACGCAACCAAAAATCGTTCATCTGAATGAATACCTGGAGTCCAGCTTCGCTGCGGAGGGCCCTTCAGAGCGCTGCGGAGGGCCCGGATTTATGATTTTTTTACGCATCTGTACGGTCGTGTGAATGAGGCCCGAAGACGGGATTCCTATTTGGATGTCCTAATGACTGCACTACCCAGGACCTCGGACAGCCGCTTGTATCCTCCGTTTCCGGAAACCTTCTGTTCAGTACAGGCGGAATGTTTAATAGGAGCAATAAAACTGGCGAGCGATATAATTTGGTTGGTTACGAGTCTCGTAAAGCTGCTTTGTACATTCTGTATTACGCAATGAAGATGCAGATAGTGGGACAGAATGTGCTATAGCGGGCCGTTACAGGATGAACCGCGCCGGAGGGCCGCTGAAATCACCAAGGAGCACGTCACTAGTAAAGGGGGCTTCCTGGGCTACGATATTGGGGCTCATATAATAATAGCCTTTACCTACATACAGATGGGTGGGGGCCCTGCTTACTGTAAATGGAGGCTGGCGGTACAGAACGCTCTCCGGCTCGCTCCGAGGGATGAGCGCTCCCATGGAGCAGGCCTGTACTCCTCGTCACATGATGAGACCGTGTGCCGCGCTATCAGGGTGGTATATTTACACGTATTGCTGTATAACGGGTTTTGTTCGTTAGGAGGTAACCTTCTGCGCCCTGCGATCACAATCAAGCTAAACTTTGTCTCATTTGTAGCCCATGCATATTAATACTGGAACAGGCTCTAATTTCTATACTGGGTGGCGCCAATTGTGAAAGAGCCAGGGGCTATAATAAAGGGCTCGTTCCATGTACACGAAGGGTCCTCTGTAATGCTCCTCAGGACAGGTCATAAATATCCAGTAAGGGGGGGGTCGGCCACGCAGAATCCCCGCCGATCATCTGTCCGAAGAGGCCATGGCACTCAGTGGAGTGTTGCAACCTTTTTTTCAGGCCTGCGATGTCACATGGCTTAGAAGGATTTCAGTCCCTTTCAAGTAAATGAGATTGAGCTGCTGTACCAGGCACGGCCACTATAAAATGAGTGGCGCTGTGCAGTGAAGTGGCTACAGCGCTTACCCGAGTGCCTTGGACACCAGTTTATCATGGACTCCCACTGAATGGATATTGATGAGCTGTCCTGCGGGTGGGTAATCGATATCTTAGTTCTGGAAACTCCTTTAATGTTAGACTCTTATATATAAATAAAAAAAATCTTATAAAAACTAACTTACACTTGATGGTAAAGCCACGGACAGCAGACTGCCAGGGCTACGTGCGGCCACGGGGGTTTCTAAATTAAGTGGCTGCGTGATTTTGCTGAAAACTTCATGTTTCATGCTGAACACAACGTGACTGATTGTAACGGCTTCACAGATTTACGGCTGAAACCGCAGTTTTCTGGCAAAATTGTAACAAACCACAGAGGACAAGTGCCGAAGTGGCGTCGGCTGCATCGGTGCCGCTGTGCATGTCTCCACCCTTAGGCTAACCTCACACTGGCGAGCACGATACGGGGCCGTGAATGCCGCCCCCCATATCGCGCTCCGGAGGATGCAAGGCGTTTTCATGTCAGCCTCCCATCACTATGGGGATGAAGCGATCCTCCGCTGCGGCTGTCAGCTGCAGCAGAGGATCGCGGAGTCTCTCCCATTGCTTTCAGGGGGAGACCTCGCGATGCTGCCACCGGCCTCATTGAAGATCATGGGGCTGTGATGCCAGAGAACGCAGAAAGATAAAACATGCTGCGATTTGTTTCCTGCATCGCGGTGCCGCGCAGGAACACGTCGCTCATGTGTATAAACCCATTCAGACGGACGGGGTTCATATCTTAAAGAGGTATTCCGGGACTTAAAAAAAAATGTTTGTATCGATTGATTGATTCCCAGGGCCATTGCCACCGCAGTCAGTGCAAGAAGCAGAAAGTGCTGACCATAGTCAGCGACCTGGGTTGGTATTGTAGGTACAGCTCTGTTGAAATCAATAGGAGCTGCCCCTGGAATACCAACATGGCCCCCTGTGATATGAGCAGCGCCCCCAGGAATCAGCTGATCTACTGGAGCTGAGTGCCGGGTCACTGCCCATCACCTGTTGATGGTTTGTTGCTCACCAAAAGAACAAAATATAACAGAAAGTCCCAGAATACCCTATTAAAGGGGTTGTCTGATTGTAAACTAATGATGATCTGCCCTCAGGATAGGTCATCAACACTACATTAGCATGGCGACCCCGACCAAACAGTTGTTTGTCAAGTTGGCACTATCATGCATTGAACTGATTTCTGCTGGAAGCAGACAGCTCCATTCTGAGTTTAGTGGCCAGACTTGGTATTGCAGGCCAAGATCCCATTCACTTCAATGGGATCTTTGCTTACAATACCAAGCCTGGCCACTGCACTCAGAATGGAGCTGACTGCTTCCTGCAGAAATCTGCTCAATACACGAGCCCACCAACGCTGAGAACCACTGAGCTTTAGCTGTTCCTGGCGATAGCCCCCCGACTATCTATTATTGATGACCTATCTTGAGTATAGGCCATAATTAGTTAACAACTGGACAACCCCTTTAAGTTTGGAAAAATCAAGACTTTAATTTAGGCTATATCACAGCCCTAGTGCAGTTATAGACTCTAGTGACCACTAACGGTTGGTTGTGGAGTCACTTGTCACTGGGACAGGGTATGGGTGGCATTCTAAATCCTGTCCAGCCCCGGGTACATAACCGGCTGAACTAGTGTGGGACCCTGGTGAGATGAACTACCTTCAGAGTACGATGTACTTTGGATGACGCTTCTTTACTCTCTCTTTCTGTCTTCTTTTTCCTGCTGCGCAGTCCTCCTCCTACGGGGGCGCTGTATCTTCCACTGTTGCCACTCTTGACCTTTATGCGCTGCCGCTCAGTGTCTTTTCTCGTCACTGGTATCTTCTTGGTTGCCGCCCCCCTTCTCCTGCTGCGTCTCGCTTCTCTCCCCCCTCTGGCGCTAGGCTTGCCTTTGAATGGGTCCTCCGCCGGTCTAACTGTCATTATGGTTCATGCGCCAGCTTCTATTGCCCAGTGACGGTGTGGCATCAGGTCGTCACCATGCGTACTGGCATGACACGGCACCTTCTGATTGGATGCCTTTCCATCTTACTGTCTCATACACTTCTGGGCTGTCACTCATGTATACAGTTTGTTACTATAGCAACGCTGACCACCTTGCCACCCGACAGTCTCTTCCTTTTAAAATTGTCACTTTTGGCAGCCGGACACAAGAAGAAATGTTACGTATGTAATGGCCAAAAAATAAGCCAAGTATATTGTCACCACATTGCTGGCCTTGTGGGGGTTCTGGTGCGACGGTGCGGTGAATGGCGTGATCAAGGAAAACATCCAGGGAAAGGGGTCCCTTAGATGGAAACATGTCAAAAGGGATCAAAGGGGGATGTCAAGAATCATTCCCCGGCCGTCCCGCAGCACTTCCACTGTGAGCACTGCCGAAGTATCGAAGGATCCGCGTCACTCCAGAGCGGCGACAACTACTGCGCATGCGCGATGGAGTGCCGGACGACACATCCGCAGCGCTGTGCAGAGCCGCCGGACTTGTACGCAGGGGTCACCGAACTCCACTGCGGGAATCCCGCCCCGCCCGCGTGCAGGAGGCCTGAAGCCGGGGTCTTGGAGTATTTGTTACAGTTTGTGTCTGTTCTGCCACCAAGCACGGGGCCATCTGAATGAAGGAGGCTTTAGTAAACTCCATCCATACAAAGCATGAGAAACCCGCAGCAAACTGTAGGACGTCTGCAGATGTTCACATTCGCAGCGTCTCATATCTGCTGCGGAAATGTTGCATGTTTTGATGATACTTTTCCTTCATTGCTCTGCGGGGGTGATGTCGGCTGTCTGCGGCCCGGAAAGGGATTGGCATGCTAGTGGGCACAACCAGCAGTGTGATCTGTCTCCTCTGCACTGTGTGGGTGCGCTAACCCCCAGTGAGGAGGAAAGGGGACACAGTGGGACCCCCTTCCTGGAGGTCGTCAGGAGTCTCAGCAGTGAGACCCCCACAATTAGCGGTTTACCCCCATCCTGTGGCTGTCTTGGGGATAGGGAATGACCTGTAGTTGTTGTACAACTTCTTTAAAGGGATTGTCTGGTTATGAATCAACTTTTTGAAATTCGAACCCAATGGACTAAAACAATAAAATACGTGTAAACGGCCCTGACGATCCAGCTCTGCAGCCCCGCGATTCTCCCGGTCTCTGTTGACAGCGTAAGTCAGGTGACCGCTGCCTGCCAATCAAAGTCCATAGAGTCACCTTTTGGAACTCCTGGCATCATAACACCCAGGATGTGAGCACTGATGCCAGGAAGATGGGCAGTGACACTGCAGCCTCTGATTGGCAGGCAGTGGTCACCTGACCTCTGCAGACAATAGAGACTGAGAGAATCGCCGGACTGCCAAGGCTGAGGAGGGTAAGTACAAATTACTTTATTGTTTTAATCCATGGAAGTCTGGTCTTCAAAAGTCAATTGCACCCGGACCGTCCCTTTAAGAGACCACCGATAATACTGCTGATTCAGCATAAAAGCCTTATATTACCATCTGCAATAAAACCAGAAGGGGCTCTGGATATGTCAGGTATGTCCGCAGCCGCTCCTCACATTGCTGTTTTTGGCTTGGTGACCTAATAAGTCATATGGGGTAGTCAGTCCATGGTAACTTTCCTTTAGGCTCCTTTGATTTCTGCAAACTCCTTGCAATGCGCTGCGACATTCTGAGCAGATAAATGGTAATAATGTTGCAGAGAGGACTGAGCATTGTGGAACAGTTGAGGGAAGACCGATCCCCGCAGCTGGCGGCCGATGCCGCTGTCTTACGGAGTCTTGTATTATTGTGATTGGACTGAGTATAAGGTTAGAATGTGTCAGGATACGTAGATCCACCGTGTCACTGCCAAATCCAGAGGAACCCCAGTCTTCACCCTTTAACCCCACCACCCGGGATGTGGGCTTCGCTGCAGGGTCTCCAGGCTGTGACTCTGGAAGGGGTCCTGTGGCAGCTGAGGCTACTAGAGGCCGAGGTGCGGTACCTGAGGATGTGAACAGGAGCGCAGGGCAAGAAAAGCACAACTTCAGAACCAGAAAAAAGCAGAAGGTCAGGATACACAGAAGAGGTTCACAAGGTACAAACAGGCCAGGAATCGCGGCAGGCAGCAGACAGAAGCGTGGCCAGGAGTGGAGACGGGAACATAGTCGGGAGAAGTCAGGAGCCTCAAGATCAGGACAGACTTGAAGTAGGACTAAAGCACCACAAACTCGGGCACCTTCCATAGGAGGATAGCCAAGGGTACCGGATGATTGGCAGTGAAAGAACTTGCTAGATGCGTGCTGGCCCTTTAAGAGCATGGCTGAGTGAAGAAGCAGCCGCCAGAGCAGGGCATCCGCTAAGGAGGAGTCCAGGACACCAGGAAGGGTAAGCTGTGGTCACAAACTGTAATATGTTGTTTACATACAGTTCTTCAAATACATGAAGGCATTACAGCAGGGGTGAGCAGCCTGGGGGCCATGTGCAGCCCGCAGTGTCATTCTGTGCGGCCCCCCAACCGTCTGGGCACAAACATTGCCTGTGAATGGCTGCTGGCATGTAGGGTCCATGTCAGAAAGAAACAGAGACAGCTAAATATGAGCGGAGCGCCCTGCGGCCCGAGCTCGGACTCCAATGTGTCGGCAGAACGGAGGTCTCCTGACCCTGGGGGGCACTGCGGTGAAGACAGGCGCCCCTCCGTGCCCGCTGGCATCTTCATGGGACTGCTGAAGCATTCAGCAACTCACATAACCTGCAATGCCTGCCGGGTCTCCACTCCAGAGTGTAAAAGGGGGAGAAGAGGATCTGCGGCATACAGACTGCGGTACAAATGACAACTTTACTCTGTGGGTCAGTACGATTATGACGATACCAAATTTATGGATTTTTGCTGTACTACTAAAAAAAGTATCTTCGGAAAAAAAAAACCAACATTTCCTTTTGTGCCGTCAACTTTTTGATATTTTTTTTAGCAGAAGAGAAGGTTGAGAGGAGACTTAATAGCTGTCTACAAATATCTGAAGGTCTGTCACAGTGCAGAGGGATCAGCCCTATTGTTATGTGTACAAGGAAAGACTAGAAGCAATGGGATGAAACTGAAAGGGAGGAGACACAAATTAGATATTAGACAGTGAGGGGGATCAATGAGTGGAACAGGTTGCCACGGGACTTCAATGGAAGTTTTCAGAGGCCGGACAAATATCTGTCTGGGATGATTTAGTGATCCTGCACTGAGCAGGGGGTTGGGCCCGATGACCCCGGAGGACCTGATGACCCCGGAGGACCCTACCAGCTCTACCATTCTAGGATTCTATGAAAAAAGCGCAATTCTGGCGTTGTTTATTTTTTCTCTGATGATGTTCATCGTGCAAGATAGATAAAACGTTACTTTGATCCATCTAATGTTTACGAATGCAGTGATGCAAAATATGTTTTCAGAGTTTTTTATTTAGATTTTTTTATTGTAAATACGGGAAAAGGGGGGGGGGTCATAAACTTATTTTATAACCTCTTTATTTCTACTAATAATAAATAAAACTATTTAAGCTCTTTTTTACATTTGTTTAAGTCCCCATAGGGACTTGCGATCGTTTGATCACTCATACAGTATAATGCAATACCATAGTATTGCCATGCAATGCCATGGTGATCAGTTACCACCTTTGATCTCATCCATGGGGGTTGGGGCCCAGGACATAAATGTATGACCTGGGTTGTGAAGGGGTTAAAGGGTTTTCCGAGGTATCTACACATTGGAAGAGGGCAGAAAACAGTTAAAAACAACTGACCGCTTTGATGCCTGTGCTGCCATCCCACCCTCATTGCTGGCTTCTCTTTATTTGGGCTGTAGGGGTGGCATACCATGTACACAAGGCTGCTGCAGCCCAAACCATCGGCAATGTGGATGGGAGGGTTGGCGCTGCACCAGTGGGCGATGGAAGCGCTGAGTATAATAAGTATTGCTGTTTTTAATAGTTTCCTTTCCTCTCCACAATTTGTAACTAACTTGGAGAGCCCCTTAAGTATTATTGTGGCCCTTGGATTGGTTCAGTCTGACGGTGTGGCCCTCAGGCCTGGAAACATTGGATTTACTCACATATGTAGCCCACAAGCCATAATAAGCACCTACCAGAGCCTCTTTACCGCCGGATCCTTCATTCTTGTCATAGGAGTAGGTAAACCGTGGCGTGGGCTTTGCAAGTGACGCGACACTTTCTGGTGCCGTCGCAGAAGATAGTCCATAGCCATAAGTGGGGCTTCTTTTCTTTCCATAGACATCGCCAAACTCGGTGTGGTTGGAAACCCGGGAAATCCGAGAAGTACTATCCAAATCGTGGCGTGATCGTGTCAATCCGGGGCTGTGGGGGTAATAACTATCTGAGGTACGAAGTTCAGAGAATCCAAGGGACAGGTCCGTGTGACTGGACGACTTCTTCCGAGACAGAGAGGTGATGGGGGATGTATGGAGGGTAGAATAGCTGCTGTTGTAGCCATAGGAATACGTGTTGGGTGTATACTTGGATGAGGAGCGGGCTAAGATGTCCGTCCTTTTAGTGGATGAGTCCAAGGGCGGAAGGCTTCGGTCAAGATCTCCGTAAGAACGCAGAGGACTGCCGCTGTAATAGGAGCTACTCAGGTTGCTCTTATAAGACAGCTTATTGCGATCGCTGAATGAAGAACTGTGGTTGGAAGCGTAGGAGGAACCATATCCAACATAACCTTTGGAATAGTCGCTGTCGGTGTATCTCTTGAGGGTAGAAGAGTAGTGAGACATACTGAAGGTGAATTAGTGAAGATCCCAGCTCGGCCTAAAGGAGGAGAAGTTGGAAGATTAGATGAAGTTCTACATCCACTGACCCACATCACCTACAGGATTCAATTAGCATTCCTCTGGCGCTAACAGATGATTATCCTACATGACCTCGGCTTCAAGCAAACCTGTTCAGCTCCTCAGGAAAACCCATTGACCTCATAGGGTGGCAATGAGTTGGGAAGCTTTGATCTGACCCCTCTCTAATGGGCAGCTAAGCATTCGGTCACTAATACCTGATCAGGTTTACACCACACAAACTGTTATCGCTCACCAGAGGCGTAACTTGAAGCTCCTGGGCCCCAATGCAAAACCTGTAAAAGGTCCCCCAACTATAATGCTTTATTCATAGTACTGGGCTCTCTATATGGAGAAGAGAGGCCTTATGGGCCCCCTAAGGCTCCTGGGCCCGGGTGTAACCGCATCCCCTGCATCCTCTATAGTTACGCCCCTGTCGCTCCCAGTAAGGCTAGGGGAACGCTTGCCTTAAAATATTCTATGTTACATCCCCAAAAAACGGACATTTTTTCATACACTTGCAGCGTTGTCTGGCTTCCATATTCGGTCTTTGTGCCGTATGTCTTTTCTGTATGCTGTGTGTTTATGGCTTCTCTAAAAGGAAGAAGGATGGCGTCCATGCACTGTCTGTTTCTTTCTCTCATTTGATTGGGCGTCTGGTTCATAAACCGGATCAGAATACTGAATCACGACAGTGTTGGGCTGTAGAGTAGTATGGTCCGTGTGGAGTCCGTTTTTTAAATGGACTACACACGGGCGGAAAAAAGCTAATGTGTCGGAGGCCTTAAGACTGGATTCACACTTTATTTTTCTTCAGTCCTGAAAAATTGGACCAATTTTTTAATGCGATTTTTCACATGACGGGTAACAAAATGTGTCTGAAGAAACTATGTATAAATATATCAAAAAATAATGTCAGCGCGCAAAACCTACATGAAAAAGCTTTTCTACATTTCATTCATTACAGTTAAAAAGATGTTACAGTACAAAAGAGATGAGTCTCCAATGTGCAGCAGACGGGCGGAAGGAAGGCATACAACGTATCAAGTTCATAGAATTAAGTAAATGCTCAAAAACTGCATACAAAATCATATTAATTGGATAACATGACACACGGAGCCTACAAAGCATTGAATCTATGCATATGAGCAGCAGTACGTAACGTATAAAGCCCACCTTACCACCGGCACCCTGACACGTGTTTCGCCCCAAGCTTCCTCAGACAATCAGTTTGAGCGATTATCTTTGCGTGTAAAAGGGCCCTTAGTTCTACTAGCTAAGGCCGGGCTCTGTATGTGGATTTCCACAGTGGAAGACAAGCGATCATTCATGAAAAGTAATTGCGGATGATCACAGAAGATGGCGGATGAGAGCGGTTTTCTGCGTGGATGTACGCTCTGTACAGCGTGTCATCCGTGTAGAAGAATGATCTCTCTCCCCTCGAACCTCTCTTTGTTTTCCTTTGTAGTTGTGAACATTTCCGCTGCTCATATGCATTGCTAATTGTGTATGGGCGATGGAACACTCACATCCATTGACTTCAATGGGGACCATTCACACGGAATCTGCGCTAAAATACAGCATGGTGCGATTTTTCTCCCGCTTGTGGAATACACTATTCATACCCGCATGCCTTTCAATGCCCGTGTTTTACCGCGGATCTTTCACACGGACGGCAATCGCGGATTCCGCAATTAAAATCTGTTTGTGTGAGACCCCCCATAGGCCTCGTCTACGGGCGGGTTGGACTCCACCCGCAGGAGCCCGCAGCGGGATCCTACCCTGCCCGCGTCCATGGGCATTTCTCACCTGTCGGGATGCAGTGTGGATCTTCAATGGAAGCCGTCAGTGCAGGATCAGCAGAACACTGCCGCATGCTGGGATTTGTTTTCCAGACCGAAAGGTCCGCACATCAAATCCGCACGCTCTAATTAATCTGCGGATGCCCATGCATCCCTATGAGCAGCTTCATTTGTGGATCTCCCTGTGCGAATTCTGCAAATCAAGTCCTCTTGTGGATACACAGTACCAGAGCTTTTTCGAAGGTTGCCTTTACACAGAACGACCGTCACAATAATAGTCACTTGATAGAGCGAATGTGCGGGCTTTATAAACATGGCCACAAGGGGGACAAGCGAAAATTCATTAACTAGTCATTTAGTTTCAGCTCACCAAAAAATAGTCACTGGTTGAATAATTATCATCAGCTGTAAACAGGCAATTGTCTATCAACGACTGTCAACATGACCAACAATCGCTCTGCGTACAAGGCCTTATGCACACGGCCGTGATGGGCTCCGCCAGCGGAATACTGCAGAGGAGTCTGTCACGGTGCCCCCCCAAGGACCCCATACTTACCTCCGGATCCGCTGCCCGAAGTCCCGCATGATGCGCCGGCGGTGTCACATGACCCGCCGGCAGCGCCATGTGACACAGCCGGCAGTGGGTGCGTCGCAAATTCACGGTATTCTTCCACTGTGCTACAATGGACGTATAGCGTGACGAGCGGCTTCCATTGACTACAATGGCAGCCGCCCGCGTGTATACCCGCAGCAAATAGGACATGTTGCGGGTAATTTCATGCTGCGGAATTCCGCTGCGTGTACGTTGGGCTATTAGGTTTAGTAGCCGGCCGTGTGCCTTAGGCCTAAAAGCTCATAAACATCAGTTGTCTGTATGCTGACGGTCACTGGAATCCCCACCGACTACTCAAACGGTATCTGTCCTGTTTGTCCCACCCTTAGGCTACCGACACACTTGCCTTGTGCCTGATCCGGCGCAGCTCGCCTTGGACACCGGTCCGTGTGCTGATCGATATAATGATGGCCGCCACGTTGGTGCGCATCTGTATGTCCTGATTCTGGGCTGCGATACGGACGGCGTGAAACAAGCCCGGAGGGATTTGTGCCTCGTTGAATAATATGGCCACGTGCGACACACTGATAATACGCCCACTACTGTGTCGGAGGCCGGATGCTCACATTCGTATCTGCAGACTGATTAAGGATCTTCTCTCCGGATCGTCCCGTTGGCGTTCACACAACCGAACTCACTGGGGGAAATGTTGCCTTTAAATCCGTGAGTTCTCGCAGACACTTGTTGACGCGCGAACGCGAAGCAACTCCATTTTCCACGTGTGAATTCTGCACTGACATCCTACCTATCGACGAGGTGAATTCTGCATACGGATCCGCGCCAAAAAACGCATCAGAAAGATCCGACTTTTGATGCGGATTTTGGAGGCAGAATTCTGTTGGTTCTCTGCTCTCTTGTCTGCGATCTAAGTGTTTCTTCACATATTTTGATGTATCAGCCTAGTAAAGACGCCTAAGTAGCCTGGAACGCCCGCGCCATTATCATCTATCATCATTTCTTGTTAGCCATTAAGCCCGCCTGCACACGGCCAGTTCAGAATCTGCATGCGGAATCCGACCCTGTGCCCGGCCGGTGACCCTAATGACCTTCTTCATATCTGTGCTGCGGTTGTGCCGTCCAGCGCACCGGCACACATGCGCAGTACAGATTATGCCGCACCCTCACTAGGCGATGACTCGGATCTTATGACCTTTCCGCAATGATGATTACAGGAGGGTCCTGCGGCGGACTGCTCTCATTTACTTGAATGGAAGCCACACAGAATTGCAATCGATTTCCAATCGTTTAGAGGAAATTGCGTTTTGCCATACCATGTTATTGGCAGCCTTGGCTGCAGAATCCGAGGGTGGACATCCACTTCAGATTCCGCAATGCAAATCTGCCCGTGTGCAGACGGCCTAAAAGAGCGCAAAACTGTTTGGTTTTCCTTACTGAGATTGGTAACATTTGGTTCTACTGGTGAACCTGGCCTCTGACTGTTTCCTTTTCACATACATAGTCAGTGATATGAGTCAGAGGACCCTGAGCGAGTCGGAGGACCCTGAGCGAGTTAGAGGACCCTGAGCAACTAAGGAGCCCTAGTTAGAGGGAAAACATCCCTCTATAGTGATAATAGCCACTAACAGAGCTGATCTGGGTCTGCTAGGACCCTGCAGCTCTGCTGTGACAGAGGGCACCCTGCAGTCACCTGATCGCTGAATCGCATAGTGGAAGTAATACTTCCACTTTCACTCTTTAATACATTGAGCTCTATGTAGCTTGGAAAGGAGAAGGCAGAAGCCGTAAAAAAGGCTTCTCCCATCTCCTTTGAGTCCTCGGCTGTCTAACAGCTGAGGATCTGACCTGCTCCTGCTTGATTCCAGGAGGAGAGGCTTTAATCCCATGTCGTACATCTGCTTTCGGATGGGATTAAAGCCCAGGACCAAATGCCATATATTTATCGCGCTTGGTGCTTAAGGGGTTAAAAAGCATTAAGGCCACGATCACACGTAGCAAATTTTATTGCAGTGGGAAATCCCCTCTGGATCTTGGTGTCTGCGTGATAATCGGCACGTAACGCGCAAATTTTGAATGAAAAAAAACATTTTAAATGACAAAGACATTTGACCTTCGTGGCCCTTTAAAGCCCCTTCAGTGTCGGCCGTCCGTACGTGGAGACAGCGCGGCCGCGGTTTACAATGGGTGTGGCTGAAACGCCTGAACGCAGTAATTAGCAGCGGTGTCTGCATACCTTCAGCCTAATAGTATGGCTTGTGCTGCCAGAATGCCAGAGTGTAAATATGGGTTACAGAGTCCTGATGAATGTCTGCCGGCGAGCCGTGATCCGTGCAGAGACACGAGAGCCCAACGTACTGCTTTTATATCGAGGCTCCACATTCATGCAGTTATTTCAGTGAGATTAATCTGCAGCCTTCTTCATTCATCTAAGGCTTCATTCACACGGGCAAAGCTGCCAGCATCACGGCCAAAACAGGTCTCATTCATACCCATAAAGGTGTCATTCATCGTCATACAGGTGTCATTCATCGTCATACAGGTGTCATTCATCCCCATGCAGGTCTCATTCATCCCTATACAGGTGTCATTTATCCCCATACAGGTGTCATTCATCCCCATGCAGGTGTCATTCATCCTCATGCAGGTCTCATTCATCCCTATACAGGTGTCATTCATCCCCATGCAGGTGTCATTCATCCACATACAAATCTCATTCATCCCCATACAGGTGTCATTCATCCTCATACAGGTGTCATTCATCCCCATGCAGGTGTCATTCCCCTCATGCAGGTCTCATTCATCCCTATACAGGTGTCATTCATCCTGCAGCAAAACAGCTTGAAGTGGGACAACCTCTTTAAAACCAGATCCCAACTGGAAAGGTTAAAGGGTGAAAACCAAGGGTCCCCAGGTGCTGCCACCAGGAATAACCCAAAGCCAAATTGGTCAGTGGAACGGCTGCTCCGCACCCCTGTTTGTCACATAATAGTAGATGGTCTGCTGTTCTCGGCCTTCTATTCTACAATTATAAAAAAGTCGGGTAAAGTTTAACTTAAAGAAAAAAAGGATGTGATGATTCAGAAATCTCATCTAACCCGAAATCATTCCCAGTAGGACCCCGAACCCGTACTGTGGGGAGGAGATGAACTCATTTAGAAATTGATGGCAGCAACACATCTCACAAAGTGGGGGCGGGGCCGTGGCGTGGGGGCGGAGCTGAGGCTACCGCTGTGTGGCATCCCCGATTCTGGGAAGTGAGGAAAGTTTTGGGAGAGGAATGTTGTCCCGTTCTGTTACACTTTATTGGAATTGGGCTGTACTCCCCACTGTGAATGTTGCAGAGTCGTCGCTTCTCTCCATGTGGGGACGGTTCTTCACCGTATTGATCAGAGGTTATTATATTATGCCTTATTGTCGCATTGCATGCAAAAGACTTAGGTGACAAACCAGGTCACAGTGCAGGCGGAGACGCTGCGGCAAGTGAGGGAAAGGCTCACCGAAATGCTGTATGCATCGCATAAGAAGTCCTCCATCACCCCGAGCAGCCGAGCTGCCATAATGACTGTAGGGATGAGAGGAGTCACATTGAAGGGGATCTGGAGGGGTTAGGAGCCCCATTACCGCAGCACAAGGCAGGCTTCACTTATGCCAAGAAGACTTGGTTCATTTGTCTCACCCTCCGGGAGAAAACAAGAAGGGTTATGTCATTTATCCTTTTTTGCTATTTCTTACCCCATTTTCTATAGACACTGTGGGGGGACTTTATTAAGAGCGGCATTAATATGACCCCTGCTGGAGTGAGATGTGCCTAATGTGTTCAGAGGCTCGTTAGCGATCTACACTAGCTATTACCAGGCATTGATTTCGGGTTAATATATGCTAGTCTCTGGCACAAATTAAGGGGGTTGTACCAAGAGTTACTTTTATCAGCTATCCACAAGACCCCCGGCGATCCGAAGAATGGTGGTCTTGTCTCCTCTCTGTGGGCTCGCACATATGCCGTGTCGCTCCATTGACTTAAGTAGGGCTGAGGAGAATAGCCGTACAAGCACTCAGCTGCTCCAGCAATCCTGAACGGAGCAACGCCGCACCAGCATGACTGCCGCTCCATTCAATCTCTTCTTTACTGGGCGGTGCCGAGAGCCTGCAATGCGGAGGAGAGGGGGATACGGGACCCCTGTTCCCGGTGTAATAGGCCAAATTAACCCCCTGTCCAGGATATACCCGGGGTTAAAAGGGCCTAGGCTAGATTATACCCCGGGTATATTATGGCCTAAACCAAACTATCCCCGGGGGTGTAATATAGCCTAGGCCAGAAATCTCTGTGTAGTGGCCAGAAGTCTATGTGCAGTGGCCAGAAGTCTATGTGTAGTGGCCAGAAGTCTATGTGCAGTGGCCAGAAGTCTATGTGTAGTGGCCAGAAGTCTATGTGTAGTGGCCAGAAGTCTATGTGTAGTGGCCAGAAGTCTCTGTGTAGTGGCCAGAAGTCTATGTGCAGTGGCCAGAAGTCTATGTGCAGTGGCCAGAAGTCTATGTGCAGTGGCCAGAAGTCTATGTGTAGTGGCCAGAAGTCTCTGTGTAGTGGCCAGAAGTCTCTGTGTAGTGGCTAGAAGTCTATGTGCAATGGCCAGACGTCTATGTGCAGTGGCCAGACGTCTATGTGCAGTGGCCAGAAGTCTCTGTGTAGTGGCCAGAAGTCTCTGTGTAGTGGCCAGAAGTCTCTGTATAGTGGCCAGAAGTCTATGTGCAGTGCCCAGAAGTCTCTGTGTAGTGGCCAGAAGTCTATGTGCAGTGCCCAGAAGTCTCTGTGTAGTGGCCAGAAGTCTATGTGCAGTGCCCAGAAGTCTATGTGCAGTGCCCAGAAGTTTACAGTTTTAAGTCATTTCACTTTCTCACTTAAAGGGGTTGTCTCACGCCGAAACGGTTTTTTTTTTTCAATAGGCCCCCCGTTCGGCGCGAGACAAACCCAAGGGATGGGTTAAAAAAAAAAAGTTTATTACTTACCCCAATCCCCGCGCTGCAGCGACTTCTTTCTTCCTTTACCAAGATGGCCGCCGGGATCTTCACCCACGATGCACCGCGGGTCTTCTCCCATGGTGCACCGTGGGCTCTGTGCGGTCCATTGCCGATTCCAGCCTCCTGATTGGCTGGAATCGGCACACGTGACGGGGCGGAGCTACGAGGACCAGCTCTCCGGCATGAGCGGCCCCATTCACCAGGGAGAAGACCGGACTGCGCAAGCGCGTCTAAAAACGCCAGAAGACAGCGAATTTAGACGGATCCATGGCGACGGGGACGCTAGCAACGGAGCAGGTAAGTGAATAACTTCTGTATGGCTCATATTTAATGCACGATGTACATTACAAAGTGCATTAATATGGCCATACAGAAGGGTATAACCTCACTTGATTTCACGAGACAACCCCTTTAACTTTTCTGACAAAGCGGAACCCCCAATAAAATGGTAAAACATTAAGTACTTCTTGTGTATATCACTCCACTACTGTTATCATGGGGGTATAATCCGGCCGGAGGGCGTATGAATTGGCCTAGGCCATAATATACCCGGGTATAATGTAGCCTAGGCCCTTTAAACCCCGGGTATATTCCGGACTGGGGGTATACTCTGGTCTGTTACATCGGGATCATGGGGGTCTCAGCGATGAGTGCCTCCCTCCCAGAATCTCCCCTAGAAACAAATGAAGAGGTGGTCATGTTTATGCTGCACCCTCCATTCACATAGGGGCATTCGGAGTTCACAGTTCCTGGGTTTGCTGAGAGACCCCAACAATTTGGCATTCAATCCTTACCCTGTAGATGGAGAAAAAATATCTTTGATGCGAAAACCCCTTTTAGGTTTGTATTCATACGCTGTTAAGGATTGCATGGCGTGCTTGGGAAAAAAAACTGTTTTTCGATGCAGTTACTATAAGGGCTGCATTTTTTTTAAAGCGAATGTCAATAGGACTTTCTAATGTTAAAAACGCTCAAAAATCGCAAAGCACTTTTAACATTAGAAAGTCCTATTGACTTTAACGTTAAAAAAAAGTCAGCAAAATCTCGTGCAAAAAAACGCGCGAGAAAAACGCCAGTGTACAAAAACGCTTAAAACTGCAACCGCATCAAAACCAGCAGCCAATCAAAGGTACAATCATTAAGGGGAATCAGCTGACGTTCACCTGAACTGGACAGACCGTTTAGAATGATACGTTAGCAGTGTTGACTTTGCTCTTTGGCAACATTGTCTCAGTTTGCGTTCTTTGCAGGAACACGTCTTAGTAGTCTTTAGCACAAGTAGCGGACCGCTGTAAATTAACCAGGTTCTCCAATATGCGCAGTCACCTAGTTACGCTGCAGGCCAGTTTAGTTACTGTCTCTTAATATTCGCCGACCTTTTTGGTTATTCAGTCTCTTAGCTACATTCTGACCTCTTGTGGCTCTGTGGACACTCAACACGTTCAGTGTTTTAGCACTCACAGTTCTCATTTCAGCAACATGGCGGAATATGACTGGTGCTATCACAGCTTCTATGGTTGACTGTCCCTGCATTTACTTCTCCGGACAGGAAGCTCCAGAAAATTAATGCACAGCTGACATGACTCGGCTGCTCCCAAATTCTTCGAACATAGAACCAGGGTTCTCTAGAGGCACCTGACCATATCAGACTTTCACTGCTCGCTCCCAATCGTGACTATACAACAATTATTTGCCTGCCATATTATACATTTTACACCTCAATCGGCAACACTCTGTGGGGTACAACATGTTCTCTCATTCTTCCACCAATGCACAAGTCCCATCCAACTCAGTGACCGGGTGCTTCACGCCTTCCATTTGATCACAGGGTCTGAATTCAAGGCTACACACACACATCTACACGGGCCATGACAGAGACTGTTGCAAGTGCTCAATTACACAACGAAGCATAAACAGTATAAACTATACTTTAACGGGCTTTCTGGGAAAAGTCATCCATATCTGATGGGTGTGGGTCCACCGCTCAGAATCCCTGCCGATCACCTGTTTGAAGTGACCGTGGTGCTCAGGTGAGCTCTGTAGTCACTTTGCTGCATACCAGGCACAGTGCCGTCTATTTCATAGCAATTATGCATTGCATTGTAATGGAACTAAGCTGCTATCAGGCCATATGATAGATGAACATGGCATCACACAGTCTTGAGAAGAAACTTAGGTGCTCACCTGAGTGCTGTGACCTCTTCAATCAGCTGATTGTCGGGTGTCCCAAGTGATAGATCCCACCAATCAACTATTGATGATCTGTCCTAAGAACATGTCATCAATATTTTAGTCATGGAAAGCCCCAAGCGACAGACCCCACCAATTGGATATTGATGACCTATCCTGAGGATGTTAGTCCTGGATTATCCCTTTAGTAACACTGGATCTATAACACCTTCCTAGGATTTTAGAGGTGAACAACTGGCTACGTTGATGGTGCAGTCAGCAAAAATTTGGATTGCTAGACCATGGAGTGAATTACTTATATGATGGACTCCTTGCTAGAGATGGTTTGCATCTGACAAAGACGGGTAAGCATGTATTTGGTGGGCGCCTTACTTCACTCATTAGGAGAGCTTTAAACTAGAACAATATGGGAGGAAAGTGAAAGGTAAAAATATACAGCTAATTAATACATTTGAGAACCTCGCTATTAGAAGTGGAAAGAAAGAACAAGACAAGAAATTCAGAAGGAAAGTAGAGGAGCAAGAGACCCCGATCACAAACTAACATGTTTCTACACAAATGCCCAGAGCATGGGAAACA
This sequence comes from Eleutherodactylus coqui, assembly GCF_035609145.1. Lineage (NCBI taxonomy): Eukaryota > Metazoa > Chordata > Amphibia > Anura > Eleutherodactylidae > Eleutherodactylus > Eleutherodactylus coqui. The sequence goes on along the minus strand of NC_089842.1, from coordinate 6,097,152 downwards.
AACAAGGAGAATTGGAGCTCTGAACACAGGAAGAGAAATATGACGTCATAGGCATCACAGGAACTTGGTGAGATGATACACATGATTGGATACAAGGCTTGAAGGATGCAATGCATTTATAAGAAACAGACCTAATACAAGGGGAGGAGGTGTTGTGTTGTATGTTAGGAGAACATTCATCTCCACAGAGATTCAAGCTTCAGAGCATGGGAGTTCTGTAGAAACTGTTTGGGTAAGAATACAAGGAGAGAACAACAGAAAGGACACCATTGTAGGCATTTACTATAGGCCGCCTGGACAAGCAGAAGATATGGAGGAACTCTGTCTACATCAGATGGCCAAGCTCTCTAAGAAGCCCAACATAGTGATCATTGGAAATTTTAACTGTACAGACATTTGTTGGGAATCTCTCTCAGGTAAAAGTAATGGATCCAACAAATTCTTATCCGCTCTTGCTGACAACTTTATCTTCCAGAAGGTAGAAGAGTAAACAAGGGGATCTGCTATCTGGGACCTAATTCTTACCAACATGAAGGGAATGGTTGAGGAAGTAAGGGTGGCTGGGACCTTAGGAGGCAGTGATCATGATATCCTTGGATGTTGGATAACAAGGGGAGGAAGACCTGAGAAGACTTGGATCTCAAGGTTGGATTTCAGAAAGGCAGATTTTAATGAACTCAGAAAAAAGGTGGGAAGAATCCAATGGCCGGATGTTCTTAAGGACAGAAATGTCCAAGAAGGGAAATATTGTGAAATGAGATTCTCAGAGCACAATCGTTACCAATCCCTAAAAGAAGGAAGAATGGGAAGTATTTAAAGAGACCGGATGGATGAACACAGAACTTGTACACATGTTAAAGAGGAGGAAAAAGATGTTTATCAAATGGAAAAAGGGGGAAAATATCTAAAAAAGAATATAATGGGGTCTGCAGAAACTGTAGGGCAAGTGTCAGAAAAGGTAAAGTTAATAATAGAATGATGATTGCAACAAAGGCCAAAGTCAATAAAAAAAGGATTTGGGGGTATGTCAAAAGCAAAAGAAAAGTCAAAGATGCTAATGGATGCTTACAAGATGAAAATGGTTAATTGGTTAAAAATAAGGTGACCAGACATCCCGATTTAGGCGGGACAAGCCCATTTTGGGACCCTGTCTCCCACTTTTCCCTGGTACCCTGGCAGGGCAGGCAATAGTCCCACTTTTGGGGCGTCTGGTCACCATTAAAGTGATTACTAGCCGTTTGCCGCAGCTACCTGGCTGGTAATTGCTCTGTGTATGGCACCACGGCAGATGCACAAACTGACAGCAGTGTGTGCATCTGGGATCTTCCTCTTCCCCTGACCTCTCCTCCTTAGTTTCACAAGAGGAGAAGGGAGGAGGCACTGCTGCAGGCACACACACATCCACTCGCAGCAGCTCTGAGAAGTCAAGGAGCAGCAGCGATCAGAAGATGAGAAGAAGGTAAGTATATGGGTTTCAGGGGGCTCTATTACTACTGGGGCTACTGTGGGGAGTCACTATTACTTCTGAGGCTACTGTGGGGGTCACTATTATTACTGAAGCCACTTCTACAATTCGCTCTCCATGCTGGATATCAGTTTCTGGCCCAAATAATGACTGATGACCACACATTCTTCCGAATCCGTGCTGGAGTTTATTGCAATCTCTGTTTTTGTTTGTCCAGCCGCTTTTTGAGGATTGACCACAGGTTTTCAATGGGATTGAGATCTGGGGAGTTTCCTGGCCACAAACCCAAAATGTCACTTTTTTTGTTCACCGAGCCACTTAGTTATCACTTCTGGCTTGTGACATGGTGCTCTATCATTGCTGGAAACAGCCTTGTTCATCACCAAATTACTCCTGACTGGATGGAAGAAGTTGCTCCTGGAGGACTTGCAAGAAGTTGCTTTTGCATGGTTGGGAGAAGTGGCTCCTGGGCGGTTGGAAGAAGTTTCTCCTGGATGGTTGAAAGAAGTTTCTCCTGGATGGTTGAAAGAAGTTTCTCCTGGATGGTTGTAAGAAGTTTCTCCTGGATGGTTGGAAGAAGTTTCTCCTGGATGGTTAGAAGAAGTTGCTTCTAGATGGTTGGGAGAAGTTGCTCCTGGGTGGTTGGGAAAAGTGGCTCCCGGATAGTTGGGAGAAGTTGCTCATGGAAGAGGTTTAGATCCCATTCTTTATTCATGGCCATGTTCTTGGGCTATGAGTGAGCTGCTGCCTGGGATGAGAAGCAACTCCACACATGAAGGGTCTCAAAATGCTTTACTGTTGGCATGACACAGGACTCGTGGTAGCGCTCACCTTCTCTTCTCTGAACAATCATTCTTCCAGATGTCCCAAACAGTCTGCAGGGGCTTCATCAGAGAAAATACCTTTCCCCCGTCCTCTGCAGTGCAATCTCCGTACTTCCTGCAGAATGCCAGTCTGTTCTGGGTGTTTTTCTGGGAGAGAAGTTGCTTCTTTGCTCCCCTTTCTTGACACCAGGCCGGCCGCCAGAAGCCTTCACCTCCCTGTGTGTGTAGATGCACTGACACCTGTCTGCTGCTGCTCCTGAGGCTTCATGAACAAAACATTGACATTTTAGGCAAGAATGTGCTGCCATCAGAAGCTGATATCCAACATGCCAGAGCGAATTGTAGAAGTCTTAAAAAATAAAGGTCAGCACTGTAAATATGGCGTCTTTGCCTAAGCATGATGTATTTGTCAATAGTTGTAAAAAAAATGTATGAAATGCATATAATTGTATTTCAGTAACCATAGAAACATTCGACTAAAACATCTAAAAACACTGAAGCAGCAAACTTTGTGAAAAACAAAATTTGTGTCCGTCTCAAAACGTTTGGCCACGACTGCAAGTAACTCTGGGTAATTTATGCAAATAAGGAAGATGGAAAACTACCTCTGCAGCACCACCTATTGGATGGCAGCATTCCTGCAAATCAAAGTGACTTTATAACGAGTCTTAACAATGATTGGAAATAGGAAACCAAGCCACAAGACCATGCACAGACAGCTGTTTCGGGGTGATTGCCCCACATCAGTGTGCAGCAGGCTTCTGGCTTAGTCTGTGAGAGGCCTATGGTGTGGGTCAGAAGCGGTGTAGTGTCTCCTTAAGGAGAACACCCAAAAAGTGTGTGGAGACACTTGGGGGGGTACGTGGGTCAGGGGATGGTGTAGTCTCTCCCTCTAACACACCTAGAACAGTTTCCCGGGTAAACAGTCAGCATTTCTAGCATTAGGCCTGCTAATTAGCAGCATTACTGGCTTTTACACTAATAAACACTGGAATTCTAGCATTTTCCTATGAGGCGTTAACATTCCTGGCAGTCTTGCTAAATTAACCCTAATAACCATGACATTTTCCCCAAGATGAGGTGTTAACGCTTTCATCCCCTTTACAAGCCTGCACAGACGTCCTGCACCATTACTGGGACATGTGAATGTGCCCTTACCCCTATCTTCACACCATCCACATCGAGACTCTTGTTACATACAGCTCTGTCCAGACTCACATCGTCACGGGAGAGACAAACCTCTCCGAAGATCGACACCCGCACCTCCGAAAGCATTTATATAACTACTAGAGCCGCAGAGATGTGAAACCGAAATATTTTTAGATGCAAATCTCTCTTAGGCTTTTTTTATGCAACTAACAAGTAACAGAAGAGAACAGCGAAGTATCGTGAGGCCTTCTGTGAGTCTGAACTAAATACATGATCCTACTGTGCCTCCTATTTTATTTGTAGGCCCTCAAGCTGGAGAATATTTTTAGTTTTGTTTACCAGTACAATATGAGAAATACCTTAAAGGGGCAGTAACCTTTCAGACAACTTCTGCTTGTGTTACTCTCATCATTTCTGTAACATACGTACTGTAAACATGTTGTTGCTTTATCACTGTAAATCACATTGAAGTGGGTGCCACTAGGGGTCTCCCAGCTTCTCTGCAATCTACTCTGCCTCGTTAGGTACAGAGCTCTGTAGTAACAAGGACATTTCCATAACAACAGGGGGAGGATCTATTTTTCCAGGCATCTCTCATGCACTTAGTCAGAGGCTGCAGGCTGACAGATCTGCAGACACTGTGATAAGGATCTCCATAATCTTTGCCTCTTCTGCTGTTGCAGTCTGGGTGTATGTACGCACATTATAGTGGGATTACTAACCATTTGGCCTGAATGTCTCTAAATGCCTGAAACATTCTAGGAAATTAGAGGGACGGACATTCAAATACTGCCTTCCTGCTGATTGGACCAGAAAAAGTGTAATGCATCATGGGAAGTAGGGCAAGGAAATCCGTACAGTGAACTAGTGCACAGTGCTAGGCTTGCTGCACACCTCCTATCTGATAATAGATAGCAAACAATAGAGAAACAGAAAAAGGGGGAAGACAATCTGAAAATCAGAATTTAAGAGCATGAAACTGGGTACAAACAGCAGCAAATGAGGGTAAGGAGGACCTGGGGTATTTTAGAAGGCTTGTTGAAAACTCCGGTATGCTTTAAGGAGTGGCTTTTCAGGACTAAAATATTGATAACCTGTTCTCAGGGCGGATCATCAGTGGTTGATCAGTGGGGGTCTAGCATTTGGGATACCTGCCAATCAGCTGGTTGAAGAGGCTGTGACGTTCAGGTGAGCACTGGGGCTTCTTCTCAGACCGGTGATATCACATTCATCGGTCACATGGCTTGCAAGCAGTTCAGTCACATTCAGTTGAACGGGACTGAGCTGCAGTACCAGACACAGCCAGTATGTCATTATACACAGCCACTATATCATTATTCCATGGGAGTCTTGATCTGGAGTACCACTTTCAGAGCCACATGCAGGTTGTCGGCCTTTTTTGAACAACTCACAACTTCCTATCCAAAATGTATTGGATATACGTTGAAATTTACTCTTAGGGCGCCTACCCACTGGCGTTGCCGATTTTCGCGCGTGAAAAACGCGGCGTTTTTGCGCGTTTTTCGCGGCGTTTTTTGCAGCCCTCCATTGACAATCATGGGTGCATTAAGAGAAAAATAAGGACACATATGCAACTGACAGTTCCTATGTGAAAAAACCCCACGAAACGGAAAAAAAACCCAGATGGACAAGAACACATTCTATACTAATTGCTCTTGAGAAAAAACGCAACACATCGCAGGAAAAAAAATCGCCAGTGGGTAGGCGCCCTTATTGTAATTATAACATGCAGCACATATTAGGTGATCCGATCAGCGAACAGGGATTTACCGGCATTTTGATAACATCGGTGGCAGATCTTCAATAGAAGTCATTCACATCGTTAAAATTATTTAATTGATGGACTTTCAATTTTCTAACAGCTGTGTATAAAAGGTCTGCACATCCCTGGTGAAGCCCATTTCCTTGTCATGTTAAAAAAATCTGACAAAGATGTATTACCACCTCCAGCGGCAGAGAATGGGATGGGACAGCGGGAGGTTTCGGGGCACCAGATACAGGTGAGTATACCTTTAAAACAAATATCACCTGCCCAGCCAGTAACATTTTTTTTTCTTTCCTACAACCCCTTTAAAACCTCATTTACATACAAGCCACACCTCCGATATACACAGCCGTCCTGCCATACTCTGTTTCTTTGCCATTACATTTTGCCAAGTCCTATTTAGAATATTGACAGCATCAGGAACACTTTGTATAAAACTTGATACATTTGCAGCAACTATAAACAAGCCCCATAGTATCAGGTGATTAGTGAAGGCTGGACACTGCTGAGGACTTGATCTGCCTGTGCAGACCCCACCACCTCTTTACAAAACATCCGGACTTTCCTAAATTCACCTTTTCCAAATAACAAAATGTGTATCTTTCTTCATCCACTTGTACAACGCTGGTATCATTACAAGTCATTCCAATCTGCAACTATGTTGCAAAGTGGATATAGTGGCTATAGATTACAGCTCCTGGCGTACTTTCAAGCAGCCCTCCCTGCCTGTCCTGGATGCTTGTGTAACCCCACATTCAGAACAAATAAGCTCACAAAGCTACAAATAGCATAAAGTACAGAAACTCATAAATATACTGAGAGTGGGCGCGCCATATTTATGAGCCACGGAAACTAAGGCCGTGTCAGATGATCCTCCATGGCAGTATAAACGATCGTAATCTAGCGAAGACCAGAAAGAACATCGAGGGGGATATTTGCTGCACATAACTTTATATGTGAGAAAGTTTTCCAGTTATTATAAGACTAATCGCTGATGTTCTGCGGTTACCAATACAGAGGGGAGAGGCTTCATCCCCGGTACAAAGACCCTCACCCCTTCCTTTATGCACTTGTAGGCCTTGTTTTCAGTACTATAGCTGAACTCTTTGTCCCACACATGGACATCTCTCGCTTTCCCCTCTTCGCTCCCCGGTTCCCAGGCTCTGATCTTATGTCTGATGAACTTTTCATCTTTGTTCTTAAGTCTTTTCAGACGTCTGATCTTAAGCCCAAGTGCTGCATCCTATTGTAGTTCTGCTCTGTAAAAGCCTGGCTAGAGCCCCAACCGATAACTTCAGCTTCCCACCCTAGCTGTGCTATTAGTGCTCATACAGTTCTTTACCTCAGCACGGATGTCTTCTGCCTCATCAGTATAGATCTTCAAGTTTCTCTCCAGATCTTAATTCTCCCAGCATCCATCAGATTTCAGATGAAGTGTTTTTGGATGGATTCTCGTAGTATCTTTTCGTCTAAAACCTCCTGTATGTTGTGCGTATTTAGTCTCGCTGCCTGTTTTCCTCCTCGCTCCTGTAAGAGGAGCCGCTGTGTCTCACATGGCTGCTGAGTCCCCGTTACCTTGGGAATGACCCTGATTACAAACACTTTTCATGCTGCTCATTGAAAGAGCTGAAAGCTTGCACTGACTTACCAAAGTCTACCTAGTGTTTACCAAGTCAAACAAGTACAGACCTGTCCTACAAATAAACGGGATCCGGTACACAGAGCGGATCTGCGGCGCTGGAGATGCCCTAGAATCTGCTCTGGAAATTGATGGTAGAACATGTTTTTCCACCAGAGCGCAGAATTCCTGAATCTTCCCATCGCTTCATTTACAGAACCTTCCAACCTGCGGGAGCAATTTGGGAATTTACAAATGTGTCCCCCCTTAACTTTCCTCTTGGCTCAATGTATCCCAAGATGAGTGCTGCGAGATACATAGACGTCCCTGTTAACCACTTTAACTTTAAATTTAGTTTTTCCCAGTGACGTGGCCGTATGAGGGCTTGCTTTGTGCCGGACGAGTTGCATTTTTTAATGTTACCATTTAATGTTCTGTACACCGGGCACAAAAAACATTTATACATTTTTAAAGGCGGGGAAATGAAAAAAAAAATTGCAGTGGTGCTATTTCTAGTAGGTTTAGTTCTTCCAGCGTTCACAGTGCAGTAAAAGGGACATGAACCTTGTTCTATGGGTCCGTCTGACTACCCGGATACCAAATGTATCTATTTGTTTTTAAATACTTTTCTATTTTTAAAAAGTAAATTAGATTTTTTTCCTAAACAAACATTGCTTTCCATCACCGTATTCTGAGACTCAGAAGTTGTTTTATTGTTTATTGGGCTGTGTGACGGCTCACTTTTTGTGGCGTGGGCTGTAGTTTCTAATACTACCATCTTGGGAAACCTATGTCTTTTTGATCACTTTTAATCAAATTGTTTGGGAACTGGGATGCCCCCCCCCCCCCCAAAAAAAATAAATAAAAATCACAGTTGTGGCATTCAGTCGGTTTTTACAGCCCTCACTGTGCAGGATAAATATTGTGATATTTTATAGTTTGAGCTTCTATGTACGCAGTAATACCAAATATGTGGGCTTTTTAATTGTTTAGTTTTTTTACTGGAAAAAATGGAAAAAGTTTTTTTTTTCACTTTTAATTTTGTTTTTCTCATTTAACTGTTTAAAAAGCTTTATTACATTCGTTTTTTATACTTCTATTTAGTCCCCACAGGGGACTTGAACTTGCGATCATTTAAATGTGTCTACTATATACTGCAATACTAAGGTTTTGCGGTATACAGTAATTTTTGATGTTGCCTACCAAGTCGGATGTGGCAAACGGTTTTGTTTGGTCTGAATTAGTTCAAATTGAATTCGAACTTCACCAATACCCCTAAAACTGATGTATAACACAGAAGAAGAAGGAATAAGATATTTTAATGGGTTCAGCCGAGATGAACTGCTTGAGGTTCAAGTTTGTGCCAAACCGAGCCAAAATGAACTTTTAGAAAGTTCAACACAAAGTGGGGTTCTACCGTTTTGTTTCGCTTAGCACGACTCCTGAGAAATGAGTACTTAAAGGGGTTGTCCAGGAGTGCAACAAAATAGCCACCATATGTGGAAACCTGCCACATGGTAGGAAAATGCATCTGTAGACTGGAGGGGCAAGGGGTCAGGCCCATGGCCAGGGCCAGACACCGTACTGTTGGGTCTTGATAGGCATGACAGGAACAAACAGTGTGGTATTAGGCTTTCTTCTGCACCCTCTTCAAGTCTACAGATGCATTCTCCCATTCTAGGATGCCGTCCCACAGGCTGCATGGGTGGTGGTCATTTTGTTGCAGCCCTGGACAATCCACTCATATATATATATTTATATAGAACACCAAAGGTAGACATGAGCAAACAAACATCTAGACCAGATCCCATACCGGATACATGCACATTTAAGGGAAAACCTGCAGGGTGCTCGACGGGGTTCCCCGGAGCTCCAGATATTGCAGATATCCTGATGTGTTCATTTGAAGAGAAGTTCATTGTGAATTTTTCTTTTAAAGAGTCCATTAATGATGGGTTACATATGTAGATGGGTTCAGAGCAGAAGCTGACCGTTTGTATCCTATTTAAATAACAGTCATGATAAATTGTGTTGCTGGTGAAGCATCAGGGTGTTGTATATCTTCGGGATGTGGAAGTTGGTACAGACGGCTCTGGTCATGTGACCGCGTTGTTTTCTGAACCCATTGATACAAATAATTTGTTGCACTATGGCAGCCACCACCCTTCTGTCTTTATGGATCCCTGAGGGATAATCTATAAGGGAAGGATGTCTTTGTAGTAATGAAATGGATCATTTTGCACATATGGAAAGATTAGCGCAGAAATTTATGTCTAGAAGGTATTCAGAAGTAGAAGTTAGAAAGGTGGAACATGAGATCGGGAAGTGTTCTAGAGCTGAAATGAAAAGGCAAGTGAAGAAAAGGGGAAATCTGCCGGACCAGTATTCATTTCCACGTAAGGCCAACATTCAGGACTGATTCATGGAAATATTGGGATGTACGGAAAATAGACAAGAAACTGACTTTTTGTTTAACCCCTTGGGGACACGGCCCCTTTTTTAAATCTTCATTTTCTGTTTTCCCTCCCCGCTTTCCAAAAAATCATAACTTTTTTATTTATCCATCAGCGTAGCTGTATGAGGACTTGTTTTGTTCACAGTGCAGCTTTTATTTTACCTCCGCTGTGTAAGAAATGATTTCCTTTTGATAATCGTATTTCCTATCTATTGTTTGGTTTTCTTTTAATATGCTGCGCATTTAGATCCAGCACATCGTTCTAGCAGAACTCAAGCTGCAAAAATTACAAGAACCCAAGAATCTGATGGCCACGCTGAGGCAGGAAGGCATCAACAAGCTGGAGGACAAGCTGCTCTTAGAGCAGTAGAGGCCCCGAGGACGAAGGCGCGGTAAAAAGCTAGTATTTAATAATTCCTGAAAGAAGGAAGAATGGGAAGCATTTAAAGAGACCAGGATGGATGAACACAGAACTTGTAGACGTGGTAAAAACAAAGAAAAATATGTTTATCAAATGGAAAGAGGGGGAATATCTAAAGAAGAATATAATGAGGTCTGCAGAAACAGTAGGGAAAGTGACAGAAAAGCTAAAGCTGATAATGAATTGAGATTTGTATGAGAGGCCAAAAGCAATAGAAAATGATTCGGGGGGTCAAAGGCGAAAGAAAAGTCCAAGATGCTGTAAGATATTTAATTGATGAAAATGGGGAATTGGTGAGATGCTGAGAAGACCGAAATTTTAAATTCCTATTTTGTATCTGTTTTCTATGCAGGCTATCTGTAAGCAGAGAGATGGCGAGGGAACACTTAGCTAACTTACATGAATCCAAGTCTCAAGGTCCAGATGAATTACATCCTAGGATACTAAAGGAAGCAGCAGAGGTAATTGCTGAGCCACTCACCATAATCTTTGAAAATTCCTGGAGAACAGAAGTCCCAGAAGATTGGAAAAGAGCAAATGTTGTCCCTATCTTCAAAAAAGGGAAGAAGGTGGATTCAGGAAACTACAGGCCTGTGAGCCTGACTTCTATATCGGGAAAGATCTTGGAACAAATTATTAAACAGCATGTATGCAAGTACTTGGATGAAAATGGAGTAATTAACCAGAGCCAGCATGGGTTTGTAATAGAGATGAGCAAGCATGCTCGGTAAGGGCAGTTATTCGAGAGAGCAATGCTATTTTTGAGTAACTGCATACTCGTCGGAGAAAATTCGGGGGAGCTGTGGGGGTGAGTGGGCGGTTGAGGGGGGGGAGAGAGACAGCACTTTCACCAGCAGCCCGGCTTGGTATTGCGGGTACAGAGGCCATTCAATTCAATACTATCTATGCCAGCAGTACCAAACCGATCAACTACTGATGACCCATCCTGAGGATTCAGTTTTGGAAAACACTGCATATGCTTGCACCACATGAGACGTGAGTGTCTGCAGCTCCATTAATTTCGTTGGGGCAATGGAAATAGCCGATTATAGCGCTGCTATCTGTCTGCGACATTGAAATGAATGGAGCCTCAGCCGCAACTACATTACAGGAATAGGAGAAGGGAAGGATCCTGCAATGTGAAATAAAGGGACACAAGCCCCTCGTTCTTGGGATTGGTTGGGTCCCAGCTTTCAGACCTCCATCGATCAATCAGTTTTCACCCATCCAGTGGATGAGTGAAAAGATGTAATTTCAGCCACTAACTGGACATCCCCTTTAAGCGCATGACCAGAATGACGTACAGAAACACATCAGCAACACACAGTGCAAGATAATAGCAATGAGACAGCAATGAGACATGACAGCAAAACTATCCTATACTGTCATCTGATATATAAAACAACAACTTGTAGTGAGAAGTTATACCCAGCTGTTGATATGAGGCCTGTACGCAACGAGAACGGAAACACATCCTGAGAACCCGAGCCGGCTGGGCAAACGTCCAATGGTGCAACATGCCAACAACATCACCATAAAGATGAATGAGCAGCCCGTACCTCATACTCCTGTGTAACGACTCTACCTGAGCCCTTCTGCCGGTCACTTCACATGATGTATGTCGGGCTGTATGGTATCCACATGATGTAATATGCCCCATGTATTCATATACCGAGGAGGCTCTGCTCAGCTTATTATATCTTTGTTCATTTAGCTTGTTGGTCTTCCTACTTTGTCCTGCCTATGTATTTGCTGGGAGGGGGGGAAATTGACATTGGGGCCCTGTTGCAATTTCGACCCTATGTAACATATTCGGGGTATTTTCTGATGTGAATACCACAAACATAGGCAAAGATAAAATGCTTCAGGATAGGTCATCAATAGTTAATTGGCAGGAGTCTGTCGCTCGGGACCCCTGCCAATCAGCTGATATCAGGTCTGCTGTCATTGCAGGCACAGCAGAAACAGGCAGCTCTGTCCATAGTACAGCGGGCCCGGTTTGGTACTGCAGGCATAGCTGCCATTGAATTCAATGCAATACCAACCCCAGCTGCTGCATAATAGACACAGCTACCTGCTTCCAGCTCTGTCTGCAATGGCAGTGGGCCTGAAGTCAGTTGATTTTCGGGGATCCTGAGCAGTGGACCCCCATCGATGTGTTGATGACTTATCCTGAGGATAGATCATCAATAGTAAAGTTCCAGAAAACCCCTTTGACCCCGTAATAGTATAGGAGGGGCTGAGTTCTTTCTGAAAGGGCATTCCAGTTTTGAACAAACAAAGCTCATTTTAATTCAAACACATATAGCTCAGGTTCTATCAGCGCTATCGTCACCAGAAGCATCTCAGTAACACTTAAGGAACCGGAGCTATAGCCGTTTGAAGTGGGGTCGGGAATACAGAACTTTTAGCTGCCACTTTGCAATGTGCAGAGCAGAGAGGGGATTGGAGAGGGATCTGCTGCAGCCGAGTAACTTTATGATTTACTGTCTCTTCTCTTGTCCCAGGAAAAGGCTGACAGGAAGTTTTGTTCATGTTATCACCCACATAAATTAGAGAGCTTATTTGCTATCTGTTTGCCATACATATATGGGTTTCCCAGAAAATGAGTGAAAAAATGAGGACTTGCTAATCTAATCACTTCTCTACAGCATTTAAGCCTGCAGATACCATTGCTGACCATGGAATCAATGTTTTTACAGAAAACTTTTTAAAGTTTTACCGCTTATACAAGGCTTTACATATTGAAAAAAAAAACCCACCCTACATGTGATTGATAGTGCCACGTTCTTATATTTATCCAGAATGGTAAATTCCATAACATTAAATAACAATAAAATCGCCATTTTGTAGCCCTCACAATGGTATCAATAAAAAGTACAAATGGTCCCACATAAAGCAAGCCGTCGCACTGCCTGTTCTGGTCCTGCGGTGCCACACAAAACGTGTTCTTGTAGAATACAAGTGTTGATATTGTGTAAAAGTAAAGCTAAGTTTGGTGTTGTCATAGTCACAATGACACATAGAATAGGGCTAACATAGTATTTGTGCCTCACTGTGAACGCTGTAAAAATAAATCTAAAAAAACAATGGCGAAATAACTTTTTTCAGTGAAAAATTGAAGTTACTTAAAACATCAAATATGCTCAAATCTGGTTCCTATAAAAACTAGAACTCGTGCCGCACAATACAAGATGTCAGACAGCTACACTGGTGAAGGAATAAAAAGCCATGACTGCTGGGACACAAAAGGGGGCAACGATTAACTGGTTCTTTACACTAAAATTAGTTAGGGGTTAAATGACTAAGGGGTTAAAAATGTACTTTATGTTACTGTTCTGCACCAAATTACATAGAATCAGGAGTCAGCCAGCACCCATACTGCTCGGGAACCAGTACTATGTTCTCATGCAGGGGGGCCTGCTACTTGTTCCTGAGCAAAAGGAGAAAAGGGGGCAGCAAGAAATGATTCTACCCACAAAGAACAAAGGAGAGGAGAAAGAGGTACAGCAAGAAATGACTCTACCCACAAAGAACAGAGGAGAGGAGAAAGAGGTACAGCAAGAAATGACTCTACCCACAAAGAACAGAGGAGAAAGAGGTACAGCAAGAAATGACTCTACCCACAAAGAACAGAGAAGAAAGAGGTACAGCAAGAAATGACTCTACCCACAAAGAGCAGAGCAGAGGAGAAAGTGGTACAACAAGAAATGACTCTACCCACAAAGAACAAAGGAGAGGAGAAAGAGGTACAGCGAGAAATGACTCTACCCACAAAGAACAGAGGAGAGGAGAAAGAGGTACAGCAAGAAATGACTCTACCCACAAAGAACAGAGGAGAAAGAGGTACAGCAAGAAATGACTCTACCCACAAAGAACAGAGAAGAAAGAGGTACAGCAAGAAATGACTCTACCCACAAAGAGCAGAGCAGAGGAGAAAGTGGTACAACAAGAAATGACTCTACCCACAAAGAACAAAGGAGAGGAGAAAGAGGTACAGCGAGAAATGACTCTACCCACAAAGAACAGAGGAGAGGAGAAAGAGGTACAGCAAGAAATGACTCTACCCACAAAGAACAGAGAAGAAAGAGGTACAGCAAGAAATGACTCTACCCACAAAGAGCAGAGCAGAGGAGAAAGTGGTACAGCAAGAAATGACTCTACCCACAAAGAGCAGAGCAGAGGAGAAAGAGGTACAGCAAGAAATGACTCTACCCACAAAGAGCAGAGCAGAGGAGAAAGTGGTACAACAAGAAATGACTCTACCCACAAAGAGCAGAGCAGAGGAGCAAGAGGTACAGCAAGAAATGACTCTACCCACAAAGAGCAGAGCAGAGGAGAAAGAGGTACAGCAAGAAATGACTCTACCCACAAAGAGCAGAGGAGAAAGAGGTACAGCAAGAAATGACACTACCAACAAAGAACAGAGGAGAAAGAGGTACAGCAAGAAATGACTCTACCCACAAAGAACTGTGTAAGAAGTGTACAGAGTCCTGTTGAATAGAGAAAAGGAAGTGCTGTTGTGAAGAAGAAGAGGAGAGTGGTGGTTGTGGGGGATTCCCTATTGATAGGAACAGAGGCTGCTGTCCGTAGACCTGACATAACCTCACGAGAGGTGTGCTGTCTTCCAGGTGCACAAATCAAAGATGTGTCTGATAGGCTGTCAAGACTCTTCAGTCCTACAGAACACCACCCATTCCTACTAATACATGTAGGGACAAATGACACTGCAAAAAAGGACCTCGCAACTATCTGCAGAGACTTTGAAGACCTCGGAAAGAAGGTGAAGGAACTAGGAGCACAGGTGGTCTTATCATCCATCATCCCAGTGGATGGCCATGGAATAAGAAGATGGAACAGGGTTCTAGAGGTGAACAACTGGCTACGCTGATGGTGCAGTCAGCAAAGATTTGGATTCCTAGACCATGGAGGGAATTACATATATTATGGACTGCTTGCTAGAGATTGGCTGCACCTTACAAAAACAGGTAAGCATATATTTGGTGGACGCCTTGCTTCACTCATTAGGAGAGCTTTAAACTAGAACTATATGGGAAGGGAAGTGAAAGGTAAACATATACAGCTAATTAATACATTTGAGACCCTTGCTATTAGAAGTGGAAAGAAAAAACAAGACAAGAAATTCTGAAGGAAAGTAGAGGAGCAAGAGACCCCGATCACAAACTAACATGTTTCTACACAAATGCACAGAGCGTGGGAAACAAACAAGGAGAATTGGAGCTCCTAACACAGAAAGAGAAATATGAAGTCATAGGCATCACGGAAACTTGGTGGGATGATACACATGATTGGAACACAAGGCTTGAAGGATACAATGTATTTATAAGAAACAGACCTAATAAAAGGGGAGGAGGTGTTGTGTTGTATGTTAGGAGAACATTCATCTCCACAGAGATTCAAGCTTTAGAGCTGGGAGTTCTGTAGAAACTGTTTGGGTAAGAATACAAGGAGAGAACAACAGAAAGGACACCATTGTAGGCATTTACTATAGGCCGCCTGGACAAGCAGAAGATATGGAGGAATTCTTTCTACATCAGATGGCCAAGCTCTCAAAGAAGCCCAACATAGTGATCATGGGAGATTTTACCCATCAGACATTTGTTGGGAATCTCTCAGGTAAAAGTAATGGATCCAACAAATTCTTATCCGCTCTTGCTGACAACTTTATCTTCCAGAAGGTAGAAGAGAAAACAAGGGGATCTGCTATCTTGGACTTAATTCTTACCAACAGGAAGGGAATGGTTGGGGAAGTAAGGGTGGCTGGGACCTTAGGAGGCAGTGATCATAATATCCTTGGATGTGGGGTAACAAGGGGAGAAAGACCTAAGAAGACTCAGACCTCAAGGTTGGATTTCAGAAAGACAGATTTTAATGAACTCAGAAAGAGGAGAGGAAGAATCCAATGGCGGGATGTTGGGAAATATTGTGAAATGAGATTCTCAAAGCACAATCATTAACCCTTTCCAATCCACTGTCTGACCTCTGAAGATATTATGATTTAAGGCTGTACAGCTCCGATGTTAGAAGACATCCATCGGGGTTCTCTTACTGTATATTGCCAGCCTCGCTGCTGTCGGAGCCTATCTAACGTGTCACCTCATGCAGTACTGGCTTTAGCCAGCACATAGCGCCATTGTATAAACGGCAGAAAAAGAGTAAACCCCCTAGGAAATTCAGGATACAAATTGGATTGGAAATGGTTACCAATCCCTAAAAGAAGGCAGAATGGGAAGCATTTAAAGAAACCAGAATGAATGAACACAGAACTTGTACACATGTTAAAGAGGAAGAAAAATATGTTTATCAAATAGAAAGAGGGGGGAATATCTAAAGAAAAATATAATGGGTTCTGCAGAAACTGTAGGGCAAGTGTCAGAAAAGCTAAAGCTGATAATGAATTGGGGCTTGTATGAGAGGCCAAAAGCAATAAAAAAAAGATGCTATTTGGTTCTTACAGGATGAAAATGGGGAATTGGTTAAGAATGATGTTGAGAAGGACGAACTTTAAAATTTCTATTTTGTATCTGTTTTCTCTCAGAAAGTAGATGGAACATCAGCTGATCTCCCTGTGCTATTGTGGGTATAAAAGAATGCAGGCTATCTATAAGCAAAGGGATGGTGGGGGAACACTTAACTAACTTAAATGAATTCAAGTCTTAAGGTCCAGATGAATTACATCCTAGGATACTAAAGGAAGCAGCAGAGCTAAATGCTGAACCACTCGCCATAATCTTTGAAAGTTTGTGGAGAACAGGAGAAGTCATAGAAGATTGGAAAACGGCAAATATCCCTATCTTCAAAAAAAAAGGGAAGAAGGTGGATCCAGGAAACTACAGGCCTGTGAGCCTGACTTCTATACAGGGAAAGATCTTTGAACAAATTATTAAACAGCATGTATGCAAGTACTTGGATAAAAATGGAGTAATTAACCAGAGCCAGCATGGGTTTGTAACAAACAAGTCATGCCCAATGAATCTAATTTCCTTCTATGACAGAATCACCAACTGGGTTGATCAGGGAAATGCAGTGGATATAGTATATCTTGATTTTAGTAAAGAATTTTACAAAGTATCTCATAGGTACCTATAGAAAAATTGACCAAACATAGCATTGACAAGGCAACTGTTAGGTGGATTCACAACTAGCTGAGTGATCGTACTCAAAGAGTGGTCATAAATGGCTGCACATCCAAGTGGAAGAATGTATCAAGTGGAGACCACAAGGCTCTGTCCTAGGCCCTGTGTTGGTCAACATTGTTATAAATGATCTGGAGGAGGGAATTAATGGGAAACTGATCTAATTTGCGAACAACACAAAGCTAGGAGGGATAGATAACACTAGGAAAGAGAGAGGATTCAAAAAGATCTAGAAAAGCTTGAACAGTGGGCAGCGACTAACAGAATGGTATTCAACAAGGAGAAATGCAAAGTCTTACATCTGGGCAAGAAAAATGAAAAAAGCACATACAGAATGGGAGGAATTGGGCAAAGCAGCAGCACATGTGAAAAAGACTTGGGTATACTAATAGATCACAGACTGAACATGAGTCAACAATGTGATGCAGCAGCCAAAAAGGCAAACACAATTCTGGGATGTATTAAGAGAAGCATGGAGTCTAGATCACATGAGGTCATTATCCCCCTCTACTCTTCCTTAGTCAGACCTCATCTTGAATACTGGGTCCAGTTCTGGACACCCCACTTTAAAAAAGACACAGACAAACTGGAGCAAATTCAGAGAAGAGTTACTTAATAGCGGTCTACAAATATCTGAAGGGCTGTAACAGTGCAGAGGGATCAGCCCTATTCTCATCTGCACAAGGAAAGACTAGAAGCAATGGGATGAAACTGAAAGGGAGGAGACACAGATTAGATATTAGACAGTGAGGGGAATCAATGAATGGAACAGGTTACCACGGGAGGTGGGGAGTTCTTCAATGGAAGTCTTCAGAGGCTGGCATACGCCAGTCTGGGATGATTTAGTAAATCCTGCACTGAGCAGGGGGTTGGGCCCGATGACCCCGTAGGTCCCTCCAACTCTACTATTCTATGATTCTTAATGGTACCATTGAAAAGTACAACTTGTCCCACAAAAACATGTCCTCATGTAACTATGTCACTGGAAAAATAACACTAGTGGTTTTTGGGAAAATGGGTAGGAAAAATGAAAACAAAAAATAAAATAAAAAACATGCCTGCAGCGGGGTCGGGGTTAAATATGCTTATATGCGGATTTTTCATGATTGTTATTTGAGTCATTTCTTGACCCCATGGTGTTTGTTCATTGAGCATGGTTTGGATGACTTTTGGGTGGTTTTGTAGAGCTCCTCCATGTAAGTGTTAGACTTTTTACAGTGAAAACTTGCATCTGGGTGTTCATCTCAGAGACTTCACTGCATGGCCTACTTATTGCCTGACCACTAAGAGATCACCCGGAACCTATGGCACCGGCTCTATCACTAATGCAGTAACAGTGTTGCTTCTCCCCATATGACAGGGTATTGGTCCTCCTTAGGGAGAGCACCTAGAAGGTGTGAGGAGACTTATAAGACCATGTATGCACCTCTGGGAAATTCATGCAAATTGCATGGTGGAACAATGCCTCTACAGCGCCACCTATTGGAAGGGCAGCATTTCTACAAGTCAATGTTGGACCTTTTAACAGTGATTGGGAATATGAGCCAAAGCCAGCATCTTCTCCAGAAGGAAGAGACCACCATGTACAGACAGACTGTTACGGGTTTTGGCAGTAGGTTGCTGACTTGGCTGGTGAGAGGCCTGCGATGCGGGTTGGGAAGGGCATCGTTTGTGCATAATTCTCTTTTCCTTCTGGATTAGACTCCGGCTTTGGCTCATGTTCCCAGTCATTGTTACAAGGCTTGTTAGAAGGTCTGACATTGGTTTGCAGGAGTGCTGCCTTACGATAGGTGGCGCTGTAGAGGCATTGTTCCATCTTGCCATTTGCGCAGCATTGAGGATTCTATGGTGTGTTCAGCCGAGGCAAATATAGATATTACAATATCCTATCAAACCTCAGGATTGAAGGAGACACCGGAGCCTCCCGCAGGCTCAGCTTCCTAGAAATGGGCTGACGTGGAGTGTGAATGGGGACAGAAAGTGACCGCTGACAGATCTGAGAGAGTCCGGCTGGGATCACATGAAAACGCCTCGCATCCAAGGGGCTTTCACATGGTGGGGGGCGCGATATGGGGGCGGGATTCATGGAATCCAGTGAAGGCAGCCTAAGGGCTCATTTACGCAGGTGTATGCAGTTTCAGTGCATGAAAGTCGCACCATTTTCACGAAACTCTGCGCATTTACTGCTTATTTTGTTCTTGCAGTTTTTTGCGCATGTTCACTGCGCTTGATTTGATAGAAAAGAAAATTAAAATGCGAGAAGGTTCCTTCGTTGTCTCCGGCCTTCATGTGTAAATGCGCAGTGCGTATGCAGGTATCGTGTATTCTCTGCGTTTTTACGCCATACCATAGACTTCAATGGGCTAGTCAGTGTATAATACGGACCAGAGCGGGACACGCTGCGATTCTTTTTGCACGTCTGAATGCCTCAGATCCGGGGGGCTTCAGCTGTCTGTGGTGGGGATGGAAAAACACAGACCTCAAATCCGCCCGGTGAACGAGCCTCAGGCCTCCTTCACATGACCGAATGCAGTTTTTATGTTCGCCTGTGCGCACCGTATAATCACTTCAACGAAGATTTGATGCGATCGAGTCCCGTGGGGTTGTTGTTTGCGTATTAAAAGCCACTCACACCGGGCGCTGCTGTGTGTAAGTAAAAAAACACGCAGCACCGATGGCTATGAAATGCTCGGAATGACCAACAATGCCCAATTAGGGCCGTCTGTCTCCCAGCGTTGTCCGCAGAGTAACTCCCTTCCCCTCCCTTTTTTCCAGCTGCCATGGACGTCTATTGGAGCTTGCTGCATATCAGGGCATAAATAGTGCAAGACCGATCTTTTCACGCAATGTATAAAAAATACGAATGAAAACGGTCACACGGGTCCTATTTTTTCTCACGTGATTATTTTACATGCCGAAAAAATCGTTTGTCTGAATGAAACAATTTAAGTCCACGGCAGGGAGTCGGGAAGGAATTTTTCCCCCAAAAGGGCTAATTGGTTTCTGGCCTTGGGGTTTTTTGCCTTCCTCTGGATCAACAAAGTAGGATAGAAGGCTGGACTAGATGGACAATGTCTTTATTCAGCCTTACATACTATGTTACTATGGCATCGCCTGGGCGCAGTTTATGGGCGATTTTCTTACGCGCCGAAATACCTGTGTAAATACGGTCGCTAACTAAGCCCTTAAGTGTAATTACAGGGGCAATATTAACACACAATTTTCATTCGAATGTGAAGCGTTTTTTTATTTTAACTGTTAGAACAAAATGCAATTTTTTTTCATGTGCACAAAAATCTAAAAAATATAAAATTTAAAAAATAAAAATGATTAAACATTAAAAATAGAAAAATAGTAAAACAAAAAAAAAACTTTTTGCGCACTTTCCTTTTTTTGTTTAAAAGTCATTAAAAAACCTGCACATTTTGTATCCTCGTACCCATAATGACCCGAAGAATGAACTGAACAGCAATAAAAGTGATCAAAAAATGATATCGCTTAAACTTACAACTCGTCAAACAAAAACAAGTCATCGTAGATCTGCGGCGATGGAACGGTAAATAAAGTTACAAGACTTTCAACACAGTGAGGCAAAAAAGAATATATATATATTTTTTAAAGAGTTATTGTACAAAAGAGGGAAAACCTAAAAAGTATCTAATTTCCGTATTGTCGTATGATTGTATCAACCTGCAGCCAACATGTATCATGTGACGTATGCTGTATGATTAACACTGGAAAAAATAATGGCAAAATTGATGTTTTTTTTAATAATAAAAAGCTAATAATACATTATATGTACCCAAAAAATGGTCCCAATAAAAACTACAGCCCGTCACATAAAATACATCCCTCATGCCGCCGTGTGGACAGAACATTAATAAAGTTAAGGCTTTTGAAAAGTAGAGACAAAAATCCTCCAAAAATCGTCACGTCCTTAGGACCAAAATAGGGTCATAAAGATGGAGACTTTAACGGAGGTGCGATGAGAGGCGGGCCCTTATATATATATAGCCGGCCGCACAATGAAGCCGGTGAGCAGAGGGGGGTAAGCGCTGTAAGTAGTATCTCACCTGCCTTGTGGGAGCAGCTGCTGGTGGTTAGACCTCCCGTAACGCCATTCACCTCCTCTCTAGCAGCAATGCGAAGGATCTCCGCAGATACGTAACCCCAGTGCTGTCCAGCCAGGGTCTGACTTGGTAACTCAGATCTGCTCTTCCCCCTGGAATCTTTGACTCAGGTTACAGTGAGGATATATATAGCCGCTGACTCTCCGCACACTATCTCAGATTCCAGCCTTTCACGGTAATTAACCACTCATCTTCCAGCGGTCCTCACATATTTACCCTCCCATAATTACAGCACACACCTGTGACTTTAAGAGAGTTGGCATCAGTGTGGGTTATTTAGACTTTACCTACTTTATCCTATGTACACTATGTTGGCAGAAGTATTGGACGCTCATAGAAAAGTAAATGTCATTTTATTCCCATTTTTCAGTCGGGTGTTGGACCACCTTTGGCCCCAATGACTGCAGTAACCCTCCACCAAATTCCCATAGATTTGCCTCCATTCCTCAGGAGATTCAGATAGTGATGCGGGGAATGATGGGTGTGTTGGGCGTGCACAGATACAGTGTTCTAGTTCGTCCCAAAGATGCTCGATGGGACTGAGATCTGGACTTTGGGTCGGCCAATGAAGTTCACAGACGTTCTGCCCCCCAAACCAAGCCTCAACACTGCATGCTATATGTGTGCTCAGTCATGTTGGCAGAGACACAGAGCTGTACCAGGTAATACCAAATAGTCTAGAACATCTCAGACGGCAAACGTTTACACTGACTCCTGGTATGCATTTGGCATAGCTCATGATTACGGCCCAATATGGAAGGCCAGACAGTTTCTTACCTCAGCAGGACAGCCAATTAAGAATGGTGCAGCAGTGCAGAGTCTCATGGAGACCCTACTCCTACCTGACAAAGTGGAAAGCTCACACCAATTCCTACACTTGAGAAGCAAGAGGCAATGCCCTCGCAGAAAGCACAGCAAAGGCAGCGGCCCTCATGCCAAGGAAGAAAGAAGATACTGACGGCACAAGTCATTGACTAAAACTTGGACATTGATAAAAATGTAATATGCTAAGGACTTTACAGTTACAAGCCAGCAAGGAAGAAAAGGTAAAATAGACTAAAAATGGGAGCAACAGAACTTGCCTACCACGGTCCCTGTACCCCATGATGGCCCAGCTAATGCATAGAACAACGCACCTATCAAAAGCAGCAATGATGTCGACGTTTGAACAAGCACGGGTGGCTCCTGGGTTCTCTACAGCTGCTGGATCATTCGTCCAATCTTGCATGATCTTTGCCATAGGCAACTCAGGGCAGAAGTAAATTGGCCACATAACACTTGCCGGGGCCACTCTACCCATTTCAGGGATTGCAATTTGACTACATTCAGCTCCTACCTGTTGGGAAGTATGAATATGTGCTTGTTGTTGTTGATGTTTTTTCAGGTTGGAGGCCGACCCTGTTACCAAGGTAAATGAGCAGGTAACCGCAAAGAAGCTCATGAATGAGGTAATCCGCAGATATGGGGTACCGGAAGTGATTGGGTTAGACAGAGCTACACACTTCACAGGTGAAATAATGCAACACATTATGTCTGCTTTGGGTATATCCTAGGCCTTTCACACACCCTACCATCCGCGGAGTAGTGGGAAAATAGAAAGGATGAACAGTACCCTGAAATTAAAAAATACAAAAGCCAATGGAAGGAAACGGGCAAACCATGGACTGAGTGCCTTCCATAAGCCCTTTTCTCAGTAAGGTACAGAGCTAACAGCAGAAAAGAAAAGAAAAAATAATAATAAAAGGTTCTGAGATAGCTATCAATTTACATATTATAGTATTTAGAGCCCTGTCATAGGTCTTCGCTCAGACTTTGTCTCCTAGAATGTCACTTTTACCTACAATGCACCCTGCTCATGCCACTCAAAGTTCCACGGTTGCCATGCCCCCAGTCCAGCTACCTTGCTACATCTGGAAAAGGAGGGAAGTGGTTATAATCCCGATAGTTTTGCCTTTCAGCTTGATACACATGACTATGCACTAGATAATGGTCCAGGAGACAGGGGATTCAATCATGTTGATCAGTCATTAGATAACCCCGATTTTGCACCCTTTGTGGATGGATTGAGGTATGGTCAAGTAGGCAGGTTCTATACAGGTTTTGTTGCGCTCTCCTTACCCATCTGGAGAGCAAGGTCATTCTTGAAAGCAAATGAAAAAACAATTAAAAAAAAAGAAAAGGTGTACAACCACTGATGTCAGCTCTCTTGCTGCCCGAGAGAGTGGCCTGAAAACGCAACAAAAGGTCACTTCAAGGATGGCACAAAAGAGGCAACCGTAAATCACCTGGCTGATCAGGGTAGCCAATCTGGCATACCCACTCACAAACACCACCACCAAAAACTGATCTCTGGGGTGGTATACAGTTACAGAGTACCAGAGACAACTGAGAGCAGTGGTAGAGCAGAAAGTTTAAATGGTACCTTAGAAACCACGATCCAGAAGGCCATGGCAGAGCTCAATAGACCATGGACCGAGTGCCTATCCTGGGTACTCTTCTCCGAAAGGTACTCAGCTGACAGAATAGGCCTCAGCCCATATGAGGTACTTTTTGGGTCGGACCCAAGGTTATGATTGTATTTACCGTGATAACTCCGGATGCAGCCTGGTAGGTTGACAAACTGTGTTATTGCTCTCACAAAACGCTTAACTAATGTATATTCTCGAGTGTTTGCTTCCCTGCTAGAGCCTGACAGCTTAGGAGGAACTCCTGTGAAACTAGGAGATTGGGTGGTTACTAAAAGACACGTTTGTAAAGCTCTAGAAGCCATACTTGACGGTCCATAACAAGTGTTGCTGACAACCACTACAGATGTTCAGCTGGAAGGACAAATCCAATTGGATTCACACATCTCATTGCAAGAGAGTCTTCCCACCGTGATGAACATATGCGTTCTTCTAAATTGTTCAATCCCTGTTATCTTTCTCACAGCTATGGTTCCAGAACAGAAGCTCTGAAGGGTCTAATTAGCCTCTTTAAAGAACTAGTAGCAAATTCTGGCATCTCCGACCCCTTTTGATGACTGGTGGACTGATACTTTCGGCAGATGGAGCCACCGGATTTCATTTTTTGCTGATAGAACTTTAGGGACTATTCTTACTGACATTGCTAGTATTGACTGCATTATTCCGTGCCTTCAAGGAACTTTCCCAAAGACTTTTGACAAAGCTGTCCCTGTTATGCATGATGATGCTTTGCCTTTGACTACTGACTCTAAAGCTAAATCTGCTTTCGATCAGCCCTCTTTTCTTGCATTACCTTCCTATGATACTTTTTGTTTATACATAAGATAAGAACGTCGGTTGGGGGATCCGAGGAAGTAGTGTAGGAATACCGGTACTTTCCATCAGGGCATTTGTAAGTACCTGACATAGATGTTTACTTGGCTGCTCTAAAGAAACAAAAAGGAGGAACTGTTGTAGTAATAATAATATAAATGTGTTTCTTAAAGCAGCCTATGCAAATGTATGTATATATACACTACCGTTCAAAAGTTTGGGGTCACCCAAACAATTTTGTGTTTTCCATGAAAAGTCACACTTATTCCCCACCATGCGTTGTGAAATGAATAGACAATAGAGCCAAGACATTGACAAGGTTAGAAATAATGATTTGTATTTGAAATAACATTGTTTTTACATCAAACTTTGCTTTCGTCAAAGAATCCTCCTTTTGCAGCAATTACAGCATTGCACACCTTTGACATTCTAGCTGTTAATTTGTTGAGGTAAGCTTGAGAAATTGCACCCCACGCTTCTAGAAGCATCTCCCACAAGTTGGATTGGTTGGATGGGCACTTCTGGCGTACCATACGGTCAAGCTGCTCCCACAACAGCTCAATGGGGTTCAGATCTGGTGACTGCGCTGGCCACTCCATTACCCATAGAATACCAGCTGCCTGCTTCTGCTGTAAATAGTTCTTGCACAATTTGGAGGTGTGTTTAGGGTCATTGTCCTGTTGTAGGATGAAATTGGTTCCAATCAAGCGCTGTCCACTGGGTATGGCATGGCGTTGCAAAATGGAGTGATAGCCTTCCTTATTCAGAATCCCTTTTACCCTGTACAAATCTCCCACCTTACCAGCACCAAAGCAACCCCAGACCATCACATTACCTCCACCATGCTTAACAGATGGCGTCAGGCATTCTTCCAGCATCTTTTCATTTGTTCTGCGTCTCACAAACGTTCTTCTTTGTGATCCAAACACCTCAAACTTGGATTCATCCGTCCACAACACTTTTTTCCAGTCTTCCTCTGTCCAATGTCTGTGTTCTTTTGCCCATCTTAATCTTTTTCTTTTATTGGCCAGTCTCAGATATGGCTTTTTCTTTGCCACTCTGCCCTGAAGCCCAAAATCCCGCAGCCGCCTCTTCACTGTAGATGTTGACACTGGTGTTTTGCGGGTACTATTTAATGAAGATGCCAGTTGGGTACCTGTGAGGCGTCTGTTTCTCAAACTAGAGACTCTAATGTGCTTATCTTCTTGCTTAGTTGTGCAACGCGGCCTCCCACTTCTTTTTCTACTCTGGTTAGAGCCTGTTTGTGCTGTCCTCTGAAGGAAGTAGTACACACCGTTGTAGGAAATCTTCAATTTCTTAGCAATTTCTCGCATGGAATAGCCTTCATTTCTAAGAACAAGAATAGACTGTCGAGTTTCAGATGAAAGTTCTCTTTTTCTGGCCATTTTGAGCGTTTAATTGACCCCACAAATGTGATGCTCCAGAAACTCAATCTGCTCACAGGAAGGTCAGTTTTGTAGCTTCTGTAACGAGCTAGACTGTTTTCAGATGTGTGAACATGATTGCACAAGGGTTTTCTAATCATCAATTAGCCTTCTGAGCCAATGAGCAAACACATTGTACCATTAGAACACTGGAGTGATAGTTGCTGGAAATGGGCCTCTATTCACCTTTGTAGATATTGCACAAAAAAACAGGCATTTGCAGCTAGAATAGTCATTTACCACATTAGCAATGTATAGAGTGCATTTGTTTAAAGTTAGGACTAGTTTAAAGTTATCTTCATTGAAAAGTACAGTGCTTTTCCTTCAAAAATAAGGACATTTCAATGTGACCCCAAACTTTTGAACGGTAGTGTATATATATATATATATATATATCTGCCTTCATAGAAAATAGCTAACAGTGAAATGGTTAAGTGGTTCATTCTTATGCTGGTATCCTGAAATACACTCCTACGCAAGTTCTACGAGGTCCTGAGATGTATTTCTCATGAGAAACACCTGTGATGCCCTCCGCTCATAGGACGGGGGCTACTTCTTATCTATGTCTTGGATTCCTTAGTCCAGGCAGAGATATTGATAGTCTGTTCTAGTTGCATTTCCTAAAAATTACGTGTTCACATAGTGACATACACCTGGGGTGTAAACATATGTTAATCATCAGCGTCATTACCTACTAGGCCAATCATGAGTTGTTATGATGTTGGGAGGGGTATGCATGTAATTGGTGCGTCATATTCAGTATAACTGTATTGTACTTCCTTACAATAAACCAGAAGGGTATGGGGGCTCACGGAGAGTACCCCTGAGTGCAAATACATATATTCATGCATGAAGCTTCTCATTATAACCAATCTGGAGCAGACCAGTGAAATCTTCTGGAATCGGATTTATTCCCATAACAATAGTGACATCCATCTTTAATGCCAATAGCTCTAGTCTGTCCCAGACCATAACAGAACCTCCTCCAAACTTCACTGTTGGGACCATACAGTCATGTAGAAACCGCTCTCCAGGCAACCCAAGTGCGGTCACCAATTAGTGTATTGTGACTCATTGACCACACTTGCTTCCAATCATTTACAGTCCGACTGTCAGGAATCGAACTGGGGACCTCCTGCGCTCCAGCTTGCACTAGGAGACTTACGTTTTGGGAGAGGTACGGTCTTTATTTGTTGGGGTACGACTGGGCACTTAAGGATTCTTTGGATATAACTTTTCCTGATAGTATTTCATTGTTAGGGGGCGAGAAGGAGTGGCAGCATATGTTTTATAGTGGAGAGCTGACAAACCATCTGGGTCACGGGCTTTGCCTATTTTAAGATTGGTTTAATTGTGATTCTTTGAACATGGTAAGTTTCGGAAGGGGAATGTTCTTCAACAATCCCAGCGGAGGGGGGGGAATGTTGGGATTTAGATTTTATTTAGCTAAAGAGCTGCAGACGTCATGAAATGTTTGAGCGGGCGGATCTGATGGATTATACTGGATTCATTCTTTTGTCTTAGAAGTCCATCAGGTTTGTTAGCTGGTCTTAAATATATCGATTGGGTCCATTGACGGTCTCTCTTGGGCAGAGGGTGTAAGGAAGATTACATTGCATTTTGGTGTCTCCAATGTCTTTAGTCGTTTTTGGTTGGCTATCTCTAGCAGGGTGAGGCATCTTTCCAAGGAGAGTTGAGTTTGTGATTTTTCCCTCTTTTTCTGTGAGGCGATCTGGGATATCTGTCTCCTCATGAAAGCTTTAGGAGATAACCCCCCCCCCCCCCTCCAGACGGGTTGTGAATCGCGGTTTTCGTTTGTATCAAAATATGTTGTGAGGTGTTCAGCTATTTTGGAGAGGGCCACAGAGTCTTCTAGGAGAGTCTCATTCACCCTCCATCTCCCAGAGAAGAACTGGGTGACTTGATTCAGAAAACGTGTCGTTATGATATTGTGATCTGACCATAGATATGGGATAGGTCTCACTAGTGCAAGGGATGGTGGGAGGTGCACGGATCAATCTGGTGATGAACAAGACTTCCTCAGCATGATGGACCTCGTGTCACAAGGCAGATGTGATAACTAAGTGGCTCAACGAACAAAACAGTGATATTTTGGGTCTTTGGCCAGGAAACTCCTGAGATCTCAATCCCATTAAGAACCTGCGGTCAATCCTCAAAAAACAGGTGGACAAACAAAAACACAGAAACCGTGATGAACTGCAGCATTGAGAATGGTTATCATCAGTCAGGATTTGGCCCAGAAGCTACGTAACATAGTAACATAGTATGTTAGGCTGAAGGAAGACAATGTCCATCCAGTTCAACCTGTTTCCACCTCTCTTGTTGATCCAGAGGAAGGCAACCCCCCCCCCAATGAGGCAGAAATCAATTTAACCCATTTTGGTGGAAAAAATTCCTTCTCGATCCTATAATAGCAGTCAGAATAATCCCTGGATCAACGTTTGATTGTCCAAGACCCGGATCACCAACCCTGCTGGTTATTTAATGTCTATATCCTGTAATATCATAGCGCTCTAAAAAGATATCCGACATGCCGGGGCAAATTGTATAAGTCATGGAAAATAAGGGCCAACACTGTAAATATGGAGTCTTTGCCTAAACCTGATGTATTTGCCAAAAAATAGTTTGAAAACATATGAAATGCTGATAATTGTACTTCAGTAACCATAGAAACCCCTGACTGAGGCTGCAGTCACACAGGCGAGCATGATATCAGGACAAGAAACTTAGCCCAATATCCCTCTTGCCGAAGTGTGTTTCACCTGCGGATGCGATACGGATGCGCGGATGCGGGGCGCTTCATGCAAAAACGCCTCACATCACTTCTGTGAAATTGTGATCCTCCGGCGCTTGTTTCACGCGTGTCATAGGACTGGCCATTGATTTCAAAACTCATGTGAGATTCCCACTTGTGGGCATATAGCCTTAAAAGCAGCAAACTGCGTGAAAACCAATATTGGCGTCCGCCTCAAAACGATTGGCCCCGACTGTAAAGCTCAGAGCAAGATGAAAAAACAACATTGTGAAACTAGCCAATACAGAAATCTGAAAGTCATGATGGAAGTGCAGCACGGACGGGGCTTACTTGTCAGAGTTGTAGGACCGGAGCCAGCGGTGGTGCCTGCGGGGCACACGTGTGTGTCTGACATGAAGGATGCAGCCTGTAGCTTCCTGTACATTAGCTGCCGCACACATTACTAATGATGAAGAGCCGTCTGATCATATCATAGCTACAAACATACCAGCAAGAAGATACAAACTGGGATGATCATGAAGAAGGATTTACAGATGTAGCAAACCTTAACTTGACACGTAATTCATTAAAGCGGTTGTCTGGGGCTTTCCCTATTGATGACCTGTTCTCTGGGTAGGTCATCAGTAGTTGATTGGCCGGGTCTGCTGATCAGCTGATCCCTGGACCTGTGGTCAGTGCAGACTGCGCTGGAAGTAAACAGCATTCAGTACTGCAGGCGCAGCTCGCTCTGTGTGAGTGATCGCAGTCGCAATTCTGAACGTCTGGATAGCCATATATATATTATAGGTTAGTATATGGGCTGGGGGTAAACTACCCCCTTAGGTCCGCCTGGGCAGATGATCTTCCTCCATGCAGCAGCATCTTGTAGGGCTGCATGGATCATCCTCCTGGCTCTGTCTGCTCCACTCTGATACTTTAAGGTACCACTGTTAGTGCGTTGGCACCCATGCAACACGTTAGCTTAGTTTTGCTGTATTTACATTATGAGTTTGGCTCTGATGCTGTATTTATGTACTGGGCTTGGTTCTGATCCTGTATTTATGTATTGAGGTTGATTCTGGTGCGGAATTTATGTACTGAGCTTGGTTCTGGTGCCGTATATATGTACTGAGATTGGTTCTGATGCTGTATTTATGTACTAGGCTCGGTTCTGATGCTGTATTTATGTACTGCGCTTGGTTCTGGTGCTGTATTCATGTACTAAGCTTGGTTCTGATGCTGTATGTATGTACTGAGCCTGGTTCTGGTGCTGTATTTATGTGCTGAGGTTGGTTCTGGTGCTGTATTTATGTACTGAGCTTGGTTCTGGTGCTGTATTTATGTATTGAGGTTGATTCTGGTGCTGTATTTATGTACTGAGCTTGGTTCTGATGTTGTATTTATGTACTGGTGTTGGTTCTGATGCTGTATTTATGTACTGGGATTGGTTCTGATGCTGTATTTATGTACTAAGCTTGGTTCTGATGCTGTATTTAAGTACTGAGCTTGGTTCTGGTGCTCTATTTATGTACTGAGCTTGGTTCTGGTGCTGTATATATGTACTGAGTTTGGTTCTGATGCTGTATTTATGTACTAATATTGTTTCTGGTGCTGTATTTATGTACTGGGCTTGGTTCTGATGCTGTATTTAAGTACTGAGCTTGGTTCTGATGCTGTATTTATGTACTGAGCTTGGTTCTGGTACAGTATTTATTCACTGAGCTTTTCTGGTGTGGGAATGCTACATACATATTCACTGAGTATTTGCACATACTGTGGGCCCTGCATTTTCTTGCTTTTATAAATGCATAGCAATTACAAGTTTAAAAAAAAAAAACGCCAGAAGGGCTGAAATACGCATCGAATAGGCGATTGTTGGTCCGTAAATGAGCCCTAAATCCAAGCATTTATTTAGAGAAATAAAACAGAATTGTATCAGATACAAATCTGCACGTACGCATGCAGCAAAAGTTACCTTGACGTCAACTGAAAATTTCTATTTTGCAGTTTTTGTGCCCTTTCAATTGCTTTACAATGGCTTTTGTTGTGATCAGAAGACAATATATTTTCAGTGGCTACAGATAAAGCAGCTTGTTTCGGCAGGTTAGAGCAGAGACGTTCACCCTTCCCACATCTGTAGACCTCTTACATGATCCTGGCATGAGCAGGCAGCATACTAATACTATCAGGAAGGCGCCCGGCGGCGATGGAGAGCCGCCGGCTACAGAGACCCTGCTCACAATATCCGTGGCCGTACTACTTGGCCGGCAGTCACCTCACTCATTCCAAGGCAACTCAGAAAAACAGAAATAGAAGCAACAAACGGACTGCGAGGAACAAGAAGAGACAAACTGTTCCCATATTAGCGGTATTAACCTTCTAAATATGTTTTACAGTAACCGCTACATAACAGCGATGTAACAGAAACCATTACATAAGGCGGAACTTCAGCTGTGAGTCAGACAGTGATTAACGCTGCTCCTGCGGAGGACAGGTAGTTGTGTGCGGCTGTCACTGCAGGGGTTCTGCTTCCATGGGTTATGGCAGTCAGATCAGCCGCGAGCCGCAGCAAGTCCATCTACAGTAATTGTGCCGATGGCTGGATTTAACCCCTTAGTGACCGAGCCTGTTTGTGTCTTAATGAGCAACTCGTTTTTCAGTTTAATCATCGTTTCATCTCTAGAACCATAACTTTTCATTTTTCCGTCGACCTCGCCGTATGAGGTTTTTTGCGGGACAAGTTGTATTTTTAATGGCATTGTCTTTGGGTACATATAATGTATTGTAGAACCCTTATTAAACATTTTAAGGGGGATTGGAGGAAAAAACAAGAACTTCTGTCATTCGTTTTTTGGATTTCATTTTTACGGTGTTCAGTGTGCAAAAAAAAAAGTGCTACCATGTTCTTCTCCAGTCGGCATGATGGCGGTGCTACCAGGTGTAGGGCTTATTCACATGAGCGTATATCGGCCGCTGTTTTCACAGCTGGCCGATATACGCTTCCATCTGAGCAGTCCCCCCCCTTCCCTCCCCCTCACCGATTCTCTGTCTTTCTCCTCCCCTCCGGCTGTTTGCAATGGGAGGGGGTGTGGCAGGGCAGAGCTAAGCTCCTGCCACTCCTTCTCCGCATCTCCTACCTGCTCCTTGTCCATAGCCAGCAATGGGAGGGGGTGGGGGCGGAGCTTAGCTCTGCCCAATTCCGCCCCCTCCCATTGCAAAGAGTCGGAAGGGAGCAGTGAGGAGGTGAGCCGGGGAGGGGGAGGGAAGTGGAAGACAGCTCAGATGGTGGTGTATATTGGCCGTCCGTGTTTTTATTTTTCCATCCCCAGAGCTCTATGGGGGGTTGTTTGTTGTGGGGTGAACTCTGTCTTCATTTATCCTGTTTTTGGAAACATATGACGTTTTGATTGCTTTTTATTCCATTTTTTTTAGAAGCAAGATGAGCAAAATCTGCAATTTATTATTTTAACGGCGATGTAACATTAATTCTGCCGACAGTGCGATCACACCAAAACCAAACTTATATAGGTAATTTTTTTTTTACAACTTTTTCACACTTTGTTTTTTTTATATTTTTGTTTATCACTGGATTCAATGACCCCTAATATTTTAGGTTTTTTGGTCAGTGGTGCTATGAAAGGGTTTTCTTGCGACATGATGGGACCATCTGTTGATACATTTTAAGCCAAGATAGTCAAAATGAGCTATTTTCGTCACGCTTTTTGTATTTTTTTCATGGCATGCAATGTGCGAGTTAAATAATGTACAAACGTTTTGCTCTGGGTCATTACGAACGCATCGATACCACATGTGTCATTTTTCTTTTACATAGTAAAGGGGGATCCATGGAGTTTTGACATTTTTATTTTTATTATTTTTTTACAATATTTTTTTTGTACTATTTTATAACTTTTTATCTTTGTTCCACTAGGGCAGGGGTCCCCAACTCCAGTCCTCAGGGACCACCAACAGGTCATGTTTTCAGGATATCCTATAGTAAGAACCCCCGTGACAATGTCTGAGGACCGACAATAATTACATCACCTGTGCAACACTGAGGAAATCCTGAAAACATGACCTGTTGGTGGTTCCTGGGGACTGGAGGTGGGAACCCTGCACTAGGGGACTTGAATATCAGAATCTTATATCATTCTTCTAATACACTGCTATACTTCAGTATAGTGCAGTACCCCCAAGGGGAACATGGAGAGAGCCAGTGTGGTGGGAAGTGGAACATCAAAAGTGTGAGTAACCATGGACAAGCTGTTCTGAAGAGTTAGCAGAGGAGAGAGAGAAGGACAGGAGTTTGTTCAGGGATAAACTGCACAAGAAGCTAATACAGTCGATCAAGCCAGAAATAGTCAGCTCCTTGTAGCCCCAGCCAGAGAAGCTGGAATGTCCAGTCAGGAGGACCAGAAGGGGGAAAGTCAACCCTAATTTCTCAAGTTTAATCAAAGTGTTTTTCTAATGCAAAGTTGTCTTCATCTACCTCAAGTTAATGTAATTCAAGTTGTGTAACAGCTGCCAATAAAGAACTCTCCCCCTAAAAATAAAGGGATAAAGTGTTTTACCAACTGCTTCCCGGAGTACCTTCCCACCACCTATTCTGAGGTACCACACTACACACTCCAGGCAAGCACTACTACCCCCATTTTTGTTTAGGTCTCAACTTTTTTGTATTTATTATTTTTGTTTGGAATGGGTCCATACCCATATACAGACTGGCGTCACGACAAAACAACATCTTCCCCTACCAACTCCACAGTTAGTGCCCCACTGGAGGTATCACCAGTTTACCATGCCGGCCCTGCAGGCAGCATGCAGTGAGAACGGCAAAAATTTACCGCTTTCTAGCTCCACGTCCAGACCATATTCACCACTTTTCCAGGAGGAGCAGCAGAGCCACCATGACTACCATCTTAATTTCACTCACTGTTTAACCCCTCCTAGGTCTGGCCTGCTGCAATAGCAGTGTATTAGAAAGCCTATGAAGCTCAGACAAACACAGAGCCCCATAAGCCACCATAGCTGGTAGATTAGGAGGCTATATTCAAGCCTCTGGGTGACATAGCAACCCATTGGGACCCTGAAATCACATCACAGAGGTCTGATAGGTAACAGAGGGAGCTCCCTCCCGCTGTCAGTTTTTTACAAGCTGCGGTTGCACTGATCACGGCGTGTAAACTGTTAAACACTGTTTATTAGAGCAAATGCCAGGCTGTCCTCACACAGCCGAACACCCACTCTCCTTGGCACAGGAGACCCATGCCACTCTTCTGAAGCAGCCATCTCAAAAGATGGCGCTGCAGAATAAAGCCCATAAAGGCCGCTCAAAAGGAATATGGCCGGTCGTTAAGGGGTTAAGTTGGTTTTAATGGGAGAGCTATCGCAAAATTTAACACATCTAAGCAACAGTTTTGCTGGTTATATACGGGCACCAACCGGGTAACGAGCGAGAATTCGTTCACTAGTCGCGTAGATTCAGCTCATGTAAAAAGTGTTGCTAGTTGATTAATTATCTTTCACCGATTGTCCAACATCTCTGCAGGGGGGTGCGCCTTGTTCAGCATGTGCCTCCCACTGAACCCTGATTGGTTCCTGCCATTTTTGGGCTATTTTTCTAAAACACATCTATACGTGCCGGTGACCTTCATTTGAACACTCGCTGCTGCCGTCGCTCCCTGGTTTGATCTTTGGCCTCCTTTGCGGACCGCTTCTGCATACTTAGTGTGTTCAGTGGGCAACCAATAGGCATGTATTGTGGGGAGCCGGCGAAATTTCAAACACGCCTGCCAAACAACCGGACGCTCCCTAACGAGTTGCTGAATGTTGTAAATGATCCCAACAATTTGTTCAACAATCGCGAAATTCAACAAGTGAACAACAATCACACTTACAGAAGTGGATGATCTTGTTGATCATGCGGCCGTGCATTAAATCCGCGGTCAGTTATAGCACCGCATACGCTGCGAATTTCGGCCAATGGACTCCAGGGAAGCTGCCAAGTTCTGCAGTAAATCTACACCCAACTGAAGCCGCGGATGTGAAAAGTCGACTTGTCACACGGAAATCTGCACATAATCCACGGCAAATCGGTGCGGTGTGAACACGGCCTGCGGCTGGTGTCACATGGGCTCGTTTGCAGAAATGCCACCTTTTTGCGGGTTTTGACTCAGTCGAGTTTTTTTTGCTACAAAGAGTGACTGACGCAGATGTTCGCTTTAGGCCAATAGGGAAACATGAAAAGCCGACAAACAGTGACATTTTTTTTGTAGTGGCTTTTTTTCTCACTTTTGGTGTCTTTTTAGGGTCCATGTTTTTTTTAATCTCTGTGGGCTCTGGGTCTGGTATTTATTCTCAAGCACCAAAGAAAAAGCGCGTGTAACTAAAACACAGAGAGGTCCTTCAGGAACGGCGGACTATTCCGCCAGCAAAAAGCCAGCATTTACCGTAGAAGAGGCTCATACCTAAAAGTGCGTCTTGTTTTCGGATTCATTAATAAAAACAGAAGCCGGGTTACTTCCTTTTGTGTTTTGAGCCTTTTATACGCAGAAGCTCGCTGTATATGGGGATGTGTATCCGTAGACCGGTGAGAGCGCCCATGCTGACCCTGTCCACCACCAAAAGTGCCTGCAATGGGAACGTGAGCATCAGAACTGGACCAATGAGCAACGGAAGAAGATGACCTGGACTGATGTACATGTGCCACTTACCTGGCAAACAGATGGCACCAGGATGCAGCATGGGAAGAGAAAGAGCCAGCAGAGCCAGCTTGATGCTTAGGGCAATGCTCTGCTAAGCACTTGGGTCCTGACCTCATGTGGATAAGATATGTACCACCAACCTAACATTGTGCAGACAAGTACCTACTCAGGAACAGGACAAAGTGATGACGATGATGACTTATCCTTCAAATTCCCAGATCTCAAGCCGATGAAGTACCTGTGGGATGTGCTGGAAAACAAGTGGATCCATGGAGGCCGCACCGAGCACCCTACAGGACTTACAGGATCTGCTGCCCACATCCGATACCACAGGACACCTTCAGAGAACTTGTGAAGACCTTGATGGGCAATACAAGTGGAACCTACATCTTCACTTTAATATTATGGAAATTATCAGATTTCTTGTGAGGCTCATATTTGGTTGAGGGGGATTGTTTGACGTTATATGAAGATTTCAGCTGCAATAATGGCCCATCTGGTAGTCACAGCCCTAAAGTTAAAGTGGAACAAGGTACATGTTGTGACAGAATGTATATTCCATGAGTCGTGTACAGTGTATTGTGCATCATTATTATGTCACTTCTATAAGTACTTTTAGTCCTGCTAATGGCTTCTAATTGAACTCAGGGAGCCAGCAGAGAAGAAGGAAGGAGCTGGAAGCCGGAGCCGCCGTGCCGGAGAGTGAGTGTGGTGGCGACCACCCACGGCTGCAGGAGCAGGGCGTACCGTCTGACTGCCTGAGGAGTGCCATTTATTCTGTCTTGCCTCCCACTCTTTGGAGAACCTTCCGGCCCCACTGGTGCATGCTTCTGGATTATGGTTGAGCGTGTAGTAATGTCTGAGGGTTGATAGCATAGCCATACTCAGATAATTCCTTCCCAGTGTTGGGTTCCAGCTGTTTGAAAAAGGGGCCCAGACCCTCGAAATGCGTTACTAGCTGGCTACAAATAAAACTAATTTCATAGTAACATAGTATGTTAGGCTGAATGAAGACAGTGTCCACCTAATTCAGCCTGTTTCTACCCCCCCCCCCCCCAGCCCTATCCCCGTACTTATTGATCCAGAGGAAAGCAAAAAATAAACCCAATGAGGCAGAAGCCAATTACCCCATTTTGGTGAAAAATGCCTTCCCAACTCCATACCAGTCACAGTAATCCCTGGATCAACATTTTGAAAGTTCCTACCTGTCTCCCAAGACCCGGATCAACAACCCCGCTGGTCAGCTAATGTCTATATCCTGTAATATCACAGTGCTCTAGAAAGACATCTAGTCCCTCTTACACTCCTCTATGGATCCTGCCATCACCACGTCCTCAGGCAGAGAGTTCCACAGTTTCACTGCTGTGAGCATTTAGCGCTGCCCATTCATTTCAATGGGTGATGGAGGGCTGAAAACGGCCAAAAATAGAACATGCATAATGTCAAAGAGCAGCGTTGAAGAGTTGTGTGAGCCGCCCCATTGAAATGAATGGAAGCGTTATACAGCGGTTAGTGCTGCACTGAAAAAGCATCGCTAAACGCTGTAGAAAAACGCCTGTGTGAGGGAGGCTGTACAGTAAAGAACCCCCTTCTGTGTTGGTGATGAAACCTGCTTTCCTCTAGGCGTAGCGGATGCCCTCTTGTTACCGTCGCAGTCCTGGGTATAAACAGATCCTGGCAGAGATCCTTGTATCGTCCCCTCATGTACTTATACATAGTTATTTGGTCGCCCCTTACCCGTCTTTTTTCCGGGGTGAATAATCCCAGTTTTGGTGCCTCTCTGGGTATTCCAGTCCCTCATTCCATGTATTAGTTTAGTTGCCCTTCTTTGTACCCCTTCAGTACTGTAACATCTTTCCTGAGCCCCGGTGACCAGAACTGTGCGCAGTATTCCATGTGGGGCCTAACAACTGCCTTATATAATGGGGGGTAATATTCTCACCCCTCGCCCCTATACCTCTTTTAGGTATTATTGTATCTTGTCACTACCCAGAAACTCGAGGTGTGACAGGGCTGGGATGCAGGAACGCCCATGTTATACCCCTAGCTCCCGCTAGGCTGACTTCTGTAAGGTCCTCGCAGCAGCGTGTATAGTGATTTTAGCCTGGGCTGGAGGGTTAGGGGTTCGTTTTCCTGTTAGGCTTATATTAGCTGTAACATGGAAGCATTTAGAGTTAAAAATCTATGCCTAACAGGAGAACGAACCCCTAACGCTCCAGCCCAGGCTAAAATCACTACACACGCTGCAGCAATGTGTTTTCCCATAGCAGCCATCCTCCTTCCATCTCCCCTGCCCAATCAGTAGCTGCCACCTCCCCTCACTGTGTAATCCTGGCGGCGCTGGAGGAATCCGCCTGCAGTGAGGCCATCCCTCCGCTGCCTCACTGCTCTGGCTGTGTGTCTGCTGCCGCCGCCACTGGTGGTGCTCCCAGCCTTGCTGCTGTGGTCCCCAACGAATTGCACTCTCCTGCCTCTGCATTGTCTGGATCTCCTTCCGCCGCCGCTTTGGAAAGAAGGGAGACAGACAGCGGGGAAGAAAACGACACTGACAGCAGCAGCGGGGAGGTAACATGAGGGCCGGGGAAGACATGGGGAACACACGCACAGTGGGAAGCCAGGGAGAGTGACAAGCAGCAGGGAGGTGAAATCTTCGGAGAAGATTACTGGCCTGCTAGGACCTGTACGGGAGGCAGCTCTGCAGCCAATCAGGTATAGGGGGCGTCACCGGCCTGTCAATCTTGTCTCCACCACTACTTCTGGTGGTGATAAGATACAATAATACCCCTCTTTTAATGCATCCCAAGACTTTATTAGCTTTTCAGCAGCTGACTGGCATTGATTGCTCCTGTTAAGTCTACAATCCACTAGCACCCCCAGGTCTTTTCCCTAGCAGTATACCATTTAGTGTATATTGGTGACATCCGTTTCTCCTGCCCATGTGCATAACCTTACATTTATCCACATTGAACTTCATTTGCCATTTTTCCCCCCAAGCCCCCAGCTTATCCCGGTCCGTTTGTAGCCGCACATTGTCCTCTGTTGTATTAATTGTCTTATATAATTTTGTATCATCTGCAAATATTGATATTTTGCTGTGCAGCCCCTCTATCAGGTCGTTGATAAATATGTTGAACAGAATGGCTAGTACTGAACCCTGTGGCCACCCACTAGCAACGGTGGCCCAATCAGAGTACGAACTGTTTATTACCCCCTTCTGCTTTCTATCTCTGAGCCAGTTCTTTACCCAGATACACACGTTTTCCCCCAATCCGAGCTGCTCATTTTATATATCAGCCTATTATGCGGCACGGTGTCAAATGCTTTAGAGAAGTCCAGATATACAAGATCAATAGATTCTCCCTGGTCCAGCTTAGAGCTTACTTCATCGTAGAAGCTGATCAGATTGGTCTGACATGATCGACCCTTCATGAACCCATGCTGGTGAGGAGTTATTCCGTTGTTCTCCTTGAGGTATTCTAGGATGGCGTCTCTCAGAAACCCCTTGAATATTTTTCCAGTTATTGAAGTGAGACTTACCGGCCTGTAGTTACCAGGCTCACTACTTGACTCCTTTTTGTCTATTAAAACCACATTGGCAATGCTCCAATCCAGTGGTACAACCCCGGTCACAATAGAGTCCGTAAATATAAGAAATAGTGGCCTGTCTATCACATCACTTAGTTTCCTTAGAACCCTTGGGTGTATTCCATATGGGTCCAGCGATTTGTTGATTTTAATCTTTTTTAACCGCCTCTACACTTGTTCTTGCGTTAGGCAAGTGATATGTTGCGGGGTGTTCGTTTTATCCTCCTGCATCTCGTGTGACATTTCTTTTTCCTGTGCAAATACACTTGAGAAAAAAGCTATTTAATAGATTTGCCTTCCCCCCATCGTCTTCTATGGTTTCTCCTGCATTATTTGTTAAAGGGCCAGTGCTCTCAGTGCAAATCCTTTTGCCGTTTATATAATTGAAAAATAGTTTAGGGTTATTTTTGCTCTCTTTATCAATCAGTCTTTCTGCCTCCACCTTGGCAATTTTGATCCTTTCCTTACATCATTTGTTTTTTCTACTGTATGTTTTTAGCGCTTCTTTGCTGCCTTCTTGTTTTAGTAATTTAAACGCCTTCTTTTTTTCGGTTATTGCCCCTCTTACAGTCTTGTTGATTTCCTTTTACTTGTAGTTCTTTTATTTTTAAAGGGTATGAACTGCTCACATGAGGTGATCAGGATGTTTTTAAACTTCTCTCATTTGTCTCCTCTACAATTATTTTTAAGGAAGTTGTCCCAATTAATGTTACCGATAGTAGTTCTGAGCTGATCAAATTTTGCTTCACTAAAGTTTAGTTTATTTTGTCTTCCTATTGAATGACAGCTGGAAATTAATTATATTGTGGTCACTACTTCCCAAGTGTCCCTCAAGCTGCACCCCCGTGATTCTGTCCGGTTTGTTAGGGCCCATTTACTCACAAAGATGATTGCTCCTAAAGATGGCTTTTGAGCGATTATTTTGCATAAACTATTAAATAGTACAAATGCCAATTAGTAACTTATTAATGCGTGTGAGCTATTATATTCAGAGCTATATTCAGAGAACAGTGGGTGGTCTGTTCTCTGAATACAATTCTTTTGTTCTGCCATGGGGCTGGTTATCAGCGCTCCCCATGGAGAACACAGCGTGAAGTCTCTGCTATCAGCTCTTCTGCCAAAAAATGGATTTTATGGCAAACATTTACACAGAACATTTACACACAACAATTATTGCTCAAAAGATGGCTTTTGAGCTAATTTTGGGTGAATAATCGTTGTGTGTAAAAGGGTCTTCAGTTAATAATAAGTCCAGGATAGCGCTCCCTCTAGTTGGCTCCCGTACAAATTGGGTAAGGTAGTTATCTTTAATTGTTCTCAAGAACTTATCACCCCTGTGAGAGTCGCAGGTTTCATCTTCCCATATTATATCCGGATAATTAAAATCTCCCATAATAATTACTTAATTGCGGTTTGGCACCTCTTCTATTTGCCTTATTAAAAAGTGTTCAGTTTCTTCTGTTGCTTTTGATGGCCGATAGAAAACCCCTATCAGGATTTTGCTATTTTTCTCCCTGTATTTCTACCCATAGAGATTCCACATGTTCATCTCCTACTCCTATATCTTCTCGTAGCCTCGGCATTAAGTAGGATTTAACATACAGACACACCCCTCCTTTCTGGTTCACCGCCCAACCGCACTTATCATCAAGCCATGTTTCCATTATTCCTACTATGTCGTGGTTTTCCTCAGACATTCTCGCTTCAAGCTCACCCACTTTACTGATCAGATTTCTTGCATTTGTTTCCATATAATTTATACGGTTGTTGTTATTCTTTATATTCATTATGCTACTTATTGTATCTGTCAGGACAGTGTCCGGGATATGGGGGTCCCTGAGATATCCCGCAACCCCTGTCCCTGCCTACTTGCCCCCCTGGGCTACCCCCCAGGGCGACAACTGGGCGACGGTCCCTACCCTCACTAGGGAAGCGGGACACGGGAGACAAACAGACACTGAGACAAGCAACGGTAGAATGGTCAGACAATCCTGGTAGGCAACAAGAGGGTACGCAGTACGGAGGGGTCAGGCAAAAACGTAGTCAAGTCCAAAAGCAGGTGTCAGAAAAGCCGAGGTCACAAGAGCAGTCAGGATAAACGCGGGTGCAGCTGGAGAACCAAACTAACACTGGCAAGGCCTGAGAGGAAAACACACCTATTTAAATGCTGTCAGCGCTCCCGCCCCAGAAGCTGATTGGGGCGGGGAGCCTGACAGCAGCAGGGCTAATCAGGGCGGTGCTGGGGGCACGCCCCCAGTCTCACTGCACAGACAGTTACCAGGGAAGCCAGCCTGGTAGTCAAGCGACTAGAAGCACCAGCTGCCTCCCTAGCAACCCGGCGGCGACCAGTCTTACAGCGGCCCGGGGAGATCACAAGAACCGGGGTACCTCTGCGCCGTGCTCCTGTACCCCGGGTGGCCGGACCGGTGGTGCGGGCCCGGCGGCCCCGAGAGTTGCCGGTTCTGACAGTACCCCCCCTTCTACGGGGGGACACCGGACCCCCATGGCCAGGTGCGGGCTTAAGCGGGAAAGCCCTGTGGAATGCCTGGACTAGGCGTGGCGCATGCACGTCCCTGGCAGGGACCCACGTCCTATCCTCAGGGCCAAATCCTCTCCAGTGGACCAGGTACTGCAGCCCACCTCTAACCCGTCGGGCATCCACAAGCCTTTCTACTTCATACTCCAGTTCCCCCTGTACCAGAGAGGGAGGAGGCGGGTTCTGGGTGGGGAGAACTGGAGTCACATACTTCTTAAGCAAGTTCTTGTGAAAAACCTTGTGGATCTTCCAGGGGTCAGGAAGTGCCAACTTATATGACACCGGGTTGATAACCTGAGAAACCGTAAATGGGCCAATGAACCGAGGAGCAAGTTTCAGGGAGGGAACCTTAAGTCTCAGATTCTTAGATGATAATAAAACCTGCTCCCCGACCACAAAAGGTGCAGAGATAGTACGTCTTTTATTTGCGTATTTACGCAGTTTCTCTTGGGAACCCTGAAGGTTCTTACGAACCTGGGCCCAAACTGTGCACAGTTCTTCGGCGGATATGTCGGCGGCCGGATTGTTCGAGACCAAAGGAGTAGAAAGCGAGAACCGGGGATGGAACCCATAGTTACAAAAAAAAGGTGACAGTTGGGTCGACGAGTTACCATGGTTGTTAATAGCAAATTCGGCGAGAGGTAAGTAGTTGGCCCACTGATGCTGGTTATCAGAGACAAACAGTCGCAGATACTGGATAAGTTCTTGGTTCATCCGTTCCGTTTGTCCGTTACTCTCGGGATGGAAAGCGGAGGAAAAGGACAAATTAACGTTTAGATTTTTACAGAAGGCTCGCCAGAAGCGAGCGACGAACTGAACCCCTCTATCAGACACAATATCCTCGGGGATCCCATGTAACCGAACAATCTCCTTGATGAACATCTCAGACAAAAGTTTGGCGTTAGGCAACTTGCCAAGTGGAACAAAATGAGACATTTTGGAGAAACGGTCAACTATTACCCAAATGACCGTATTCCCCAGCGAGGATGGCAGATCAGTAATAAAATCCATGGACAAATGGGACCATGGCCTGGACGGAATGGGCAAGGGCAGAAGAGGCCCCTCAGGACGTCTCCTGAGGTTCTTCCCCCTTGCGCAAACCGGGCACGCGGACACAAATACCCGTACATCCTTGGCCATGTGCGGCCACCAATAGAGTCTGGCCGCTAACTCCAGAGTACCCCTGATACCGGGGTGTCCAGCTAGGACTGAAGCATGTGTCTCCTCTAACACTTTCAATCTCAGTGACAACGGGACAAATAATTTGCCTTCCGGAAGGGCTTCAGGAGCAGATTGTTGAGCGGCGTGAATGAGAGGTGAAAGGTCGGAGGAGACAGCAGCGAGGACCACCCCAGGGGAGAGAATGCTCTCAGGCTCCGGCTCGGAAGGTTCCGGAGAACCAAAACTCCTCGACAGGGCATCAGCCTTGACATTCTTAGAACCGGGTCTATAGGTAACAACAAAATTGAACCGAGAGAAAAACAAGGCCCAGCGGGCTTGCCGAGCATTTAACCTCTTAGCGGAATCTAGATAAGTGAGGTTTTTATGGTCAGTGAGTACCGTAATCTGGTGATGGGCTCCTTCCAAAAAATGCCTCCACTCTTCGAAAGCCCACTTAATCGCCAGCAATTCCCGGTTGCCTATATCATAGTTCCGTTCGGTGGACGAAAACTTCCTAGAAAAATAGGCACACGGTCTAAGGTTGGTGAGAGTGGAGGGACCTTGGGACAGTACCGCTCCCACACCAAACTCAGAGGCATCTACCTCCACCACAAAAGGACTGGACAGATCCGGTTGTACTAGGACAGGTGCAGACGAGAACGCCGCCTTTAGGGTATTGAAGGCCCTCAGAGCCTCAGAAGACCAGGTCCTCACATCTGCCCCCTTTCTGGTGAGGTCCGTTAGAGGTTTAGCCACCACGGAGAAGTCTTTAATGAATTTGCGATAG
The DNA here is from genome assembly GCF_035609145.1 of Eleutherodactylus coqui. NCBI lineage: Eukaryota > Metazoa > Chordata > Amphibia > Anura > Eleutherodactylidae > Eleutherodactylus > Eleutherodactylus coqui. The sequence continues at coordinate 6,053,896 of NC_089842.1, read as the reverse complement.
TAGTTGGCGAAGCCGAGGAAGCGTTGAAGGGCTTTCAACGACCCTGGCTGGGCCCACTCCGTGATGGCCTTCACCTTTTCAGGATCCATCTGGAAGTCGCATGGCGTGATGATATACCCCAAAAATGATATCTTTTGTACCCCGAAAACACATTTCTCGAGTTTAGCAAACAGCTTGTTATGTCTGAGTCGAGCTAGCACAGTCTGAACATGAGTATGGTGACTCGGCAAGTCGGAGGAAAAAATCAAAATGTCGTCTAGATATACAACCACGAACACCCCCATGATATCCTGAAACACTGAGTTCATGTACCCCTGAAAAATGGCGGGGGCGTTACACAATCCAAAAGGCATAACTAGGTATTCAAAATGCCCGAGGGGCGTATTGAAGGCGGTTTTCCACTCATCCCCCTCCCGAATGCGGATGAGGTTGTATGCTCCCCTGAGATCAAGTTTAGAAAACCATCGGGCACCAGCGACCTGGTTGAGGAGGTCAGGAATGAGTGGAAGAGCATACTGGTTTCGGACTGTGATTTTATTTAGCTCTCTATAGTCAATACAGGGCCGGAGACCCCCATCCTTCTTCTCAACGAAGAAAAACCCGGCACCCACCGGGGATTCTGAGGGCCGGATGTGCCCCTTGGCCAGGCTGTCCTGGATGTAGTCCCTCATGGATTCTCTCTCTGGAACCGTAACGTTATAAATGCGGCCCTTGGGAAGTTTGGCCCCAGGAATCAAGTCTATTTTACAGTCCCATGCCCTATGAGGGGGCAGAGCTTCAGATAATTGTTTGGAGAACACGTCAGAAAACTCGGAGAGGTATTCTGGTAGGGGGCTCCCCTCGCAGGTGGAGATTCCCACCTTCACCGCACAAAGGTGGTTGGCACAGCGGGGACCCCACTTTACCAGTTCCAACGTGTCCCAATTTACTACCGGGTTGTGCTCCCGGAGCCAGGGGAGGCCTAGGACGACGTCCACAGACAAATCTCTCATCACTAGAAAGGTGCAGGTTTCCACGTGTAAGGCTCCTATAGTAAACCTTACTTCAGGGGTCACCAGATTAACCACCCCTGCTTGCAAAGGAGTGGAGTCCACTCCTGAAACCAGAATCGGAGTTTCTAAACGTAACAAAACCCCGGACAGTTGAGCAACGAAATTAAAGTTAACGAAATTAGCCGCAGCCCCCGAATCAACAAAGGCTTGCCCAGTACGGTGGAAAGCATGAAATTCTAGGGTGCAAGGCACTAACATTTTGGACAACACAGGGAGTACCTTGGCTCCTAGACAGTCCCCCCGATAACTGCCTAGGAGCGGGAGTTCTTCCTGCCGTGGCTTCTTAGCGCAGGTAGCAATGCGGTGACCCGGCTCCCCACAGTAGAAGCAGAGGTTCTTCTTCAGGCGATGTTCCCGTCGTTGCTCGGGGTTCACGGCTCCCAGCTCCATGGCCTCGGTGGTGGGAGGGTAAAAGGTCGGGTCAGTCGAAGAAGTAGACGTGGGGAGTGGGGTGGTCCGAGCGGCGTGTCTGGCCCTCAAACGTCGGTCGGCTCGAATAGCCAGCGACATGGCTTGCTCCAGGGTTTTAGGCTCTGGGTGGGCCACAAGTAGGTCCTTGAGACCCTCAGACAGACCGGTCAAAAATAAGTCTTTTAGGGCGGCATCGTTCCACCGGGATTCCGTACAATGTTGACGGAATTGGGAACAGTAGTCCTCCGCCATCTTACAACCCTGGCGCAGGGCCAGAAGTTTGGAGACTGCGTAGCCCGCCCGGTCGGGTTCGTCATAAATTTGACCCAGGGCGAAAAAAAAGGCGTCAAGGGATAGTCGGGCTGGAGAGCCAGCTGGTAGCGAGAAAGCCCAATTCTGGGGCTCTCCCCTCAGGCGGGTAATTACGATTCCCACTTTCTGGTATTCAGTACCAGAGGAGTGGGGGCGGAGATCAAAGTAGAGCTTGCAGCTCTCTCTAAATGCAAAAAACTGATCTCTCTCTCCGGAGAAGCAATCCGGAAGCGTGGCTCGAGGTTCTGACATCGTTCCTGGAGCGGACGAGGGCTGCATGGGGCCTGCAGCTGCCACTTGTTCCCGTGGCTGCAAGCGGGCTGTTAGGTCCTGGGCAAGGGTCGTAAGGACCTGGACCTGGTTCGCTACAGCCGCCACGGCCTCCATCGAGGGGCTCAAAGTTGCCGGGCGGATGCAAGGGTCTGACCTTAGTTCGGCCAGTGTTACTGTCAGGACAGTGTCCGGGATATGGGGGTCCCTGAGATATCCCGCAACCCCTGTCCCTGCCTACTTGCCCCCCTGGGCTACCCCCCAGGGCGACAACTGGGCGACGGTCCCTACCCTCACTAGGGAAGCGGGACACGGGAGACAAACAGACACTGAGACAAGCAACGGTAGAATGGTCAGACAATCCGGGTAGGCAACAAGAGGGTACGCAGTACGGAGGGGTCAGGCAAAAACGTAGTCAAGTCCAAAAGCAGGTGTCAGAAAAGCCGAGGTCACAAGAGCAGTCAGGATAAACGCGGGTGCAGCTGGAGAACCAAACTAACACTGGCAAGGCCTGAGAGGAAAACACACCTATTTAAATGCTGTCAGCGCTCCCGCCCCAGAAGCTGATTGGGGCGGGGAGCCTGACAGCAGCAGGGCTAATCAGGGCGGTGCTGGGGGCACGCCCCCAGTCTCACTGCACAGACAGTTACCAGGGAAGCCAGCCTGGTAGTCAAGCGACTAGAAGCACCAGCTGCCTCCCTAGCAACCCGGCGGCGACCAGTCTTACAGCGGCCCGGGGAGATCACAAGAACCGGGGTACCTCTGCGCCGTGCTCCTGTACCCCGGGTGGCCGGACCGGTGGTGCGGGCCCGGCGGCCCCGAGAGTTGCCGGTTCTGACAGTATCATTAGCTGTTCTATCACTCCATTCAATTCAGTGGGACTGTCGGAGTCAGCTGAGTACAAGTCTAGCAGTCTCATTGAAATGAATGGAGCGGCAGTGCGCACAAGCGACCAGCGTGCCATTAATTCGAGGACACTTGGGATCCTTGTTCTCGTGATCAGTGGTGGTCCTAGTAGTCAGATCCCCACCAATCACATTAGGGATACGTTCTTTTCATGGGACACCCCCTTTAACAGTTATGCTATAACTGTGTTTCCTGAGGTTTTAGGTGAGTTCATTAACATCTTGCAGATGATTCAAAGATTCAGGTGAACAATCTACACAAGACATCAGACAGCAATGACCGGTCGTACACGCTTCTGGTAACATGTTTATTTGTCACAAGTTGCACTAGAAAACAAATGACAATTTACTGGAAGCATGCAGAAGTCTTTAAGCACCACTTTTAAACCAATACTCTTTTATACCTCTCCTTCTTAATGGGGTTGCCCAACTCCTAGCCATTGATGACCAATCCTCACGATAGATCATCAATAGTTGATTGGTTGGGGTCTGCTGTCAGGGACCCAATCTGATCAGCTGCTCTACTGGGTTGCTGTATTGCAGGGAACAAACAGCTCCAGATATTGTGCAGTGGACTAGAGTGGTACTGCAGGTTCAGTCCTGTGCTTCCAGCAGCATAGAGACCCAGTGGAACAGCTGATCTGCTGTGGTCCTTGGCAATGGTCCTCATCCGATCAGCTATTGATGACCTATCCTGAGGCTGGGCCTTCAATCCCAGAAGTGCTGCAACCTCATAAAGTTAAAAGGACTGTCTAGTGGAATGTATATATCAAGTGCATATAACCATCTACCGTTCAGGCCATGATTAGGGAGAGGTAGAGAGAGACATGAACACTCCTACTGCCTGGAACATGTAAACATAGACTAGCGACTAACTCTATGGAGCACAGCATTTGGAAGACAATATATATGTGATATAGGATATTGCGGCGTCCTGATTGTGTCTGTGATCCTACTTTCAACTATCCAGGCTTAGATTTAGTTCCTTTTTTCTGTCCTTTACCATCAACTGTAGTCAAACAGCCGGATCCGGCGCTATATCTCACTACTGGGGTCCTATAGTGCAATAACAATAGTGTACTTGAATAAGAAGGCATGGACGCTCTACACAATAGTATGGCGCACCGATCCCCGGGGCCTCGGGACTGGGATTTCAGTAAAAGCCAATAGACAAGTATAAGAGTGATATGTGAGGAGCAGGACTTTCCATGTCTACGTCCCGCGGGACCGCCACTATGACTGCAGTAAGGACGGCGTACTAGAAGTGGCCATACATCGTGTAGAGCGTCCATACCTTCCTATTCAAGTACACTATTGTTATTTCAGGACCCCAGTAGTGAGATCTGGTGCCGGACTAGACTCGGTATTTCTGTCATCTTTGTAACCAAAGTTCTGGGATCCTTCGCTGCCCCTCACAACTCCAAACTTTTGGACCTTGAGAACCATAGAAATTTTTAGTCTTGGACTACGTGGCGATTTACATGACCAAAGATCGCAATTAAGACCTGCCACATCACATCCCAATGTAAGTGAATGCAGTTATGATGCGACTCCCAAGCTGCCGCCGCCTGACAGATGCATCCTGATGGGTTTCCTGGGATTGTCGGGTTGCAGAAACAAAAAAATTGCAAAATGACTAGTATTAGGCCAGGGGGGGGGGGGGCACCATTAGGTGTTGGTTTATAAGAAATGTTTGGGTCTTTTATCCATTTAAATAGGGTTTTGTGGGGAAAAATGTGTTTTTTTTTACTGGATTTTTTATTGGATATTTTTTAGTCCCTGAAAGGGAAGTGAAGATGTGATTGTTCGTTCGCGAGGATAGTGCACTGCATTAGTCAGGCCCCCGGCTGTCATGGGTACCTTGCGATCGCACTGCGGGATGCCAATGGGTGACAGACGGGACCCCCTGTCATCTGCTTACACGCTGCAGTTGCTACTGATTGTGGCATGTTAAGGGTTAAGCTGCCAAGATCTGAGGTTTATCTGTTCCTGGCAGTTAGAGCAGGAGCCCCGCTGTCAGTAGTCGCCTTAAAAGGATGCATGTGCAGGTTTAAAGCCCATTCATGAGGTCAGTAAAAAGTTGCATTGGCCATCACTTAGGGGTCAAGGTATGTCCACGGGGGCCGATCTAGGCTGTTATTGCATCTTTATTTACAATCTGGCAGGAAATTAGCAGAATACCCCACATGTGAACATACGCGTCCGCCCAATCATCGGATGTCATAGTAAGAAAACGAAAGGAAGCCATTTTTACTCTCTTCTGTCTCCCAGACCTCAATGTTGTAGAAAAGAAGATGCAAACTCGGACTATATAGACAGTTTAATCATAGAAAACGTATACAAAGGACACTTATATATGATCTACGGACCGATGACAGTGCTGAGCACATTGTGAGCGCCTCCATATATTGTCACTAAACTATGGTGTACAGAGTGCGGGAGAAGACTGACGGAAAGGTGAAAGGTCACAAGGGACACTTGTTACATTGTGTGACATGATTGGACGTCTCTTCTCCTAGTTGGGCCTCAGTATGTAAAGACAATGATGGCGTCTTGAGGAATCGGCTGATTTACAACTTGTGTATTCTCTTATATTCATTGTATGCAAAGTCTTCTATATGAAGAGGAAAACTGTTCCTCTGGTGCCCCCTACTGGTAGCTAGAAGTCAATGGCCAACCCTTTAAGGGAATGTTCACATTTTCTGCAGCAGAATATTCTTCAGCAAAACACAGAATTTCCATATTAAACCCCAAAGTCCGCATTATTGGTACAAGTCAGCAATGGATCTGCAGCAGATCTCATCCTACAGTACAACGCACTGCAGCGCCCTGAGCGCAGCGCACACCAGCAGCTACTACTGAGCGCCGCCGCCACTTCTGCGTCACATGACCAGCAGCACTCAATAGCAGTTTCTGGGTTGCGCTTGCTCTGGGTGCGGTGGTGCGCACTATTGGGAGATGAGGGCAGTACAGGTGGATATAATAATCTGTATTTATACAGCGCCAACTTATTCCGCAGCGCTGTGGAGGCACACGGGGAACACAAACAGTACAAAAATTACAAAAGTTACACTTGGTATTCAATTATTTGGACACAAAGGCGGGGGTGGCGGGGTGATACAGAAAGTACGGAGGCCGGCGGCGGAGCGAGGGGGAACACAGTAATGGGATGATACCATGTGATATACAGTTAGGACACAAACAGTGTGGCGGTACTACAGGAGGTGCGGGGCAGGAAGTGTACATGATAGGCAAAAGTGGAAAGCCGTAGGGTGGGGCAGGGGGCGTCTTGTGGGGCGGGGGACTAGATCAGGAGGCTTGGTATGCTTCTATGAAGAGGTGCGTCTTTAAGGTGCGTTTGAAGTTCTGTGTGTCGGGGATCGTCCGAACTTTTTGGGGTAGAGCGTTCCAGAGGATGGGTGCTGCTCTGGGGAAGTCTTGTAGGCGAGCGAGTGAGGTTTGTATTAGAGGGGTGTTTAGTCTGAGTGTGTTAGCGGATCGCAGCGTGCGGGCTGGGTGGTATACTGACAGTAGGGAGGCGATGTATGGTGGTGTACTGACAGTAGGGAGGTGATGAATGGTGGAACGGCGCCATGGAGTACATTATGGGTGAGCGTGATATGTTCCAGAATTACAGGTTATGCACAGGATATCCATAGGACAGGGGATAACTTGCTGATCAGTGGAGGTCTCTCAAGAATGGGACTCCCCCCCACAGTGATGTTGGCATGAAGGGGGCGCTAGCCGAGCATGTGCAGTCAGCGCTCCATTCATCTCATGGAGCTGACGGAAATAACACGCGGGCGCTGCTCAGCAGCCCCATTAAAAGTGAAAGGAGCGCCAGTGTGTTTGCAGGACCAGTACTCCGCTCAGTCTCCTCACTGCATGGAGTGCAGTAACCCTGCAGTGAAGAACCCGGGAGACACTGAGGATCTTAGCACCCCTGTAGATCGGCAAGTTATCCCCTATCGTGTGGATATCCTATGAATAGGGGATAACTAGTAATATTTAGTACAACCCTTTTAAAGGGGTTATCCCAAAATCAACTTTTATCACCTAGCCATAGGACAGATACTTCTCCCTACTTCAACTCTGGTGCTCTACACAAGGAGAAACAGGACCTCCTGAGATCTACGTCACCGGCCTCTCCCCGGCTATCTAGTACCCTACTCTGACGAGGGCAAGAACCTCAAAACAACCGTCTGCAGATGGGGAGCCTCTTCTTCTGGTTGGGCTTATATCCTTAGTCATGTTGTAAGGCCTGGAAAGGGTTGGACATTGACTTACACTGTAGGCTAGCTACCTTTCAATAGGTGGCACTAGAGAGGCAGCTTTCTTCTTTCTAGAGGACTGCTAATTTGCATAGCCCTTTTCCCAGGGAGCACTGACTCCCTTTACCAGCTCTGACGGTCTCCATAAGGAAAAACAACACTGGACCTTCCAAGACTTACATTTATCACAAAATATCTTTGGTTGTTTTTCCAGATGACCGCGATCCGCTAATGACGGAGTCTGCATGCTGCAGAGGTGCCAGAGAGTTTATCTTACACATTGCAAATGCTGACATCCTTCCAGACTTGGAATAAGTATATTTGATCCTTTTTAAAGGGCCACTCCAGTGATTTTTCTCTCCGCTCCCTATGCAGCTATCCCCCAGTATATATAAGTGGGCGAGTATTAGCTTGGTTAGTTATTTCTTTCTGTCTGAATCTCCCTACCGCCTTCTTGTCAGATGGTCATGTGATCTCAGTTCTGACCAGCTCAGATCTACTTGGGGTTATGGATTCATTGTCTAATCAATGTTTCACTCTTTGTGATGCTGTTACATGGATCTACCACAAATACTGCTTAGAGGGGACACAGATGCTCCTATCACAGTTACTGATGATGATCACACTAGTATAATAGTGGAGATCACAGCTCATCCTTAGGACTGTATAGTTATGGCCTGTAGCTTATTTAGGTGAACATAGAAGGAAATGATGATTAAACTCTCCCCCCAGAAGGCAGAAATGGTACCTCTTCTAGTTAATGCTGTGTCAATGAATCATGGGATTGATGTGAAAGTAAACAATTTCCCACTCAAGATGGTGCCCAATAAGCATCAGACAGGGGGCTGCACTGCATGGAAGTGGCTATGGTATACAGGGTAGACCCCAGAGTGTGACAGGCAATAAGGGGAGGGGGGAGGGGATATAAAAATGTGTTTTTGCTGGAGTGGTCCTTTAAGATTTACACATAACCTGCATTACGAATGTCACATTGACCAGTAATATCAAGCAGCTACTATGCTCGTTATCTCATTAGGAGAGCTATGTACGGTGGCCCGCAGGCATCATTGTTCCCTCTTCTTACTGACGCTTTTGCTTTAGGCTCACCGCTATGGAATTAGATATGTAAAGTCAGCCTCCCGGGATTCCACTGGTTTAATAGCCACAGGGACGCTGACTGAGGTCCTTTTATGCAACCCTCCAATTTCGGCACAAAATTCTGTCCTGGGACAATAGAGGGTATCGAAGCTGCAGTTGTTCTGCTCTGCCGTCCCTCCGATCGGCCTTTCTGGGTCCGGCTTCTGGTTGTCCAAGATGACCATTGCAAATTTCTAACTACCTAATGCACACTGAGCACTGCTCTCTGATTGGCCATTGCGGATCACAGAAGCAACCATGGCCAATCAGAGAGCAGGTATTGCACATGGGTATTCTAACATTACCAATGCCGAGTGAGGATTAGGGAGTCTGAACAATAATAATCTTCATTTATATAGCGCCAACATATTCTGCAGCGCTTACAAGACGGGGAACAGAAACAAAACCCCGGCTACATGAAGTAATCAATTGATGGAGACAGAAGGGATGCGGGGCTCCAACGAGCTTACATACAGATAATGGGGATACAGAAGGTAAAGGGCTGGAGATGTGCAGGTATGGCGGGCTGGAGATGTGCAGGTATGGGGAGGTGGAGATGTGCACGGTATGGCGGGGTGGAGATGTGCACGGTATGGCGGGGCTGGAGATGTGCACGGTATGGCGGGCTGGAGATGTGCACGGTATGGTGAGGTGGAGATGTGCACGGTATGGTGAGGTGGAGATGTGCACGGTATGGTGGGGTGGAGATGTGCACGGTATGGTGGGGTGGAGATGTGCACGGTATGGCGAGCTGGAGATGTGCACGGTATGGCGGGCTGGAGATGTGCACGGTATGGCGGGCTGGAGATGTGCACGGTATGGTGGGGTGGAGATGTGCACGGTATGGCGGGGCTGGAGATGTGCACGGTATGGCGGGCTGGAGATGTGCACGGTATGGTGGGGTGGAGATGTGCACGGTATGGCGGGCTGGAGATGTGCACGGTATGGCGGGCTGGAGATGTGCACAGTATGGCGGGCTGGAGAGTGAGGGATGCTATACACATAGACAATGGTCAGGCCGTATACTGGATGAATCTGTGACTGCAGGGGGCGGTTGATGGCGGCTAGCAGGGATTGCAGTCAGTAGGTCAGGGAGCATGTTATCAGTGGGGTACAGAGGGGTTTGGTTGCGTTTTTAGAGCCCGCCTGAAGTTTTGTGTGTCAGTGATTGCCCGGGTAGTTTTGGGTAGCGCGTTCCAGTGGACAGGTGCTGCCTTGGAGAACTCTTGGAGGCAGAAATGAGAAGTTCGAATTAAACGGGCACGTAATCTGATTTTGTTAGCAGAGCAGAGAGCGTGGGCTGGCTGGTGGATTGAGATGAGGCAATGTAGGGCAGCGCTGCACTGTGGATGAGTGATACAATATAGGGGGGCGCTGTGGATGAGTGATGCAATATAGGGGGGCGCTGCACTGTGGATGAGGGAGGTGATATAGGGGGGCGCTGCACTGTGGAGGGTTTTATGGATGAAGGTAGTGAGTTTAAATTGTATTCTGTGTTTGACGGGCAGCCAGCGCAGTGGCCGGCACAGGGCAGAGGCATCTGAGTAGCGGCTGGACAGGAAGATGAGCCATTTAGGATGGATCACATCGCCCAAAACAGGACCTGGAACCAGCATATCATAGGAACAGCAGAGAAGAACAGGTAATACACCCCCCTGCAGGTAATACACCCCCCTGCAGGTAATACACCCCTCTCCGCGACCAGTTCTAGACGGACTTTTGTCCCGAAACTGGAAGGTCGCTTTAATGTAAGTAAAAAACATTTTTATCCGTTTCCTGCGGTATGTCTGCTAAACGAATGGTAACTTATGTTTTATAGGAGTTGTAGCTTCTCTGTAAAAGCCTGTCCCCCCATGCACTGACATAACAGGTATGTACTCACCGCTCCCGCTGGGTTCTGCTTGGTCCTCCGCTTCGGTGTTTGCTTACAGGCTACAGTTCTGCCCTCTTTATAGGATGTAACGATCACTGAGCTCTGCTATTGGCTGCAGCGCCTGGGACGCCCCGTAAACAGGCTGCAGCAGCCTATAAATGTGACCCCAGAGGGGAGACCTGGAGCAGCGGGGAGAGGGGAGTACATGCCTATTTGTTAGTGAATGGGGAATGCAGTTTACAGAGAGGCTACAACTCGGACAACCCCCGGAGGATTTGGGCACAGAGGGAAATATTCAGAATAAATAAAGGAGAAATTAGGAAAATGGAGAGAAGAACGAATAAACGTGTATCCTGCGAGTGAATAAGTGATCACATGACTTACACTGCAGAACCAGAGATACTTGATGGGGTTTGTTTTATTTAATTGCAACTAATCACCTGTCCACAGGGTCCGTGATTAATGCTTGATCTGTAGAGGTCTGACCTCTGGGTCCCCACAGATCGTGAGAACAGGGGTCCCTGAGTCCCTCATGTGAACGGAGGGGGTCCGCTTGCATGACCACGGCTCCATCCACTGTCTATGGGATGACCCCACTATTCACACAGGGCACTCAGGGGACCCCATTGTCTCCCAGCGGTTGCATCCCCACCAATCAGACACTTATTCTGGGTAGGGTTTCTACTTTTCGATCATGGGTAACATCTTTAATTTGAATACATTGAAGAATGGACATTTTTGGTAGACGAGGCCTATTCTGCAGCGTACAGGTGTTCACATATTACTTTACCTGATTTATTTCGTAGGCATTGATCTCAGAACAGATAATGTAAGAGAGCTGGAGACGCAGGGGAGACGCGGGGGAGACGTGGGGGAGACGCGGGGGAGACGTGGGGTCAGTTCTGAACTTAGTGAAACGTAATGAAATTATTTGTCACAATGACGACCAGCAGTTAGAAGAAGCCACCGGCCTGAAGTAACGGCATGAACAGGAGCAGGACGAGCGGCCATGATGTATTTAGAGCGACTCCAGCACATCTCTCCAGCCTCTCTGTGTAAAGAGAAAAAGAAGAAAGGGGTGAATCCCTGACTATTAGCTGAAGACACCCAGAATCCCCAGAGTCACTGTATTGGGCTCCACAGATAGTAGCGGGAATGTCAATGGCAACAATGTCACTATTAAGGTCAACTAACTCATCGGCCAACCACCTAATCTAACTCTGTCCCAATGGCAAATGTTGGGGAAAGAAGGAATGGAGTAGTGGCCCATCCTTTTCTTCTTGAGGAGATAAGCCACCACCAATTTCAGAGTTATCGGCCAACCATCTAATCTGATTCTCCCCCGATGGCAGTTGTGAGTGGATCCTTTTCTTCTTGGGAGCAGCGCGGCTCCACCCATCCGCTGATGACAAGATCCAGCCCGCTGCACTGGACAGTGGGCGGGACGATCAGCTGATGGATGATGACCATGGATCCCCATCCATCAACTACTGATGACCTACCCAGAGGATAAGTCATCAGTTGGAAAGAGCCCGGACTACCCCTCTAAGTCTGGCTGTACCGTGCACATTTAATTGAAATGAGACCTCTGTTTGGGCGCGTCTATCTGATACGCGTTCTTCGAGTACAGAGGTGGTGTAACCCTGGCCGCATCTCATCTTACCTCTGGTGACGTTGATGGTGACGGTTTGGTTGATGGTGAGGTCTTGAGGAATGTTTACAGTGCAGCTATACTGGCCCAGATCGGAGGCGTTGTAGCGCTCAATGTGCAGCTGCACGAGGCCGCGTTCCGTATGCACGCTGGCGCGGTTATGATATTTGTCGTTGAAGTGATTAAGGTTTATGGTGCTGAGGATGATCTCGGGCTCTTTTCTACGTTTCAGCTTGAATTCATAGCGCAGCTGATTGTTGGTAACATTCATATAACGGCAGTCTAACCGCAGCGTTGGACCACGACCCATCAAGCACGATGTGAATCTGGTGATTTTCTGGGCGCCGCATGCTTGCAGAACTGCAAAAACAGAAGTGAAGAAATATAACAATGGATGTAAGCTAAAGCGAAAAAAAGAAATGAGGTCTAAAGTCATTCTAGATCTGATGGTCTTATAAGCAGGAGCGACGATCGCTAAGTGTAAAACATAACCTGTAATATTCAGATTGGAAGTCCAATACAGCGTACATAATCAGAGAATGTCGCTAAATAGCGAATGCCAAAACGGTCAATATGTCACCATATAAACTGCAGACCAAATATATATGACACCACAATATGGTGACTATGAAGTGCCAAAGAGGAAACCCCAGACAATAAGGCAAAAATACAGAAAACAGATGCAAGGATAGCAACTAGTGATGAGCGAGCGTTGCCCTTTAGCAAGTACCTGCCTGCTCAAGACAAAAGGTTTGGGTGCCGGCGGCGGGCAGAGAGCGGCAAGGGAGAGCGGGGAGGTATGGAGGGGAGATCTCTCTCTCTCCCTCTCCCCGCCGCTCCCCCCTGCTCACTGCCGCTACTCATCGCTCCCCGGCGCCGGCACCCAAACCTTTTCTCTCGAGCGGGCAGGTACTCGCTAAGGGCAATGCTCGCTCGAGCGATTGCCCTTAGCGAGTATACTCGCTTATCTCTAATAGCAACGTCCAGGGGACTCCAGCATCCACACCACTGGAGCGAGGGTCAGCAGGTGAGGATCAAAGGAACTCGGGCTTACTCCCCAGTCTCAACCTTCTATTAACTGTCTACAGGTAAAGCACCCACCCCAAAAGGGGCGACCCCACCGCTCAATGGCTAACCCTGACCATTCTAAGATCGGGAGATAATAAGCTTTATTTGTATAACTTATTCCGCAGATGCCAAACTTCACATCCCCACAGATCTCAATGGTTCATCGGGAGTAAAGGTGTATTCCATGGAGAATATACACATTGTCCACTTCCATGGGATGTGAGGCTGGAGGTGTGCTATTTACCATATAACGCCCCTATATTGCACTTACCAGCAGCTATGGTCACCATTGGCAGTAAGTAGTTCATGTTTCTTCTTTATTGGCACCTGAGCAGAAAAATGAAATGTTATATATTGTATCTGCTTTAGAGAAAAAGCGATGAAGCACAAAGCCCCTAAGTGTTGGCGCTGTATATTGTAGGAGTGACAGCACAATGACGTACGGAGGTATTAATCTTTAGCTTGACTCTTAACGCGATATGATACATCCGTGTGCAGCGCTATCACAGTGGTTTATTTACAACATTTGTGACTTTTCTTCTAAAAAGTGGGTGGGGCTTGTCAGGAAGGGGCGTGGCTGCCTGGATTGGCAGATTTATGTATAATTTACACCAGAAATAAGCATAAATTCTGCCATAAATGTCGGCCTGGTTGGGACATAAACCATGGCGGGACTCTTACACAGCCTGGCAAGGGGAAATGCCGAACCCAGTAGATTTCCCTCTTGTTTCCTTGATCTTACACTGCAGCTGGTGGCCGCCATGGTCTATGTCTTATACTGTATGGACAGGATACATGCCTTTACCTATATAGACTTACTGGGGTTTACGTACGAGGGTCATGTACAAATTATTAGCAGGATAACAAAGTTAGAGAAAAGCTGGTAAATACTACAAAAATAGAGGTCATGGGTGATATCTATGGTTTAGTTTATACTTCTTCCGCCAACTGGAAGGTGTCAGCCCCCGGCCATCGATGCAAAAATTCAGGTATTAAGATTGCATGCGGGTGTCACCAAGGCCTTCGAGAAGCATGTGGCGAACGGGCACTGCCATACCAGACCGTGGCGAGATGGGTAGCAGTGTTTAAGGAAGGGCGTGAAAGGGTTGAATATTAGGTCAGAGCAGACAGTCCTGTGACGGCCACGGACCAATCTCCCATTGCTCAAGTCCCCTGGTGCTGACGATGGACATCATATACATTTCATCCAAATCTGTGCAAACGCTTCTGACTGTACAGCTGAAAACATGAAAAGTCGCTGGCACATGGGCTCCACACAGCCTTTCCCAGGTTCAAGCTTGGCACCGGATGGCATCATCCCACCAGGCTCGATATGAAAGGGAATCTGTTCTGAGGCCCATCACAACTGATGGACGGGCACGGAGCTCCAAGCCTGGGCAGTAGCGGCCGTCTGCATAGTGGTGGCCCCAACATTCCCCCGGCCCAAAAAATTAAAGTAAGACCTAGACCAACATGAAGTATTGCCTATTGTTGCTTCTGACCACAAGGCTGCCGCACGCCGCCCCTCCTCATGGTGCTGTGAGCTCCCAGTATTACTAATCTGGTCCGGCCATAGACCAGCTCCCTGCAGAGGTCGCCGGTTGTCAGGTGGCCGCAGCCGGGAACCAACTGCTTGAACCAAAGGTGAGGTTGGGAGCAGTTGGAGCAATCCCCCTAGGGCGAAGCCAACGCTGTGCATCTCCAGAAGACCCCCGAAGGCAGTGAGGATGGTGGGGGCAGCATTATGTGGGACTTCTGCTGCTGGGATCGGGACTTTAGTCAAGGGGGAGGGAATTATAAACAGTTCCAAAGATCAGTCCATGTTGGCCCAAAACCTTCAGGCCTCGGCTAAAAAGATGAAGGTGAAGAGAAATTTCACCTTTCAGAACAACAACCCAAAGCAGACGGAGTAATCAGCACAATAATGGCCTCACCAGATGATCAAAGCTTTGGAATGGCCCAGCCGGAGCCCAGACCTGAATCCCATTGCAGATCTGTGCGTGACCTGAGGAGGGCGCTACACACCAGATGCCCTCGCGGTCAGATTTGGAGCGCTTTAACGAGGAAGTGTGCAAAGATTGCAAGTCAAGATGTACCAGGCAGATACCGGCACCGACCCAAAGGGACTGAATGCAGCAAAGTATTAGTTTTAGGGTGTGCAGATTTATGCAAACACATTATTTTAGGTCTTTTTTTACATTTTTTCCACCCTAAAAGATTTCGGTTTGTGTTCCCATGGATTGTCCAGATGCGGCTCACACCGAGGGGAGACAAATCTGAAATGATTCGTCTTTGGTGGATTCTCCCCGGGGGGCAGACTTACTGTACCCCCTGTATAGCCTCCGGATTCTACACTTCTCAGGGGGCTTCCAATCTTCTGGAGGCTTCTGACGTCGGGCTGGGATCTTGGTGCGGCTTGTGCTGGTTTAGGAGATCTAGCACGCCGATCATGATCACTTCTACTTGTGCAGAAGGGGCAGGATTCTCTCCTTAGGCCGCTCTCACACCAGCCATCTAACTGTGAAATACGCGGCGCTAAACCTCCATGTATTCCAATAGGCCCCTCACATTAGCACTTTTGCGCTGCATGTTTTACACATGTGAAGTCACGCAGCAGCCCCTATTTGCGGCGCTGCAGCGCGTATTTCACACATAAATCGCCCGTTGGAATGAATCCGGTGTGGAAAAAATTCAGTTAATAAGCAAATACGCAATATCACGCATAATACTGCGTTTTTCAAGCAGGTCGCGATGCCACCCGGAGGGGAGAAGAAAGCTGTGACATCATCAGCGCGCTTGTCTGTGTTCATACTACTCAGTAATAGGCAGCCATAATGCAGGCAAACGAGGAGAAAAACGCATAAAAATGCCGCTCTGCATGCGGTAAAACCGATCGTGTGAGAATGGCGTAGGGCTCACAGCGGGAGGCATGGAGGCCACGCCCCTGAATCTCAGAAAATGGGAAAATGTCAAGGGAAGCAAAGAGTTCCTAGAATTTGGATATAATAGCACTTTGTGTGCGTGTACGATCACTGCTGCACTGCGGCTCTAACTGCAGGGACCGGTGGGAAATAACTCAGACCCTGGCCATTAACCCCTTAGATGCTGACTGCAGGACTGATGGAGTGCCATGTCAAACGCAGACCTAACAGTAGGCCGCCATGGCTGGCGATGTAAGAAAATCAGGATAATACACTGCAGTACTTCTGCGGTCGTTCCTGCACTGAAAAACTTTTCAAACAACCTTAAAAGCAGATTTCAGTTTGTTTTTGCAACGGAAAAGTAGCAAAAAAACTGCAAAATCTCTTTGTTTCCAGATTCTGATGTAGAGTTTATCTTTCCTATTGATCTCTATGGAGATAATGTGCAGCAGATATGCGCAGATTCTGCGACATAAACAGACATACCGCAGATATTCAAATCCACAGCGGTTCGCAAATTTCATGCTTATTTGCAGCAAAACAAATATGCGCTGCAGGGGGGTTTGTGAAGTCTCCTCGACTCGCCTCGTACTGTAAGTGCTGCGGTATAGTGCAAACTCCGTAGCGTTTACTGCCTGCATAAGGCGGCCTTGGGGCTCCTTCACACGAGCGTATGTGTTTTTACGGTCACCCGCATGCTCCATAAAATCGCATGAAAAAAGAAAAGGTGAGATCGAGTCCCGATCTTAATTAGCGCTTTCTCATCCATTCGCTGCATCGTCCTGGCGAAAAAGTACGCTGCTGCCCTAAAATCCCGCGGTCGTCAGAAATCCTCCGACGGCTAATCGTTAAACAGAGCCGGCTGTGTTCTTTTTCCAGTGTGGCACGCAGCTAAACTCCCTCCCACTCCCTTTTTTTGCAGCTCCCATAGAAGTCTATGGGAGCTTCCATGGTATCTTGCCCAAAAGATAGGGCAAGACTTCTCCTTGTCCACAGCGTATACGTGCGGTTGCTGATCTCGTCGCGTACGTCCTATTTTTCCGGCACAATGTATTTACGCGACTATAGATTGATCATCCGAACGAATACATTGGAGCCCAACGCTTCAGGGGGTGATCGGACGCCATAGTTATGTGACTAAGCGCTTGTGTGAATAAGGCCTTCACATGGACAATTTGCAGCAAGATCAAATTTGCAAAGCTGCGACTTTTGACTGTGATGCGTTTTGCAGGTAACATACATCGCTGCACACATGTGAAGATGCACATCACTCCCCGTGGGAGCAGAAATGCTGCCCGCTGCGCCTGCATGAGACTCACATTTTTGCTCCCATCTTAAACTGAATTGCCCAATAATACCGGACCGGAGCAAGAGAAAAATCACAGACTGAAAATAATGGCCTCTTTTTACGTGCCTCATACAACACACAGAAATCGCCGTGTAAATGCACCTTAGGCAGCTCCCATAAGGGGGGGGGGGGTCCGTGGCCCCTCGTATATATATATATCTCCAGTAACATCTCCATATGAATTACCTGACGGTTTCATCCACAAATCTCTTGGCACAATCAGCAGCCTATTCTGCATAGCGCCCCCCACTGGCTTTATTACATGTTTGCAGCTTTGTGGCTTCTTGTATTTGTTTCCCTGTTTTGGACGTTGATGTTTGTCATTTTATATTATTGTCCACTTGATACCGAAAAGGACAAATGTTCCATCTCTTCTGTCCTGTTATTTGGTTGTTTCTATCATTTTTGCTTATTTGTTTGTGAAGTTTATGTCTTTTTCTCATCCTCATTTCTATTGTTTTTTGTCCCACAAGCTTAAATGATGTTTTTCTGCCGGACGTCTGTCCCAAATCTCCAGTGTCCGTAGAGGAAAGAGTTAACCCACCGCATCAGACAGACGGTGTTTTTGAAGGTCAGGCTATTGTCACATTATACACGGCGGCTCGTGGGTCATATATGTGTATGCAGATACAGGTCAGCTATATTTAACCCTTTGTAGTTCACTGGATCTTCCTATCTCTTTGTCTAAAGCCCCAATACACATCAATAATAGGACAGTTCTAGGTGTATGAAGGAACATCTTGTCCCCTTTGCATGAGTTTGAAGGACTTTCTAGGACCCCCCTGGGGCGGACGTGCATCGCCTTGTCATGTACTAACAGGATATAAGTCTTCCTACAAGGACAAAGATACAAATGAGCCGTGATGTAACTCACAGGTTGCTGCTGGTCCTCATGTAGAATGGGGTGTATCATGCATCTCGCTGCCTATAAGGATGCTTTACCTTCTTCCCTGAGTCTGTTCGCAGCTTCTCCGCAGCAGTCAGCCGGCTGCCTCCCTCTGCCGCAATCTTCAGCTTCTTACTGCAGTGAGGGGAGGGACAGCTGGACCGCATCCAGAGAGTAGAGGGGGCCGAGTGCACGGGATGCTGCAGGAATTGTGGGGCCGGGTGACATCACAGTCATCTAAAGCGTTAATGGAGGCCTTGGAATTGTCATGGTGCATGACGTTTGTCAGCGGGATACATTCCGCGTACAGGCGCCTCGCCAATTCAGGATTCCTCCCTTTTTTTTAGAATGGCGCAGGCGTTATAACATCCAGCTCACTAGCAGCACCATTCTAAGAAAAAAACCCATTCTGAAGGAGCGAGGCGTCTGTAGGGGAATGTATCCCACTGACAGATTGCAACATTGTATCATTCTGATCATTTTGTTGGGGGGGCGGGGGGGTTCGCCATTCACCTTTAAATTAAATGCTCCGTTATCCAGTATTTGTATGACTTTAAAACAGCCCTCCGGTCGCAGATGAACCAAGATGGCCTCTCCGCTTCTCTTGAGTATCTGATGTCACAGGGGTCCCCAACTCCAGTCCTCAGGGACCACCAACAGGTCATGTTTTCAGGATCTCCTATAGTAAAAACCTCTGTGGCAATGTCTGAGGGCCAACAATAATAACATCATCTGTGCAACACTGAGGAAATCCTGAAAACATGACCTGTTGGGGTCCCTGAGGACTGGAGGTGGGAAACAGACACTACACACTGCTCTGATTGGCCAGTGCTGCTCATGTGAGCAAGTTGGCCAATCAGAGCAGCAGGTAGAGTTCTGTAATACTACATTTCCTCTACAGGGATACTGTGTAGCTGCCCCCAGCTGTTCGCCCCCGAGCCCCGCTTCCAGAGAGCAGTTGTGCACAACCCCTTTAAGTGCTCTAAACGTGTATGGTATTCACACAGCCGAGGGCGGGTTACACCCAAGGTCCTCCGGCACAACACGTGTCACACAGCACACGGGCACGATTGAAAAATTGCTCATGTGAATGGGTTCGTTTTCTGTCCATCTCAGACACAGACTAAGGTGACCAGATGTCCTGATTTAGGCGGGGCAGTCCCGCTTTGGGACCCTGTGTCTGGCTTTCCCCAGGGTCTCACCTTTGGCACGTCTGACCCCCAGAAAGTAATTACCAGTTGGGGTGCCGCAGCTCCCCAGCTTGTAATCAGTCAGCGTCCCTGCTGCGGGATACACATACTGACGGCGGTTTGTGCACCTTGGATTCTCCTCCCCTAAGCTCTCCTCCTTGGTTCCACAGGAGCAGCAGAGCTCTGAAGACCAGGAGGAAGTAAGTATATCGGTCTCAGGGGGCCATTGTGGGGGGGTCACTATTACTACTGCAACACCCCAGAGGGGTGACCCTGGGCACCTGGCTAACATGAAGAGCTGGGAGGGATAAGTGCTGGCTCGTCACGGTGGTACTCATCAGGCTCTGGCCCCGGAGGGATGACACGCTGCCAAGGCCAGTGCAGGATCGTAGGCCAGCTTCAACATTCCCATGGCAGGGAGCACCAATAAATGGGATGGGGTGGGGGTAGTAGTACAAATCACTTGTGACATCACCGTTCCCACCCCGATATTCTATGCAGCGGAGTAATAAACACAGACACTTGTGTGCAGTACCTCGGGTCCCTCAGAACAGTTAGGGCCCGGTATAACCTTTACTTGAATATTAACTGGTATAACAGGTAATGCAGGTACAATTTACTTTAAGACATTTACAGGCTATGGCTCAGAGGTAGGGAGGATACAGGATCTATACGGCCCTACAGTCCACATTATCTGTATGTCACCAGGTCCTGGATTGGGAGCCCTCCGGAGGAGGAAGGGGGGGTAGGGGGTCACTCCACATACACTCTGGCAAGAAAAGTTATTCAAGAAAGGCTTAGCCAATAAACACCCCACACAACAGATGCGTGGGTGTCTCAATAGAGTACCTCTGTATGGTGATCCTAATGACGGACGGCCGCACAGGAAAAGCCTGTGGTGTGAACGGGTACCTGTTTTAGAAACTGGGCTTGCTCTCTCTCTCTGTTGCTGGGACTCACTCCTTCACATCCAGACTCCAAACGCTACGGGATATTGTTCCTCCTCTTCCATCTTCACCTACTTGGAAGCTGAAGGTGCTTCCATATGGCTTTGTGTTAGCACTCTCTTGGGTCCCTGAACAAGATAGCACTCACAGGTTGAAGATAGAACTGAGAGAGAGAGAGAGAGAGAGAGAAAGAGAGAGAGAAAGAGAGAAAGAGATAGAGAGAGAGAAAGAGAGAGAAAGAGATAGAGAGAGAGAAAGAGAGAGAAAGAGATAGAGAGAGAGAAAGAGAGAGAGAGACCCCCAGTTTTTAAAACAGGTACCCGTTCACGCCACAGGCTTTTCCTGTGCGGCTGTCCATCATTAGGATCACCATACAGAGGTACTCTATTGAGACACCCACGCATTTGTTGTGCAGGGTGAATATTGACTAAGCCTTCCTTAAATAATTGTTTTGCCGGAGTGTATACAGAGTGACCCCTACCCCCCTTCCTCCTCTGGAGTGCTCCCAATCCAGGACCGGTGACATACAGATAACGTGGACTGTAGGGCCGTACTCATCCCGTGTATCCTCCCTACCCCCGAGCCGTAGCCTGTAAATGTCTTAAAGTGAATTGTACCTGCATTACCTGTTATAACAGTTAATATTCAAGTAAAGGTTATACCGGGCCCTAACTGTTCTGAGGGACCCGAGGTACTGCACACAGGTCTCCGTGTTTATTCCTGGTAGCGGGGGAGAGAGTGACTTAGATCACGTAGTTAGATCACAGTGTGCCCTAGGAGCGTTGGGGTTTTGTATGCGGTTAGTATAGACAATAGTTTGAATATCCAGATATTAGTGTGACGATCGCTGAAGCGGCTTTGTTACTCAGACGGATATGTTGATGGAAAACAATTAAAAGTTATGGCTCTAGGAATGTGATGCTGAAAACTGAAAAACTTAGTTGCCATTAAAGGGGTTCTGCCAGGAAAATAAAAAATCTATGCTCCCCTGTGCCTTACCGGCCGTTCACCAGGAACCCGCTGCTCTTCTGATGTCCCTCCGGCAGCCTTTCTATCGGAGGGCAGAAGCTGGCAAAGTGCGAGCTTCCGCCACTGCTCCGACTACTGCCGGACAGCAAGTACTGCCGCCCGGGGCAGTGGTCATAAGTGACGCATCGCCCACTGATTGGCCTGGCCGCGTCTAACCTCTGAAGTCCTTGGAAATTCGACAGCGAGTGTGCATGCGTTCCCCTTCCTACCGCGCTTGCGCACTCGCCGTCGACTCTCTGAGGACGTCAGAGGTTAGACGTGGCCACGCCAGGAGCTGCTGGAGCCGCTGGGAGATGACCCCTCACGCGATACCTAAACAACGGAGGCAAGAAATACAACGGGATTAGGTGAGTTTACTTAGTTTTTTTTAACCCTTTTCTTTCCACAGGTTAGACTCCACAGGGATGCAGGTGAGTATACATTTTTTTATTTTCCTGGCAGAACCCCTTTAAGGCATAAAATGGAGCAATTATTAAGGGGTTAAAACTGGAACCTATGAGTTAGGATTGTCTATAAGAGCAGTGTGTGTTTAGTGGTGCTCTCCTGCCATCTAGTGGTTGCTGCGCGGCACAGCAATCAGTCGGATAGTTGTTGGGTTTTTCCATTGTTTCCAGAGTTTTGGCCACTTCCTGTTCGTTCTGCAGCTACATAGCGCTTGTGGCGGTGCGTACCGAGCTGCTGGAATCCCCTTCCGGATGGTTTAGGCCCGTTTCACATCGGCACCACAGATCGGCTCAAAATACCAAGAGCCGGGCATCTGGGCAGAAATGGAATGGACCCTATTATCGCCAATGACGTCTGTTCCACGCTGTTCGAATCTGTCCTGAGACGGAGCCGTTCGGCCGCGGGGATCCCAGAGCGGAGCAGGATAGCGGAACCCCAACACGGGTGTGAGGGCAGCTTTGGATACGTAAATATGTCTTCTCTGTGGAAGATCTGCGGCTGCACAGTATGTCCCTGGTGGTCCGGTGTGTCCCACCCACGCCTGGACATCTGCCCTGCCAGACTATTCCTGGCGGCCCCCCTTTAACTCCTTAAGAACCTTAACAGCCCTTAAGAATCCGACACTTTTTGGTGGGTTTAGGGCTCGATTTTGGGCTGGCAAAATAATTTTTGCAGTATTTTTTCTTTGGGGGTGGAGGAAAAGGGGGTTGGGGGGGGCATATAGGGCTGTTTTTTAACCCCTTAGTGGCGCAGTCTATTTCGAGCCTAAGGACACAACGACTTTTGGGGATTTTCATCTCCACTATTCTACAGCCATCACGTTATCCTTCCGTCGGCTCGTTTTTTGTGCGATGAGCTGTGCTTTTTATTGGTTCCATTTTCGGGGCAGATATAATGGATTGTAGAAGTTCTATTAATTTTCTTTGGAGGGCAGGAAGGATAACGCATTAATTCTGACATTGTTTCTACAGCGATAGTCATGCAGCATAAACTACGGGATCCATTGTAGTGGGTCTTGGAATGGGGCGATGCAAATTCATTTTTTATTTCTAGAAAAGTAGGTTCTTATTGTTTCGGGCCGCCGTCACGCGCCTCAAACAATAGATTCTAGTGAGAGGTTTGAACATTGCGAGACGCACAAATCTCACATGAATATGAACTCCGTTCTTTTGATCAGGGTCATACAAATGAGCGGTTTTGTTTTTCCCCCACTTCGCGGCATGTCCTATCTTTGGCCGTGCCCTTAGTGTCGCCCATTGTTTTCAGTGGGGCCCGCCGCAGCGTCGCGCCACCTGCTAAGTGCACACGAGTGCGATGCCAGGTTTACCACTGAAAACTCTGGAAAAATCTTCCCTGAAGTGATACAAAAAGCCTCTCATTGGTGACAAAATCACATGTTGGTGAGCGTGACATCACATTCACCCGACGGAAATTAGCTTTAAAGTAGTTAAAAATGACTGAAATACCCAGAGAGGCACCAAAACTGGGATTATTCACCCCGGAAAAAATACGGCTAAGGGGCGACCAAATAACTCTGTATAAATCCATGAGGGGACGATACAAGGATCTCTGCCATGATCGGTTTATACCCAGGACTGTGACGGTAACAAGAGGGCATCTGCTACGTCTAGAGGAAAGCAGGTTTCATCACCAACACAGAAGGGGGTTCTTTACTGTAAGAGCAGTGAGACTGTGGAACTCTGTGCCTGAGGATGTGGTGATGGCAAAATCCATAGAGGAGTTTAGGAGGGACTAGATGTCTTTCTAGAGCGCTACGATATTACAGGATATATACATTAGGTGACCAGCGGGGTTGATGATCTGAAATGTTGATCCAGGGATTACTCTGGCTGCCATTATGGAGTCAAGAAGCCTTTTTTACCCCTGTAATGAGGGTAAATTGGCTTCTGCCTCATAGTTTTTTTTTGCCTTCCTCTGGATCAACAAGAAGGGGACAACAGACTGAACTGGATGGACATTTGTCTTTTTAAAGCCCAACATACCATATTACTAGTGTGCAAAAGCAGTAGCATAAAGAACTGCACAGACTTGGTGCCGCAATATCATGCTGATCCAGAGAATAACGTTGTCCACACGGGAGGATCCGGCAGAACTGGCAGCCACCTCCTCTCTCTCCATCCTTCTGGTTTCCTCATCCACATCGCTATCCCTTGGGGCCTCAGCAGCTCGACTCCCCTCCTGCCCTGGCTGGCCAGGCACCCCGCCGAGACCCCGTAGCTCTTCCTCCTCCCTGTTGCCACCAGCTTCGCCCCCGGAGCGATGGGCCCGCTGACCCTCTGACTGGGCTCGGCCAATGTTGGCAAAGGATAAGGGACAACGACTGAATGGGTGCCCTAAAGCACCACACAGGTTACACCAAATGCTGCCACAGGAGGAGGATGGGTGGTCTCTGCCCCCACACAGCGCACACACCAGCACCTTACACTGTGCACTGAAATGTGTGGGGTCCCCGCACCTGTGGCAGACATTCGGCTGCCCCTGGTAGAAAACCAGAAACCTGTCTCTTCTCAGGAACGCAGAAGAAGGAATGTGGATAACGGAATTACCTGCACGTTTCAACTTTACCATGAAAGTCCAGGCCCCTGACCAGATACGTGTGCGGCCCTGTTTTTCTGGGGGGGTTGGAGAATCTCCCCATACCTGCCCATCCAGGTCATGATGTCAACATAAGAGAGAGACTCGTTACTAGTCAGAACGGTCACTCTCTTAGTGTCATTCTGGCGGGTAATTGCCTGAACCACAAAATTCCACCACTCGGGCTCCGTCTGAGCCAACTCGTATTTTGACCAGAACAGAGGGGTCCCAAAGGGGTGGATCAGGCAAAGATGTCTCTCACCCTGAATTCCATCCCAAGGAGAAGCTCCACCACCCTAGTACGGTTAGGGCAGGCATCACTGCCTCTCCATCGGAGACAACCACATTCCTTCTGGACCCCCCCTGCCCGGCTGTAGGAAGCGACCATGCCTCTTCTCCCTGCCTTTGCTCTCGCAAGGCCCCTGTGCCAAACCTATCTATCCAAAAGGATAGGTCGTGCTTTTCACCCTCTATAGTGACCGACCTCTCTCCCCTCTTTAAGGCGGATAGGAACAGCTCGTGTGACCTGGGGTCCCTGTAGCCAGGAGGTGAAGGTCCCCCACTTACCCTGGCGGCAACACTAGCGTAGCTCCTAGGAGCAGTCACCGCCGGGGGCGGCAGCTGGACCAGGGCCCCCACTTCTTCCCAAACCACCAGACACTCCACCCTCACTTGTGACTTTTGTAAATTTGCTATCACCTTTATCTCCCTCAGATACTCCTCCACCAGCAGACACCCCAACATTTAATCTTTTATTATTTGGATTCCCCACACCCCTAGACTCTCCCTCACACACACCACTCTCTATGATGTTGCTCCCTTCATCCCTTTCACACACCTCCATACCTTCCATACTCTCACGCTCATCATTCTCCTTATTCTTTGCGACCAGACTGTAATAGCTCCTCTCTTTGCGGGAAGAGTAAGGGGCACCCGGCAGCCCAGAGGTCCCCCATGCCTGCAGGGGAGCAACCCAGGGACGGTTTCTTAAATGTAGTCCCCTCCAAGCCTCCAGACTCATCCCCTTCCTTAGCACTGGTTGGAACGGGACTTCCAGCCACACACGCAGGACCTTTGGCTCCGCCCCCTGCCATCATACTTCGCGTGACCCTGGCAAAGGAATTCCGCCAGAAGCTTTTATAGGAACGCTGACAGGAAACGGACCCTCCAGCCGCGCTCCCCATCACCATATTTGTCGCAGGTTCTTGTATTGGGTAACCAATTTTTTGGGGGTCCACTGCAGGGCCCTTATTAGGGCCACCCGACGCTGGATGGCCCCCCAACCTCCCAGGATGTTTGGGATCACCCGACACCAGGCAATCCCCTTTATCCAGGCCTACCGCAGGGCCTTTCTGGGGGCCACCCAACGCTGGGTGACCCCCCTTACTTAGGCCCACCGCAGGGCTTTTCTGGGGGCCAGCCGGCACCAGGCAATCCCCTTTATCCAGGCCCACCGCTGGGTTTTTCTGGGGGCCAGCCGACGCCGGATGACCCCCCCACCTGTTCCTCCAACTTTCCTGAACTCTTGGGATCACCCGACGCCGGGTGATCCCCCTTACTTAGGCCCACCGCAGGGCCTTTCTGGGGGCCACCCGACGCCGGATGACCTCCTACCTCCGCAGCCTTTTTTGTCATTTTACCTGGATCATCTGACGCCGGATGACCCCCACACTTGGGAATCTCGCCCTGAGACACCAGCTTCTGCCCATCACCCCTCCTTTCATTACGAACTGGGGGGGGGGGGGGGTGTTGGATCTGGATGCCTGGCACTCTCCCCCTTCCTTTGCACTGAACCCACATTAGCAGAGTCCCGGCTGGGTCGGACCCGGGGGCTATCCATGCAGCTACCCCCATTCCCTGGTTCAGAGGCTTGCCCTGGGAGGCTGATGTACCTGTACTCCACCTGGGTGATCTTTTTGCCACTTTTCTTCCTTTTAGCCTGGGGGTCTCGCTCAGGAAGGTCATTGCCTAAATAGAGACCCTCCAGGCCTCCAGGGAATTCCAGGTGACTTATGTACGCCATTAGTTGCCCCCCCGGGCTGCTGTCCTCGCCCTCTTCCCCAGAGGAGTCCGAGCTTGAAATAATAGTAGTTTGCCCAGCTGGAAGGTCACTGCACAGGGACTGCTGACTATCCGCTGTCTGCAGTTCTCCAGCAGGGGCCTGCTCCATCTTGGACACTAGGCTCTTCATATCCTCACAGACCCCAGCCAGAGGCGGCTGAGACCCTTCAAACTGGTCAAAATTCCCCAACTTCTCAGCAAAGGGACCTGCACCCCTGAAGATGGCCGCCCTCCTCTCAACCAGGGTGAGGATCTCGCTTTTCAATTCCTGGACGGCCTGGTTGTATTGGGTCCTCCTTGACCCACCTGAATTGTTGGCCAGGGACCTGGCTGCCTTTAACTCCTCCTGAAGCCTTCTGATGGTGGCACCGGTCTCACGGTACTCCTGGGTCCTGGAAGCGAGTCTGGCAGCAAAGACGGTAACATCCTCCCGAGGCCGCAGTGTTCCCCACTTCTCGATGGTAGGACTGGGGTCTTCCCCAGAAGTACCTGGCGTGGCTCCAGGAGGGCCTTTGCTGGAAGTCACAGCAGCCGAGGTCCCGGAGGGCCACCGTCCCTCACCCTGGCTAGCCCGACGGCCACCTCGGGTGGTCTCCAGGAGGGGTGCAGGAGACACATCGCTGCGTCTCCTGCTAGATCTCCTCAGCCCCTCCTGGGTAGCTGGCTGCAAAGCATCCACATCCTCCGCTGGCTGGCTCCGGAGAGTGGGGGTAGTAGTCCTCCCTTTAGCCATAGCCAGGACCTCACTCCCCCCTGGGTAGGAGAGAGCAAAAGTCCCAGGCCCTGGAGGAGAAAGAGAGAGGCCTGGAGCTGCAAGCACCTGCTCACAAGTGAACCACACCCTGCAACTGGAAGTTAAAGGGTGTGCCCCTGCAGTCCTATGTCAAAGCACAGATAACACAGTGATAAGTACTGCTATAATGAGGTCCCTGCAATGTTAGTTTATTCCCTACAGTTGTGTTTTATATTCATTCAGTATTGTTATTACAGACCAGAGTTATTCTCTATTAAATGGGGTTTGGGGTGTTTTTTGGAAAGTCTAGAACCAATTAATTGGATTTACATTAATTCCTATGAAAATAATGTCCTCAACTAACATTGATTTCTACTAAAGTCCATTGCTTCTGGACGGATTAATAACGTTATTTGAGGTTATACTGTACCACAAAACGAGGACATTAAAATGCAACTTGTAGTGCAAAAAATCCCCTCCCCCGGCCATGTCAGCGGAAAGATTAAGAAGTAATGGAATAGAATGATGAGAAAAAACTGAAAATGTGTTTTTTTGAATAACAGTATAAAATGGTCCCGTCACTGAGGAGTAAAAGAGACAGAGGCTTCTAAAGAACAGCACCTATTAAACCTATGCAACGTGCAGCCTCTTCCCCTCTACAGGGGTGCCAGTGATCTCGAGATCACCAGGTTCAATAGAGGGAAGAGCGGAGAGGGGAACAGAAAGCGACCGCGGCGCAGGAGAGCCAGGAGCGAGGATGCAGAATAGGCATCAGAACAAGGTGGAAGCATGGAATTGCGTTACCAATCAAGCCTTTTCTTCTGCATCCTTGCTCCTGGCTCTCCCGCGCAGCGTGCCGCGGTCCCTCTCTGATCCTTTCTCCACTGTACTACATATGGAGATGTCAGCCATTCCGCCCCGCGGTCGGCAGCTGCTGTTGTGACTGGCTCACTAACATTGCACAACCACTGTGGGGGATTTCATTTTCCTTACATGCACTCTTGCCTAAAGGGATTGTACCAGAATTTCAAGTTATCCCCTGTCTATAGGATAAGAGATAACTTGCTGATTGGTGGGGGTTTCACCGCTGAGAGATCTCGAGATCGGGGGTCCCGTGTTCCCCATCCTCCTCACTGCAGATTAACTGCACCCCCAGTGAAGAGGAGACTGAATGGAGCGCTGGTAGCGGGAGTGCACTAAAGCTCCATTCACTTTCAAAGGGACTGCTAAGATAGCCAAGCGCCACTTGCTCGGGTGTTTCTGTCAACCCTATTGGAATGAATGTGTAGTGGCCCAGAGTTTGGGGTCCCCTTCAGCACCTCAGAATACTTGTCTTATGCTTGTCTTGTATTACAGTCTGTATTACTGTATGTAGAATACACCAGATTTATGTGTATTGGAGTTTGCAGGCATGAAGGGGTTAATGTCTGTTCATGTCTGGTGTTGTCTGGAAAATGTATCCAACTGTCTGACTGTCTATTGGTCTGTGCCCGCGTGATGTGATGTTCTGAGTGAGAGATGTCAAAAGTAATGTGCAGTAAGAGGTCAGGGGGAGAAGAAGTTAGTCAGAAGTCGGTAAGAGTTGAGTTGGAAGAGAGTAGTTGTTAGAGAGAGATGGGGAAGCGAAGAGATGGTCTGCCGCTCATGCCAGAGCCCAGCCATAATAAGAACCCTCCTTTTAGCAGCTACTCCAAGAGAGTATGAAAGCCCAGACATGCCGGAATACAGCGCAAGAACCACATGTAGCCGGAGAAAGAGAGAAACCGCGAGTGTGCAAGAAAACGTGAGTGTTTGACAATAGTTAGAGAGCGTGTTCAACTGGGAGGAAAAGCCTACAGATAACTAGGACTGTGGATGCATAATGCACGGGAACCCTCACTGCTTGTTGTGTACAAGAACTGTTTATTGTTACTGCCCGAAGAGTCTCAGTAAACGGACAAGACCGAACGTACTCAGAAAATACTTTATTCTATCCGGAGGATCCGCCACAGAAGATGGAACGTTGGCGTCACGGTGACAAACAGGACTTAAGGTATTCTTGGTTATTAATTGTTGGTCTCCTCCTGTAGTAACGAGGTCGGGTTCCTAGCCCCCGGCAGTGAAGAGGTGGTAGAGCCCCATGACAAGGTTATTTCTCTACCCCGCTGTCTCCTCGACTGAGGGCCTGCAAATGGAGCGACCCCCATAGTGACAGGCAGGACTTGACATGGGAGTCCAGTTCTGGGGATCGGTGGGGACCCCCACAGTGAAAGGCAGGACAGGACACGGGAGTCCAGTTCTGGGGATCGGTGGGGACTAGAGATGAGCGAGCACCAAAATGCTCGGGTGCTCGTTACTCGAGACGAAATTTTCGCGATGCTCGAGGGTTCGTTTCGAGTAACGAACCCCATTGAAGTCAATGGGCGACTCGAGCATTTTTGTATATCGTCGATGCTCGCTAAGGTTTTCATTTGTGAAAATCTGGGCAATTCAAGAAAGTGATGGGAACGACACAGAAACGGATAGGGCAGGCGAGGGGCTACATGTTGGGCTGCATCTCAAGTTCCCAGGTCCCATTATTAAGCCACAATAGCGGCAAGAGTGCCCCCCCCCAACAATTTTTACTTCGACCCAGTGTCCACAGCACACACCAAAGTGTCCCTGCGCAGCCTTCAGCTGCCCTCATGCCACACGCTGGCCTCATAGCCACACCACCCTCATGTCTATTTATAAGTGCGTCTGCCATGAGGAGGAACCGCAGGCACACACTGCAGAGGGTTGGCATGGCCAGGCAGCGACCCTCTTTAAAAGGGGCGGGGCAATAGCCCATAATGCTGTACAGAAGCAATGAGAAATCCAATCCTGTGCCACCTCCATCAGGAGCTGCAAACGTGGGCATAGCAATGGGGAACCCATGTGCCACACACTATTCATTCTGTCAAGGTGTCTGCATGCCCCAGTCAGACCGGGGTTTTTTATAAATAGTCACAGGCAGGTACAACTCCGCAATGGGAATTTTGTGTGCACCCACAGCATGGGTGGCTCCCTGGAACCCACCGGCTGTACATAAATTTATCCCATTGCAGTGCCCAGCACAGCTGAGGTAACGTCAGGTTTAATGCAGGTGGGCTTCGGCCCACACTGCATGCCCCAGTCAGACTGGGGTTCTTTAGAAGTGGACACATGTAGTTACAACTTCGTGTGGACCGACAGCATGGGTGGGTCCCAGGAAGCCACCGGTGGTACATAAATATATCCCATTGCATTGCCCATCACAGCTGAGGTAACGTCCGATTAAATGCAGGTGGTCTTCGGCCCACACTGCATGCCCCAGTCAGACTGGGGTTCTTTAGAAGTGGACACATGCAGTTACAACTCCGTGTGGACCGACAGCATGGGTGGCTCCCTGGAACCCACCGGCGGTACATAAATATATCCCATTGCAGTGCCCAGCACAGCTGAGGTAACGTCATCTTTAATGCAGGTGGGCAAAAAATTAATTGGATTACACTGTAGGCGAGGGCCCCCAAAAATTGGTGTACCAACAGTATAAATGCCCATGCCCAACCAAGAGGGCAGGTGAAACCCATTAATCGCTTTGGTTAATGTGGCTTAATTTGTAACTAGGCCTGGAGGCAGCCCAGTTAAAATAAAAATTGGTTGAGGTGAAAGTTTCAACGCTTTATTGAATTGAGAATTGAAACGTATAAACATTGTTTACAAAAGTTATATGAGTGAGCCTTGTGGCCTAAGAAAAATTGCCCGTTCAGCGTGATTACGTGAGGTTTCAGGAGGAGGAGCAGGAGGAGGAGGATGAATATAATACACAGATTGATGAAGCTAAAAGGTCCCTGTTTTTTATGGTGATAGAGAACGATGCTTCCATCCGCGGGTGCAGCCTACGTATTGTTTAGGTATCGCTGCTGTCCGCTGGTGGAGAAGAGAAGTCTGGGGAAATCCAGGCTTTGTTCATCTTGATGAGTGTAAGCCTGTCGGCACTGTCGGTTGACAGGCGGGTACGCTTATCTGTGGTGATTCCCCCAGCCGCACTAAACACCCTCTCTGACAAGACGCTAGCCGCAGGACAAGCAATCACCTCCAGGGCATACAGCGCGAGTTCAGGCAACATGTCCAGCTTCGACACCCAGTAGTTGTAGGGAGCAGAGGCGTTACGGAGGACGGTCATGCGATCGGCTACGTACTCCCTCACCATCCTTTTACAGTGCTCCTGCCGACTCAGCCTTGACTGGGGAGCGGTGACACAGTCTTGCTGGGGAGCCATAAAGCTGTCAAAGGCCTTGGATAGTGTTCCCCTGCCTGTGCTGTACATGCTGCCTGATCTCCGCGCCTCCCCTGCTACCTGGCCCTCGGAACTGCGCCTTCTGCCACTAGCGCTGTCGGATGGGAATTTTACCATCAGTTTGTCCGCCAGGGTCCTGTGGTATAGCATCACTTTCGAACCCCTTTCCTCTTCGGTTATGAGAGTGGAAAGGTTCTCCTTATACCGTGGGTCGTGCAGTGTGTACACCCAGTAATCCGTAGGGGCCAGAATGCGTGTAACGCGAGGGTCACGAGAAAGGCATCCTAACATGAAGTCAGCCATGTGTGCCAGGGTACCTGTACGTAACACATGGCTGTCCCCACTCGGAAGATCACTTTCAGGATCCTCCTCCTCCTCCTCCTCCTCAGGCCATACACGCTGAAAGGATGACAGGCAAGCAGCATGGGTACCCTCAGCAGTGGGCCAAGCTGTCTCTTCCCCCTCCTCCTCATGCTCCTCCCCCTCCTCCTCCTCCTCAACGCGCTGAGATATAGACATGAGGGTGCTCTGACTATCCAGCGACATACTGTCTTCCCCCGGCTCTGTTTCCGAGCGCAAAGCGTCTGCCTTTATGCTTTGCAGGGAACTTCTCAACAGGCATAGCAGAGGAATGGTGACGCTAATGATTGCAGCATCGCCACTCACCATCTGGGTAGACTCCTCAGGACCTGGTAGTTTCCAAGGACCTGGCAGATGTCTGCCAACCAGGCCCACTCTTCTGTAAAGAATTGAGGAGGCTGACTCCCACTACGCCGCCCATGTTGGAGTTGGTATTCCACTGTAGCTCTACGCTGCTCATAGAGCCTGGCCAACATGTGGAGCGTAGAGTTCCACCGTGTGGGCACGTCGCACAGCAGTCGGTGCACTGGCAGATTAAACCAATGTTGCAGGGTGCGCAGGGTGGCAGCGTCCGTCTTGGACTTGCGGAAATGTGCGCTGAGCCGGCGCACCTTTCCGAGCAGGTCTGACAAGCGTGGGTAGCTTTTCAAAAAGCGCTGAACCACCAAATTAAAGATGTGGGCCAGGCATGGCACGTGCGTGAGGCTGCCGAGCTGCAGAGCCGCCACCAGGTTACGCCCGTTGTCACACACGACCATGCCCGGTTGGAGCCTCAGCGGCGCAAGCCAGCGGTCGGTCTGCTCTGTCAGACCCTGCAGCAGTTCGTGGGCCGTGTGCCTCTTATCTCCTAAGCTGAGTAGTTTCAGCACGGCCTGCTGACGCTTGCCCACCGCTGTGCTGCCACGCCGCGTGACACCGACTGCTGGCGACATGCTGCTGCTGCTGACACATCTTGATTGCGAGACAGAGGTTGCGTAGGAGGAGGAGGAGGAGGAGGGTGGTTTAGTGGAGGAAACATACACCGCCGCAGATACCAGCACCGAGCTGGGGCCCGCAATTCTGGGGGTGGGTAGGACGTGAGCGGTCCCAGGCTCTGACTCGGTCCCAGCCTCCACTAAATTCACCCAATGTGCCGTCAGGGAGATACAGTGGTCCTGCCCGCCTGTGCTTGTCCACGTGTCTGTTGTTAAGTGGACCTTGGCAGTAACCGCGTTGGTGAGGGCACGTACAATGTTGCGGGAGACGTGGTCGTGCAGAGCTGGGACGGCACATCGGGAAAAGTAGTGGCGACTGGGAACCGAGTAGCGCGGGGCCGCCGCCGCCATCATGTTTTTGAAAGCTTCCGTTTCCACAAGCCTATATGGCAGCATCTCCAGGCTGATCAATTTGGCCATGTGCACGTTTAACGCTTGAGCGTGCGGGTGCGTGGCTGCGTACTTGCGGTTGCGCTCAAACACTTGCGCTAGCGACGGCTGGATGGTGCGCTGAGAGACATTGCTGGATGGGGCCGAGGACAGCGGAGGTGAGGGTGTGGGTGCAGGCCGGGAGACGGTAGTGCCTGTGTCCTGAGAGGGGGGTTGGATCTCAGTGGCAGGTTGGGGCACAGGGGGAGAGGCAGTGGTGCAAACCGGAGGCGGTGAACGGCCTTCGTCCCACCTTGTGGGGTGCTTGGCCATCATATGTCTGCGCATGCTGGTGGTGGTGAGGCTGGTGGTGGTGGCTCCATGGCTGATCTTGGCGCGAAAAACCTTGCACACCACAGTTCGTCGGTCGTCTGCACTCTCAGTGAAAAACTGCCACACCTTTGAGCACCTCTGCAGGGTGGCATGGCGCGAGGGGGCACTTTGGGAAACAGTTGGTGGATTATTTGGTCTGGCCCTGCCACTGCCCCTGGCCACCGCACTGCCTCTTCCAACCTGTCCTGCTGCTGCACTTGCCTCCCCCTCTGAAGACCTGTCCTCAGTAGGCTTAGCAAACCAGGTGGGGTCAGTCACCTCATCGTCCTGCTGCTCTTCCTCCGAATCCTCTGTGCGCTCCTCCCTCAGACTTACTGCAATTACTACTACCTGAGTGATTGACAACTGTGTCTCATCGTCGTCCTCCTCACCCACTGAAAGCTCTTGAGACAGTTGCTGGAAGTCCCCAGCCTCATCCCCGGGACCCCGGGAACTTTCCAAAGGTTGGGCATCGGTCATGACAAACTCCTCCGGTGGGAGAGGAACCATTGCTGCCCATTCTGGGCAGGGACCCGAGAACAGTTCCTGGGAGTCTGCCTGCTCCTCAGAATATGTCATTGTAATGGAGTGAGGAGGCTGGGAGGAAGGAGAAGCAGCAGCCAGAGGATTCAGAGTTGCAGCAGTGGACGGCGTAGAACTCTGGGTGGTCGATAGATTGCTGGATGCACTTTCTGCCATCCACGACAGGACCTGCTCACACTGCTCATTTTCTAATAAAGGTCTACCGCGTGGACCCATTAATTGTGAGATGAATGTGGGGACGCCAGAAACGTGCCTCTCTCCTAATCCCGCAGCAGTCGGCTGCGATACACCTGGATCAGGAGCTCAGCCTGTGCCCACACCCTGACTTGGGCCTCCGCGTCCTCGACTGCGTCCACGTCCTCTAGGCCTACCCCTACCCCTCAGCATGCTGTATTACCAGTAATGCAGAAAGAGAACGCTGTAATTAAATGTGCCGCTTATTGGCCTGTGCTTGGAGGCTGACTTCCCTTACGGAACGCACAGCAGAGCCAGGAAAGAATTTTGTGCAAGCCTGTAGTGATACGTAGGTGCGTATGACTGAGCTAGTGGAATTCACAGCGCAGAAGCAGTCAAGTGTCCAAAGGCCACTAGTAGGCCTTAAGTATTTTGCTTCTATTTTTTTAAAGGCTGAGCTGAGACAGCAGACAGATACTGTAGGCAGCGTATATATGTATACTGTTTCCCTCTGGACGGGATGACGGCAGTGATGTAACGGGCAACGCAGAGCCAGGAAACAATTTTGTGCAAGCCTGCTGTAACACTTAGCTGCGTATTAATTAGGACTACTACCCCCAGCAGAGACGCAGTACACTCAAGACGGTCACAGGCAGCCCAAAGATAGTATTTTCCCCAAATTTGTTTGAAAAAGCCCACTGCCTATATAGACAGTATATCTCTTTCACCTTTCCTACTGTCCCTGCCTCATCAGTACTGGCCCTATACTCTGTACAATGACTGCAGACTGCGGACGCAATGCTCTGCACGGCCGATATCCAAAAAAAAATAAATTGTGCAACACTGCTCACAGCAGCCTCAACAGTACTGCACACGGTCAGATGTGGCCCTAAGAAGGACCGTTGGGGTTCTTCAAGCCTAATATAACTCCTAACACTCTCCCTATAGCAGCTCCGGCACCAGCAGCACTGTCCCTGATCTCTGTCAGAATGCATCTGTGGCGAGCCGCAGGCGGGGCAGATTTTAATACCCGGGTGACACCTGATCTCCCCAGCCACTCACTGCAGGGGGGTGGTATAGGGCTTGAACGTCGCAGGGGGAAGTTGTAATGCCTTCCATGTCTTTCTATTGGCCAGAAAAGCGCGCTAACGTCTCAGAGATGAAAGTGAAAGTAACTCGAACATTGCGTGGTACTCGAACGAGTATCAAGCTCGGACGAGTACGTTCGCTCATCTCTAGTGGGGACCCCCACAGTGAAAGGCAGGACAGGACACAAGAGTCCAGTTCTGGGGATAGGTGGGGACCCCCAGGATCAGCGAGTTATCTCCTATTCTGTGGGTGTAGTTTTTCGCATACTCTAATTGCATGTTCACACGGCAGAACTCACCGCAGAATATTCTGCATGAATTCCACCTTAAAGTCGCATGAAAAAATGCATCTTTCTGCCGTGGTTTTTGCGTGGATCCGCTGGTGGAATTTGCACTGTCAATGAACAAGTTCTCATCAACCACTAACTAGAACAGTTTGATTGTACTGATATAACTTGGGCTCTCCCGACGTTTGATAGATCTTTTGGTCAGTTCCGTCATTCCTCCGTGTTTTCTACCTCTGCTCTGTTGTGCGTCTCATTTCCTCCACCGTATACATATCGCGGGATCCCGGTCTCTTCTATCCGGATGTCACCTGCTTTACCAGTATGGGGGCAATTCTAATAAAATCCTTATCCAGCCGGCTATTTGATCAGGTCCCTTCCTCCTGCTTGTGTGCCAGGAGTGATAAGAACGCTGCTTGTTAAACTGTCACTTCAGCATTGTATCCGGCCTGTAATAATAATAATCTTTATTTATATAGCGCCAATATATTCTGCAGAGCTTACAAAACAGGGGGATACAGATGCAAAACCCCGGTTACATGTAATAATCAGTTGATGAAAACAATAGGGGTGAGGGTCCTGCTCCAACGAGCTTACATACTACAAATAATGGGGTGATACAGAAGGTAAAGGGGTGGAGATGTGCACGGTATGGCGGGGTGAAGATGTGCACAGTATGGCGAGGTGGAGATGTGCACAGTATGGCGAGGTGGATATATGCACGGTATGGCAGGGTGGATATATGCACGGTATGGCAGGGTGGAGATGTGCGCGGTGTGGTGAGGTGGAGATGTGCAGGGTACGGCGTGGTGGAGATGGCAAGGTGGAGAGTGAAGGGTGCTATACACATAGACAATGGTTAGGCAGTATAGTGACTGCAGGAGGTGGTTGATGGCGGCTGGCAGGGATTGCAGTCAGTAGGTCAGGGAGCAGGTTATCAGGCAGAGTACAGAGGGGTTTGGTTTAGGGGATGTGGTATTGCCTCCCTGAAGAGGTGCGTTTTTAGAGCACGCCTGAAGTTTTGTGTGTTGGGAATCGCCTGGATAGTTTTAGGGTAGCACGTTCAAGAGGACTGTGTTATGGCTGGCCAGGGCAGAAGAACAGGGACTCCCTATGCCAACCCTCTCCCCTGTTCCTACCTACTTGCTCCCCTGGGTTAGGCCCCAGAGCGACAACTGGGTGACAGTCCCTGCGCTGCACTAGTGTCAGGGATCTTGGGAAGGAGGAACTGGGAAATAGACAGGTGGGAACCTGAATAGCAACAGAACCAAATCAGCAACCAGAATATAGTCAAAACCAGGCAGGGTCAGAACCAGAAAGCACGTGCGCAGTACGGAAGGATAATCAGAGGCGAAATCAGAGGCAAGCAGTCATCAAACACTAGAAGTCAAGTCAGAGATAGCGGGTGTCGGCAGAACGGATCAAAACCAAACACTGTCCGACCAGGTTTATAGGTAGAACTCCCCGCCCAGAGGGCGGGGGAGTCACATGACCACCGGGGGAATCATAAAACCGCCTCCCCCTGGCGGCGTGCACCAACCAGAGTGCCGCGTGGCCGACTAGTGGATGGACGCGTCTGCACACGACGCGGGGCGCACCGCCGGCCACCGCATTCAACTACCAGAGTGGGGTAACCCCGGACAGAGACGCCAGCCCGGGTCCCTGCACCCCTGGTGGCAACCCCAATTCTAACAGACTGGTGCTGCTCTGGAGAAGTCTTGGAGGCAGGAATGAGAGGTTTGAAATAAATGGACCAGGGATAACACCAACAAAACCCTAGTCCTGATAAAGGAAGGTAAAGACAGAATTCTCACCCTCTGACAGACCATCGGCGCAGGTCAGAACAAATGGAATACTCTCAACTCCATTCTCCATTAATGGCACCAGACAGGGCTGCTCTCTATCTCCGTTACTCTTCGCACTGGTCATGGAACCTCTGGCTATAGCCTTGTGGTGGAACCCCAGTGTATATGGTATTAACATTGGTCCCCAGCAGTACAGAACCTCACTATATGCCGACGATCTGCTTCTATATGTCACCCAGCCCCGAATTTCCCTCCCATCGATTTTAGCAGAGGTCCAAAAATATGGGAAACTCAGTAACATTAAAATAAATATCACTAAATCAGAAATGCTAAATATCTCCTTGCCTCACACACGAGGAACGTGACCCACTCTCACAACCCATCCCTTAATTACCAAGGTCTCTTTACCTACTCATCTGATCACTATGCATTAGCGTCTACCCCTTACTGGTTTTCTGATGGTTATCTACTGTTACTCGCTGCATCAGCAGAGCTGTCATTGTTTTCTTTGTTAGGCATATGATTGATTATTTTTATTTTGTGATTATCCACTGATTATTGTAACCCTTCCCTTATTTTTTACTAATTGAAAAATAAAGAATATATGCAAAAAAAACTATCTCCTTGCCATCCTCTGTAATTCTAGACCATGGAGTAAATTACCTATATGATGGACTTCTTGCTAGAGATGGGTTGCACCTTACAGAGAGGTAAGCATATTTTTGGTGGGCGCCTTGCTTCACTCATTAGGAGAGCTTTAAACTAGAACAATATGGGAAGGGAAGTGGAAGGTAAAAATATATAGCTAATTAATACATTTGAGAACCTCGCTATTAGAAGTGAAAAAAAAGAACAAAGACAAGAAATTCAGAAGGAAAGTAGAGGAGCAAGAGACCCCGATCACAAACTAACATGTTTTTATACAAATGCACAGAGCTGGGAAACAAAGAAGGAGAATTGGAGCTCCTAACACAGGAAGAGAAATGTGATGTGATCGGCATCACGGAAACTTGGTGGGATGATACACATGATTGGATACAAGGTTTGAAAGATACAATGTATTTATAAGAAACAGACCTAATAAAAGGGGAGGAGGTGCTGTGTTGGCCTTCCATAATCCTGATTTTACGCTAGGCCTTACAACTGATGGATTCATGGGGTGGTCGAAGTTGGATGACACTAGAATCCACCAGATTTTGAACAGAAAAAGGATACCCTCCCTCGCTGAACCTAAAATCCTTCACCCAGAAGTCTCGCTCTCATTGTATTCATGTATGCAACTTTCAGATTTTCTCAACACTAACATATTTAACTCTACATTTACAGCCCCACTGACTCCAGAGAGACTCTATTCACTAAACAGTCGCCTCCGATCAGATACCTCTCACAAACTTATAGCTGGTTGATCAAGGGTCTGTCCACTCAGGATCTCATCTTTATGAGCGCATGGGAAACTGAGCTCACTACAACCATAACACCGGAGGAGTGGAACAAAGCATGTCTACTGGCCCACAAGCTGCCCATTGCCTGTAAAGTCAAGGAGAAGAATTATAAGCTACATTGTATCTATCCATCTATGTCCTCAAGCTGCTGGAGATACGGCTCGGGCCCTGGGACTATGCTGCCCGTGAGCTGGGACTGTCTTTCACTGAGACCATTCTGAAACATAGTGTTCTCCACCTACACAAGAGTTACCAGACGACCCATTACAGCGTCCCCTCAGATTGTCCTGCCCTCCATCCTCCGGGGATCCACCTCATCAATAAAGAAGGATATCTTATGCCATTTCTTAACCGCAGCATGTGCCGTTATCCCCAGACATTGCAAGACTCCACAAACACCCACTGCCATGAGTGGATACAGGAACTGAATGAGATCACGTCAATGGAGGAGATGCTGTCTGAAGATTCAGGATTCCCAGAGAAATTTATAGCAATGTGGAGCCCTTGGCTAGAGTTTCCAAACACTGCCGATTCTGAGGTCTTGTTAAGGCAGCGGGATACTTCACGGGACCTCCCAATTCAATCCTCTGATATGTCTCTATCACTTCCTTTATTTTTTTAATCTTATCTATATATATTGTTTTCTTTAATTATTCCTCTCCCTCCCCCCTCTCTTCTCTTCTCTTTCTTTCTTTCTTTCTTTCTTTCTTTCTTTCTTTCTTTCTTTCTTTCTTTCCTTCTTTCTTTCTTTACTTCTTTCTTTCTTTCTTTCCTTCTTTCTTTCTTCCCTTCTTTCTTTCCTTCTTTCTTTCCTTCTTTCTTTCTTTCTTTCTTTCCTTCTTTCTTTCCTTCTTTCTTTCCTTCTTTCCTTCTTTCCTTCTTTCCTTCTTTCTTTCTTTCCTTCTTTCTTTCCTTCTTTCTTTCCTTCTTTCTTTCCTTCTTTCTTTCTTTCCTTCTTTCTTTCCTTCTTTCTTTCTTTCCTTCTTTCTTTCCTTCTTTCTTTCCTTCTTTCTTTCTTTCCTTCTTTCCTTCTTTCTTTCTTTCTTTCTTTCCTTCTTTCTTTCCTTCTTTCTTTCTTTCCTTCTTTCCTTCTTTCTTTCTTTCTTTCTTTCCTTCTTTCTTTCTTTCTTTCCTTCTTTCTTTCTTTCCTTCTTTCTTTCTTTCTTTCCTTCTTTCTTTCCTTCTTTCTTTCCTTCTTTCTTTCCTTCTTTCTTTCTTTCCTTCTTTCTTTCCTTCTTTCTTTCCTTCTTTCTTTCCTTCTTTCTTTCTTTCCTTCTTTCCTTCTTTCTTTCTTTCTTTCCTTCTTTCTTTCTTTCCTTCTTTCTTTCTTTCCTTCTGTCTTTCTTTCTTTCCTTCTTTCTTTCTTTCCTTCTTTCTTTCTTTCTTTCTTTCCTTCTTTCTTTCCTTCTTTCTTTCCTTCTTTCTTTCTTTCTTTCTTTCTTTCTTTCCTTCTTTCTTTCCTTCTTTCTTTCCTTCTTTCTTTCCTTCTTTCTTTCTTTCCTTCTTTCTTTCTTTCTTTCTTTCCTTCTTTCTTTCCTTCTTTCTTTCCTTCTTTCTTTCTTTCCTTCTTTCTTTCTTTCCTTCTTTCTTTCTTTCTTTCTTTCCTTCTTTCTTTCCTTCTTTCTTTCCTTCTTTCTTTCCTTCTTTCTTTCCTTCTTTCTTTCCTTCTTTCTTTCTTTCCTTCTTTCTTTCCTTCTTTCTTTCCTTCTTTCTTTCCTTCTTTCTTTCCTTCTTTCTTTCTTTCCTTCTTTCTTTCTTTCCTTCTTTCTTTCTTTCCTTCTTTCTTTCTTTCCTTCTTTCTTTCTTTCTTTCCTTCTTTCTTTCTTTCCTTCTTTCTTTCTTTCCTTCTTTCTTTCTTTCCTTCTTTCTTTCTTTCCTTCTTTCTTTCTTTCCTTCTTTCTTTCTTTCCTTCTTTCTTTCTTTCTTTCCTTCTTTCCGCTTTCTGATAAATTCTACTTCTAAGTTAACAATACTAAACTTACTTCAATATAGTTATGTTAAAATCTGGAGCCAAGACACTTCCTCCTTGTAGGATGTAACATGGATGCTCAGTCATCTCTCTGATTATAACTACAGTAGAAGCGATCCGTAGATCCAGCAGTGTGACAGTTAAACCTGATGATTCCATAAGTTCTATCTCCCCATCCTATAACAATATAATGTAAAAATGAACGAATCAGAAAACCAAAAGGAGAATCGTAAAATATAAGAAAATGTTAAGGTTACGGCTTTTATACATTTATGGTCCAGAGACCTTACTGCTATTGT
The DNA here is from genome assembly GCF_035609145.1 of Eleutherodactylus coqui. Classification (NCBI taxonomy): domain Eukaryota; kingdom Metazoa; phylum Chordata; class Amphibia; order Anura; family Eleutherodactylidae; genus Eleutherodactylus; species Eleutherodactylus coqui. The sequence goes on along the minus strand of NC_089842.1, from coordinate 6,012,834 downwards.
TTATTTAATAATATTTGCAATATTTTAAGAAAAACTGATTAAACGTAAAGGGGCATTTAATCTGATTTCGTTAGCGGAGTGAAGGGCGCGGGCTGGGTGGTGGATTAAGATAAAGGAGGCAGTCTAGGGCAGCGCGGTGCTGTGGATGGGGGATACAATGTAGGGCGGCGCTGCACTGTGGATGAGGGATACAATGTAGGGCGGCGCGGTGCTGTGGATGAGGGATACAATGTAGGGTGGCGCGGTGCTGTGGTTGAGGGATACAATGTAGGGTGGCGCGGTGCTGTAGATAAGGGATACAATGTAGGGCGGCGCGGTGCTGTGGATGAGGGATACAATGTAGGGCGGCGCGGTGCTGTGGATGAGGGATACAATGTAGGGCGGCGCGGTGCTGTGGATGAGGGATACAATGTAGGGCGGCGCGGTGCTGTGGATGAGGGATACAATGTAGGGCAGCGTGGTGCTGTGGATGAGGGATACAATGTAGGGCGGTGCTGTGGATGAGGGATACAATGTAGGGCGGCGCTGCACTGTGGATGAGGGATACAATGTAGGGTGGCGCGGTGCTGTGGATGAGGGATACAATGTAGGACGGTGCTGTGTATGAGGGATACAATGTAGGGCGGCGCTGCACTGTGGATGAGGGATACAATGTATGGCGGCGCAGTGCTGTGGATGAGGGATACAATGTAGGGCAGCGCGGTGCTGTGGATGAGGGATACAATGTAGGGCGGCGCGGTGCTGTAGATGAGGGATACAATATAGGGCGGCGCGGTGCTGTGGATGAGGGATACAATGTGGGGCGGCGCGGCGCTGTGGATGAGGGATACAATGTAGGGCGGCGCGGTGCTTTGGATGAGGGATACAATGTGGGGCGGCGCAGTGCTGTGGATGAGGGATACAATGTAGGGTGGCGCGGTGCTTTGGATGAGGGATACAATGTGGGGCGGCGTGGCGCTGTGGATGGGGGATACAATGTATCCCTGTACGGTAATTCCCCCCGTGACCCCGAAGCATAAAATCATGTGACAAGTTTTCTGAGGATCAGTTTCAGTGTGAATCCACATTAGATGGAAGATCCAGCGATCGGAGCGACTTCCAACGAGGCCGGTCATCAGTGCTAGACTAGCTGGGGGCTCACTGCCAACCGCGGGGGGTTTTCTCATATAGCGGTGTAGAGAGTATACCGAGAATGGTAAAACAGGAAACATCCAGTGAAAGGGGATCCTGCGGACAGAAACAACTCATCAGTGAAAGGGGTCGGAGGAGGATGTCAGGAATCATTCTGACCAACAGGCAGCACAGTCAGCTGAATACAACGCTGGAGCTCCAACTAACGTGTCCGAACGCACAACTCGCCGTTCCTCCGCACGGATGGGATAACAGCGGGCGACCAGTTCCAGCGCCATTGTGTCTAAGAGAAACAGAAAGACTCCAGCGGGCAAAAGAGCGCAAAACTTGTATCACTGAGCCGCAGAGAAACATCTCCTGGTCAGATGGATGCAGATTACTGTTGCTGATGGGACGTCAGAGTTTGGCACAAGCAGCATGAATTGCTGACCCCTTCCTGTCAGAACATGTCAGCACTGCCATCTAATCTGGGGAGGTACAAGAAGCTTCCTGTCCGCAGGGGCCGGTATTCCTGCAGGAGGATTTCATCACTGAGTGGGATCTACATGACAACGAACGGCTGCGGTTCTGCACCAAAGGAGTCCAACGCTACTAGATGGGGGTAATAAAGGGGCGGTCAGTGTATATTAACCCTTTATGATGTGCATAGAGTTTTACCTATGGAGGAAGTGTAACACAATAGCCTGGAGACCCTCGTCCGGAATGTTCTAGCACGGGACGCCACTCATACGTCTCTCCTTCATTTCGGTCTGTCATAAAGCCTCTCTTCCCTTCCGGCTTTTACTATTTAGCCGCAGACGTGCAGCGAGGCTCCTGTCAATAATTAATGTGCCGTCAGCATTAATTATCATATTTGTACCAAGTGAACTTTCCGAACGCTCTTCCTCTTCCCGAGTGCGCGGCAGATCTCCTTCCAGTGACCTTTTCCATTGGCTGACTGCACATCAGCGTCGCACGCAGCGCCATACGTGGAATACTAAATCATGGCTGGGATTCGCCAACATTGAGGCTTCGGACGTTGGGCCCCCAGAATATCGATCAGGGCATTTAAAGGGTTAACAGCTGTGATCTTGATGTAACTGTACATCCTGGGGCATTGAGGGTTTAAGGAGTTTTCCAGCATTAGAAAAATTACTTAAGCAATTCCTCTTTGCTGCAGTCCAAACAGCAGCATGTGCCTACAGGGATTCATCCCCCGCCACATGCTGTGGCCCTGGGGTTGATGGAGGGGACATAGGAGGGGCCTCAGGGATGCTCGGAGGTGCAGGACAAGGCAGCACTGCGGACCTGACGAAGGGTACTGAGTAGAGATGAGCGAGCATACTCGTCCGAGCTTGATGCTCGTTCGAGTATTAGGGTGCTCGAGATGCTCGTTATTCGAGACGAGCACCACGCGGTACTCATCTCGATTAAACAAGCACTGACCATTGAATTCAATGGAGTCGGCAATACAGCCGGCTCCATTGAAAACAATGGCCTGCCGGCGAGCGCGGGATGAATTGTCGGGAAGGGCTTAAATATATAAGCCCTTCCCTGCAATTCATCCAGAAATGTGTAAAAAAAAAAATATATACTCACCTTGTCCCGGCAGAACGATGTTAGCCCATTGAATTCAATGGAGCCGGCAATACAGCCGGCTCCATTAAAAGCAATGGGCTGCCGGTGATCGCAGGATGAATTGTCGGGAAGGGGTTAAATATATAAGCCCTTCCCTGCAATTCATCCAGAAATGTGTAAAAAAAAAAAATATATATATATATATACTCACCTGATTGGCTCAGCGGGACCAATCAGATGAGAGGCAGCAGTCACTCACCCATTCATAAATTCGTGAATGGGTGTGTGAGTGAGATCTGCCTCTGGTTGGTCAGCCTGTGACCAATTAGAGGCAGCTCATTCAGCAGGCGGGGATTTTAAATCCCCGGCTGCTGAATACTACTCACAGCTGTTCAGAGCAGTTCAGGAGAGCTGCAGCTGGCCGCGCTGAACTCCGTCTGCCGGGACCAGGTGAGTATATATATATTTTTTATTTTTACACATTTCTGGATAAATTGCAGGGAAGAGCTTATATATTTAAGCCCTTCCCGACAATTCATCCTGCGATCGCCGGCAGCCCATTGCTTTCAGTGGAACCTGCTGTATTGCCGGCTCCATTGAATTCAATGGGCAAACATCGTTCTTCTCTGTTACAGCTGTGGCAGAGAAGAATGATCTTTATGCTGACAGTGGGAGGGGGGGGGGGCTCACTCTTGCCACTATTGTGGCTTAATAGTGGGACCTGTGAACTTGAGATGCAGCCCAACATGTAGCCCCTCGCCTGCCCTATCCGTTTCTGTGTCGTTCCCATCACTTTCTTGAATTGCCCAGATTTTCACAAATGGAAACCTTAGCGAGCATCGGCGATATACAAAAATGCTCCGGTCGCCCATTGACTTCAATGGGGTTCGTTACTCGAAACGAACTCTTGAGCATCACTGAAAGTTCGACTCGAGTAACGAGCACCCGAGCATTTTGGTGCTCGCTCATCTCTAGTACTGAGTAGAAGGAATCAATTCTTCCTGTGGTGTTCAGTGCAGAAGGGCTACTGGTGGTCCGGCCACATAGTATTGCCCATCACACGGCTGGGGGTAAGTGCTCAACGGCTCGCGTATGGAGGAAGGATCACTCAACGCCATCTTGCTCTCCACGAACTTTTAATTAACAGTAATAGCTGCTGCGCCGCCCGGCGCCTGCTGGGTCCACTTGTAACAAAGGCTGAACCAGTTCAGTTAATGACAGCAGTTCTCTCCTCACAGCGAGGGGTTAATAAATGCTTCAACAGTTCCAAACCAGTAAGCAGAACATTCTGGTACTGATGGTCTCTGTTGAAGCGCCGTGACTTGTAGGCTGAGATGGTATCGCAGGGCCGTGGGCCGCTGTAGACCAGGGATGAACAGATCTTCCTTGGGTGGTTCTGGGTATCGGAATCCATTCCGCTCCACCCTGGAAACGGGCAGATGTAACGGCGGGCACGAGAGATCAGCCGAGCAGCAGCTCACTCCGCACAGGTCACCCTCTCCAGATTGGGTCAAAGTATCGTATGAATTCCAAAATGGTACCAATGCAGACTGCAGGACGTCCCGTAAGAACGAGCCGCGTACAACTATGTGTGTGTGTGTGTGTGGTGGGGGCCGGGCGGGGGGGGGGGGGGGGTGGAAATGGTTATTGCGCTCAGAAAATATTAAAGAATGTAAAATCCTTTAAAAAACATAAAAGTAGCGAATCAAAACCCCCGATATGTTGGTATGGTAGTAATCGTGCTGACCTATATAATAAAATCAGGTCATTTGTGTTGCAGTTTGTGCGCCGTAGAAACAAGATGCACCAAAAGATGGCGGAAGTTAATTTTTCTTTCATTTTACTCCACTTAGAATTTTTAAAAAGTTTTTCAGTCCATTATGAGGTACAATAAATAGTAACATTGAAAACTACAACTCGTCCCGCAAAAAACAACAAGCCCTCATGCAGCGACGGCGATGGATGAATAAAGGAGTTAGGATTAATTAAAAGGGAGAGGAAAACCCGAAAATGGGGGGAAAAAAGGCCATGTCCTCAAAGGGTTAAAAAAAACCCTCTTTTTTAATAGAATTTCTTTTCTGTCACATTTTCTGGACCCCGTAGCTTATTCATTTCCTGTCAGTGAGGCTGTAGGAGGCGGGTTTTGTTATGGGGTGTCGGCGGCATTCATTAGTCCCATTATGGGGTGCATACAAGTAGAAGGCTGAGAAAAAAAAGCTTCAGCTGCGGTGTTACAGATTTTTTTCCCGACATTCACTATTTGGGATAAATAATGCAATATTTTAACAGTTTCGCTTTTTTTTTAAATACTAAATATTTTTTTTTATTATTATTTTGATTTTTATGTGAAAAAAGTTTTTGATCAAATTTTTAATTTTTTTATTTTCTAATATTTAAAAAAATAAATCTAAAACTTTTCTTTTTTTCTTCTAAGTAGTCCTGCTAGGGGACTTGGCCTTACGACAGTCTGAGTTTGGATACAATATTCCCCACTTCAGTTCTTTAATATCGCAGTACAGATGTAGCCCCGCATCTGTTTACTTAAAGCGGCGATAGTTTGGTTTGTTAAGCAGAATGTAGCTCTCTACTTTTACTGTTGGGCGACGTAAATTGCAGCGTATCAACAACATAGCGAGACGTGAAATTGGATATGAAAAGTGCTATAATTAGAGATGAGCGAACACCAAAATGTTCGGGTGTTCGTTATTCGTAACGAACTTCCCGTGATGCTCGAGGGTTCGTTTCGAACAACGAACCCCATTGAAGTCAATGGGCGACCGGAACATTTTTGTATTTCGCCGATGCTCGCTAAGGTTTTCATGTGTGAAAATCTGGGCAATTCAGGAAAGTGATGGGAATGACACAGTGACGGATAGGGCAGGCGAGGGGCTACATGGTGGGCTGCATCTCAAGTTCACAGGTCCCACTATTAAGCCACAATAGCGGCAAGAGTGCCCCCCCCCCCCCCCCCACTGTCAGCATAAAGATCGTCCTCCTCTGGCACAGCTGTAACAGCTGTAGCAGAGAAGAACGATGTTTGCCCATTGAATTCAATGGAACCGGCAATACAGCCGACTCCACTGAATGCAATGGGCTGCCGGCGATCGCAGGATGAATGGTCGGAAAGGGGTTAAATATATAACCCCTTTCCTGCAATTCATCCAGAAATGTGTTACACTAAAAATATATACCGGCGTATAAGGCGACGGGGCGTATAAGACGACCCCCCAACTGTCACCTTATACGCCGGTAATACAGTGGAGCAAAGAATAAAAAGCATTACTTACGTTTTTAGATGATCTGCGGCGCTCCTGCAGGCTGTCACTCCCTCCTGGTCCACGGCAGACAAGCTTTCTCCACGAAAGACTTTAAATCCCTGCCTCCAGAAGCACATGTGCCTTCAGCCAATCACAGCCAATGACAATGATGTCATTGAATGGCTGTGATTGGCTGTGTTTCTGGAGGCGGGGATTTCAAGGCTTGAAATCCCCGCCTCCAGAAACACAGCCAATCACAGCCATTCAATGACATCATTGTCATTGGCTGTGATTGGCTGAAGGCACATGTGCTTCTGGAGGCAGGGATTTAAAGTCTTTCGTGGAGAAAGCTTGTCTGCCGTGGACCAGGAGGGAGTGACAGCCTGCAGGAGCGCCGCAGATCATCTAAAAACGTAAGTAATGCTTTTTATTCTTTGCTCCACTGTATTACCGGCGTATAAGGTGACAGTTGGGGGGTCGTCTTATACGCCCCGTCGCCTTATACGCCGGTATATATTTTTAGTGTAACACATTTCTGGATGAATTGCAGGAAAGGGGTTATATATTTAACCCCTTTCCGACCATTCATCCTGCGATCGCCGGCAGCCCATTGCATTCAGTGGAGTCGGCTGTATTGCCGGTTCCATTGAATTCAATGGGCAAACATCGTTCTTCTCTGCTACAGCTGTTACAGCTGTGCCAGAGAAGAAGGATTTGTCTTCTATATGTTCTCAATGGGGTCAGCGCTGCTGCCGCTGGCCCCATTGAGCGCATATAGAATGCATCCATAGCGAGCAGCGGGAGGGGCAGATTTCAATACTCGGGTGACACCTTATCTCCCCAGCCACTCACAGCAGGGGGGTGGTATAGGGCTTAAACGTTGCAGGGGGAAGTTGTAATGCCTTCCCTGTCTTTATATTGGCCAAAAAAAAGCGCTAACGTCTCAGGGAAGAAAGTTTAATTTACCAGAACACCGCATGGTGTTCGTTACGAATAACGAACATCCCGAACACCCTAATATTCGCACGAATAGCAAGCTCGGACGAACGCGTTCGCTCATCTCTAGCTATAATGTATTTTTGTGGGCATCCTATTAAGCCCTGCCACAGACACGGCTCAATAGGCTAAATCTATGTCAGCCATGGGGGCTGTTGATTGACAGGAGTCTGCCATTCAGGATCCCCACTAATGAGCCGATCACTGGGCCCGGTGTCAGTGCAGATAGCGCTGTAGTGGCCCGGTTTGGTACTGCAGGCACAGCTCCCATTGAATTAGCCTATTAATGGCCTCTCCTAAGGAGAGGTCATCGATACTATAGGTCCCAAAAGTCCCTTTTAATGGTGAAATAGAGTAGTTGCTTCATTTGCAGAGGGATGTGGTCATGGAGGGGGCTTTCATACACACTATTGCGCCAAGCTGAAAAATCTGCACACAAATCCTCATGTCTAACATGTCTCTAATCTTCTAATTAAGAGGATTTAAAAATGGCTTAAATCCATATCACGGCTGAATATGCAGATGTCGGTGTACATGTCTGCGGGGGAATATTCTGGTATGTATGAAGGCACCCGAGAGGAATGGAGGTAAATGAGCTGCAGATGACGGTGCAGCGGGGTCCTCTGGGGGAGCTCAGTTATGGTCACATCCATTATGTTTAGGTGTCCTAGAGGCGGTGCTTGTGGCTGAGCAGGAGGCGGGGCTTATGGGCTTGTGCCATCATGACGGCATGTGTCACTAATGTACATGTTACATTGTTACTGTGTTAAAGGGCCATCCTCACCACGCCCCGTGTATCTGACCGCACCGCCACCCCCTTAGTCACATCATGGAGCCGCTGGTTTGATAAAATCATCTTTATTCTCAGACAACATAGATATAAATAAACAGCATAAAAGTGATATACAGAAGTCGCCGCGCTCCGCATGTAGCAGACGGACCGGCCTCCACATCCATCACTTATAACCCATTGTAAAAACCGTTCTCTCTAAGAAATATACATGGAAAACTAAATGTTTGTATCAGCAAATCAAAGTGGAATCGATTCACTTCTGGTTCGTTATCATCACTTTCTAATACATTAGTCTTCTGTCATTGGCAGGCGGTGACGTCAACAGCATTACAACCTTCCATCCCCTCGTACTTGTACTTTGCTGCACCGTACATTAAGGCTGGTTTCCCATCAGTTGTTTTATGCCAGAGCTGGTGGAAATAGGCTGCGGGTGATCTTCCTCGGTCCAGCAGTGTCACGTGGAGCTACGCTATGAGCTTGGACCTGGTGCTGTATTTATGTTGTGAGTTTGATTCTGGTACTGTATTTATGCTATGGACTTGGTTCTGATATTGTGCATTTGTACTGAGGTTGGTTTTGGTATTCTGTTTATGCTTTGGGCTTGGTGATGGTGCTGTATTTGAGATATGAGCTCTGTTCTGGTACCTTATTTATTCACTGAGCTGTTCTTGTGTAGGTATACAAGCTATATTGTTGGTATCTGCAGAGTACAGTCAGACTGCCTACTAGGACAATGTATATAACTTTTTGTTATGATCGGGGTCCCCAAAATAACTAAACACAGGGCGCCATATAACCTAGAGCGGCACTGGATGCCAGGAACAGTCCCATAGGAAACTATTAGATCAGTTCTGGCATCAGTTTTCCTTCAGCATGTCACCCGTCCGGCCGGGTATACGGGAACAGCAGCCTTATTGGTAAACCGAGGGCTGATTTAGCAGTAGTTGTTGCAGGACTTGTCTGAGACCACTAGAGACCCCATCGTGGTTACAGAACTGAGGAGAACAGTCCCTTACTCTATATACTGCGCCATATGTATTGTCTTTATTGTATTGCCCCTCATTTGTCTTAAACATTCATCAATTCATTGCGCCGTTTAGGCAACTCTTACAAAAGACAAAATTCTAAAGTGGTGCCTATTATTTCTGGCGCAAGACACCAGGGAGAGTTTTCGGGTTTTGTAGACGTCAACCAGCTGTTGGATGCCTGTTCACACGTGTAGGAAGGTATAGATGACCGAGGGCGGTAAGTCTTATAAACCCAGCTGTCTGATGATGAGGTCCATGTACCTCGAAACTCCACCGATAATCCAAAATGTAATGATTTTATTCAATCCATAAAGAAAAAATAGGGCAGCAACGTTTCAACTCTTCCTGGAGTCTTTATCAAGCTGAGATCAGGAGGATTCGGGGGTGCCCAGCTGATCTCAGCTTGATAAAGACTCCAGGAGGAGTTGAAACGTTGCTGCCCTATTTTTTCTATATGGATTGAATAAAATCATCACATTGTGGATTATCGGTGGAGCTGCTCTTCTATGCTGTTTTTGGACAAATCTTGTGGTTCTGGAAGTTGGGACCAGCTGAGCTTGCACCCCCATCCACACCTCGCACCTGATGGTGGTTCTTAGTGGAGTGCTGCTGCTCTTGTATCTTTGATTGTACCTCGAAACTCGTCACCTGCCCGTTTGGAATAAAGTATTGTCTTAGAAGAACCAATCCCATCGTCTTTACTGTCCTCTGATTTATTACCTACCAACACGTTGCACCAGAACCTCAATTCTCTCTACCTCTTTTTACCTTGGTTTACAACATTAACAGGACCTCTGGTCAGGTAAGCCCCAAACCTTTATGCTCCCTGAGGTGAAGTGTGAAATAGCGCCCCCCCAAACAAAAATAAACACTCATTTTATAGGTGTTGAAGAATGCTCAAGACACATTTGAAGCATTGAGACTTGTCTGAAGTGGCAGAGTAATAGTGCCTCAGTAGTGGCCCCAGTAGCGTTAATGACCCTCTTAATTGCCCCAGTAGTAATAGTGACCCCATAGTGGTCCCAGTACTATTAATGACCTGCATAGTAGTTCCAGTAGTAATAGTGACCCCATAGTGGTCCCAGTAGTATTAATGACCCCCATAGTGGTTTCAGTAGTAATAGTGACCCCATAGTGGTCCCAGTAGTATTAATGACCCCCATAGTGGTTTCAGTAGTAATAGTGACCCCATAGTGGTCCCAGTAGTATTAATAGTGACCCCCATAGTGGCTTTAGTATTATTATTGCCACCCATAGTGATATTAGTGGTAATAGTGACCCCCTCGGACTGGACCTCCAGCTGGTCAGCAACCCCATAAGCATTGCACTCACTTGGTCCACAGCTCCGATTAGGCGCTGTCTTCAGAGGCTATGACCCCTGACCTCTCTCCCTTGCATCTGCACTGGGTACTGTGTGGTATCTGTGTGCAGGAATGCAGATGCCAGGGGTGCAGAGAGGTCAGTGGTCACAACCTCTGATGGCAGTGTGGTGGCCATCTGACCAGAGCCGCCGAAAGAGTGACAGCACCAGGCCCAGTCCGCTTGTGGCTGGCAATTATTTTTAAGTGGCCATTAATATGTCTAGTAAAAAGTGAGTGCTGGCTGAGTGGCAACGCCAGTCCTGCAGCCTGAGGCGGGTCACCTCATTGAACGGGGGCCCCTGACTCTGGTTGACCGGCATACCAGTCTGGCAGCACATGTGTCTTGCCTCTTTCAGTCCGGTACACCTGTGCACCACCCTTGCCTCAAGTTCTACCTCTTGGGGCTACTCTGACCAGGGATTCTCCTCTGCCCCTTAAAGTCTATGACACATTGATAAATGTGCCTTGGTGACTCTTGGTTTTGTAAAAGAGGGAAGGTTGTAGTGTTGTTGGCTTATATCCGCCCTACTTCTTACCTAGGTTGACCAAACTGAGTAGGAGGTGATTAATTTGACCGTTTTTAGAGTTCATGTATGTTTGTGAAATGCCATATATGTTTTTAGAAAATGGCCTGTCTCTCTAATGTAGACTCTAAAGTTCTTTAGCTACACATCCACATTGGTTATCGCCTCGAGTAAGAATACTTAAGTTCATTCGCATACACACTCCATAAAAATAAAAAGGCAAGCCTGCCTCTGGCAGTTTACCACCATAGGGTGGCATATAAAGGGGGGCAGGCTGTAGAAATGGTAGCATGTAGGGAGTATAGTAAGACTGCAATGGTACTGGGTCATCGGGTACGACGTGCAAGGCCCTGCCGGTGCGCGGCTTCACACATACTGCTCTTTAGGGCAGACATATGGCGCCCTGGAACCAGCTGGAGGGTAGCAAAAGGTAGATTCTGGAGGCTTCCTCGAGTCCTGTAAGAAGAACGAGATGGGCACGTAGCCAGGGTGTAACTGGTCTAAGTAGTAGTCCTCCTCGTGGGCACATCGCGTGTTTAGGAAGTCACGGGATTCAGGTATTTCTGGACAACGTTCTCCAAACATCTGTAGAAGAAACAGGCGACAGGTTGTTATCGACAGAAGCGTCAGTTTCGTACAGCGGAGTGGGGCAAAAGTGGAAGAACCCTTTAATGGAATGTTGGATTTGATGATGATACATATTGCTGCCTTTATGGGGTTTCCTTGGTTGTACGGTGACATGTGTTCTAGCAACACTGCCTACATTTGATAGAAATTCTCTTTTTAGCCATATATATTCATGTAAACTAGCGCAAATAAGAGTTTTCAGTTCAGCTCAATGGCTCACAAGATCTGCACACTCCGAATCCTCCATGTGAATGGAGCAGCGTTGTGCATCGGTGACCACACATCCATTCACTTCTATGGGATGGAGGGAAATCAATGCGCTCGGCAAGCTTCCTCCTTCCTGTAGAAGTGAATGGATCAGTGGTCCAGCATGTGCAACACTGCTCCATTCACATGGAGGATTTAGGGTGCCCAGATCTCGCAGGGGTGGTTCACATGCATGACCACCGATCCAGTCACTTGTATGGGACAGAGGGAGAGTGATGCACTCAGGGATCTTCCTCCATTACATGGATGTGAATGAAGTAATAGTCACTCATGCGCACCACTGCTCAATTCACATGGAGGATTCAGGGTGTCCAGATCTGAGGAGCGGTGGTTTGCATGTATGACCACTGCTCCATTCATTTCAATAGGATGGAGGGAGAGTGATGCATCCAGCAATATTCCTCCATCCCATAAAAGTGAATTAAATGGTAGTCACGCCTGTGCATTACTGCTCTATTCTCCAGGAGGATTTAGGGCACATAGATCTCGGAATTGTTGGGGGTCCCAGCGGTCGGACCCCAAATGATCAGACATTTATCCCTTAACCTATGAATCAAGAATAAATGTTATTGGTGGGAAAACACCTTCAATACAGTTGCATTGTTTAGATCGCAGGTATAATACACAAGTGGAGCACCGGGGGGATGTGGGGCGCACTGTATTCTCCAACACAGTATGCACTCGAGGAACGTGGCGCACCCCAGCGTTACTCACCAAGAGTGAAGAGCGTGTTGGTGTAGAAGGTCACAGGGTGAGGGGACTTCAGCAGTAAGACATTTGTGATGGATGCTCCCAATAGCTATTTGTCATATTATGGGCACAAACACTTAGTGGTCATTTCTGTAAAATGATGTGCGCTTCTGTGACCAACTTTGAGAATGGATTACTGTAGCATAACTTGGCTATTCATTCCAGACGAACTATATAGAAGAAGCCAGGCTCCCCTCTCCGATCACCTCCCCCTTCCGGTGCTGCTGGTACGATCCCAGAAGCAAGTATAGTTGTGAAGTGCTGTTAATTGTTCAAGTGACCGCTCAACAATCAGTGGCCTTAGGTATCGGAGCGGCACATGTATTAATGGGGAGAGTCCTGCCCAGCTCCCCTCTTACCACAGAGACTCTACTGCTTGCTGTGAGCTCCAGGGGACCTCTGGCTCTAAGCTCCGCCCCAGTGACACCATAAGGCTAAGCCCCATTACTAAAATGCTGAGAGTTGGCCTGCACTTTTTGGGGCCCCAGGCACAATAAAAAAAAACACAGTATTTCAGGCTTTGATAGAGTAATAGTGACCCTGTCTGTGGTCCTGTAGTAATAGTGACGCTAGTAGGGGCTGTAATAGTGACGCCAATAGCCCCAGTAGTAATAGTGACCACAGTAGTAGTGGTGACCGCCGTCCTGGACCTGCAGCCGGTCAGCAAACCCACAAGCAGTGCAATTACTTGGTCCACAACTCTGGTCAGGCAGCTGCTGCGCTATCATCAGAAGCTATGACCTCTCCCCCCAGCATCTGCACTGCATACAGTTCGGTGTGCAGGAACACAGATGCCGGAGGGTGGGGGGAGAGGTCAGTGGTCACAACTTCTGATACAGTGCAGCGAACACCCAACCGGAGCTGTGGATGGAGGGAGTGCATTGCTTGTGGGGTTGCTGTCCAGCCGGCTATTAGTATTGCTGATACCGCAGTAGCAGTTGAATGGAGGAGCACCGGAAGCAGTTGAGTTTTAAGCTCCTGGCTTGGGCAGTTCAGAGGTAATTGAGCTGTCCCTCCTGCCAACGAGTGTGAGTGGGGGCCCCTCAACATTAGGTGTGCACATCGCCAGGACAGTGTGCCCGCAGGTCTGTGGTAGGGTAAACAAGGCACAAGGACAGACGTTTCCTCTGGGATATGTTGGTTGCTTCAAGCATGAGCCTTGTGTAGTTCAGAGTGTAAGCTCTCACCTACGACCTGAAGGTTGCAAGTTCAATTCCTGCTTGGTTCAGGTAGCTGGCTCGAGGTTGACTAAGCCTTCCATCCTTCTGAGGTCGGTAAAATGAGCACCCAGCTTGGTGTGGGGTAATAAATAATAATTACCTCAACATAAGTTGATGCTATACAAATAACAACAAAATTCAATGTCAAACTGAGTTTTTGTTGAATTTTGAATCTGGGGGCGACTTCACATTGACTTTTGAAGAGGACTATCACCCCCATCACCCACGTGTTCTTCTGCATTGTCAGTGACACGTTGTACAGATGGTGTACAGCACAATCCTGTTGGTATCGTGGACTATAATTGTGTTTTTATTCTTTAATTCTCATTAATATTTTTCATTAGTAATAAATAGCTTCACTTTGGTTACTCCATCTGCTGCACCGTCTCCTCGCTCTTGTCCCCCTGCCACCACCTGTGACACATGACCACTGGCAGTCACATCTCAGATCGGACCGGTGTGGACCGCAGCCGCGGTGCTGAGGCCATCAGAGAGGGGACTATCCAGTTTTCTTTATCTTACATCATTTCTTTGCCCATCATGATGGGTGCTTCATCATTTTGGAGCATTTTTTTGCTTTTTTATTCACTAGTCAAGAATTATATTTTGGTAGACTTTGGGCTCCTTCACACCTGCATTCTTAGGGCTTTCTGTATCTGTTCTGATTTTGGAGCAGAAAAGTGAAATTAAATCTTTCCATTTTATCCCTATTGATTTCATTACTGGAAGACGTAGCACTGAGAAGGCACTAATTGTTCCAGCAGAAAAAAGGAATCGCAATGGAACGGAAGCGAACTGACAGCGTTACAAAAAAAGAAACATTTAATTCCATTTTTGGCTCCACAAACTGAATAGAGAGACGGAATTGTGACTAAAAGCCCCAACGCGGGTGTGAGCGGGCCTTCATGGAACATGAGAGTAAACCTGCCGGCTCCTTCCTACAAACGACATCAATAGGAAAAATCCTGAGTATAAACCGTCCGGCGACGCCAACGTATCTCCGCATTAGGTTCTAACGGTATGAGAGAAAAGGAGCCGGTCACAGGGGTGAAGACCCAAAACAAAAACACCCTGTCCTTCCTTGACTGATAGAGGTTGTAGCAATGCCAAGTGACCTCAGCTGGCCGTGCCACAAGTTGGTGGCCCTCCACCAGTACATCACAAGGTGACTTATTCTTGTGCTGTATGGTAATGACATCTATCCAACAGCCCTGATCATCCACTTACCGGCCTCTGACAGCCACCATGGAAAAGACCAGAACGGGCAACAAGCCCAAAGTGTTCATTTGTAGAAGTAGAATTACAAGTTTCCATCTGAATGGTGTAAACATTTGTGTGAAGCAAAACCAACCAACAAGAAGATCATACGAGCGCCGCTGGTACAAAGCGCTGGTGTAAACCGCAAACACAGAGAAGAACTAATCCTGCACTCGGATTAAAGGTATCACTAAGACAATATGTAATGTATGGAAATAGAAGGCTGCAGTACGAGGCGCCGCCTTGTCATGTGAGGGGGGGGGGGGGGGGATGCTGCTATGAGCTGTAGGGGGTTCAACAGCCAAACATGGATATGGGTGATGCAGAGCACCCGTCATCTCCTTGGGTCTAAGCTTTGCAGTCACGGCCCTGCTGTCTCTATCACAGCTTTTCTTTCTATCTACACCCCCCTGTCAATGGAGGACATCATATTTGATTGACAGTAAGTGGTTGAGACTACCCAACTGACAGATTCAAAGTGCCTGGAGCCAAATCCAATGGGACAAGGAACAAGGAAAGCTGCGATAGAGTCAGTGGGGCTGACCTGATATGACAGGTCCTTTCTTAAAGGGGTTTGCTCACCAAGAAAAATTGCTAACTGACTACTCCGACCACATCCTCTACACCTTGTATCACTAATCGGTGCGTATTCTGGGGAATATTGTCATTTTTGCTTCAGTACCCCCATGAGTTCTCTTTGCTTCCTGGTTTTCTATTGATGAAAGGGTTGGGCTATGCATATTCCCTGCTCCCACAATTCACCACGGCAGCGCTGTTCGCCTTCATGCTGTCTTTTCTGGGCTCCAATGAAATCAAGAGAGCCCATAAAACTCCTATGAGCAGCAAGACTGGTAGAACTTTGCAACATTAATTGAGGCCCTTACCAAAGCGTAGAAGGGCCATATGGTGTAATAAATACTATCTATACACTTTCAGTAGTCTATACAGGGTGGGCCACAGATAAGTAGCCCACCACCACACTTGTAGGGAAGCTTTCCAGGCTGTCTCCGTCTTCCACAAAGGCCTCAACTGACATCGCAACTGACTATAGGAATGTGGTACAAAATCCCAAAGCCCGACTGTCATGGGCTCCAACCGCAGGCACATGTAAGGCTGGACAGCACACCTCCGCTGAATGACAGAATCAGGAATGATCTATTAACGCACTCCAGATGACTGCGGGGAGGCAGCGTTTGGAGCAAAGCCCTTTATCAAACAGGATGCAGTCATGTCAGGGGGTGGAGGACATTGTGGGGGCATTCTGCTCGATAAAGGGCTTTGCCTGAAATGTTGCATTCTTGCACTACAACCCTGCATTAAATCTGTGCAGAGGATCGCGATGTTCTCTGTATGTCAATGGGGCCGCCACTGCTGCCGCTGGCCCCATTGACCACAAGGTGAAGCCCCTGGATGTGACAGCATGCAGGGATTTCACATCCAAGGAATCCCCTGCTGCAGCTGTCACAGCCGTAGCAGGGGATAGCGGGCAGCGCGCTTTATGTGCGCATAAATGCAGTCAAGTGCGTTTTTTTCAGCGTGACGCCCGCTTCGGTCACAGGATGATTTGTGCACTTGCGTTTTGCGCAAAAAAATGCGCAGCAAACAAACGCCCGTCTGACTGAGCCCTTAGAAGGCGGGCCGAAAAAAAAAGTGATAAATCTCTGATACTAAAGTGGTTGAGGGCATTTATGTTTATAGGAAAGCCCCTTTCATTTGGAAAGCATTGTCCATGATATCCGGTGTGATGTTGCTCGGCAACCATCTGCATTAGATGGAAGTTATATATAGTGTATTAATCCATAGGATGCAGAGAAACCTGCGGGTACAAAGTCCGGATACCAAAGGCGCCCTTATGGCACACGTATGCACATATCATCATGTCATCTTCTGAGATTCACCTAAATGAAACATTGTTACAAACCTTCCGTTAAAAAGAACTACAGAAATGCCACTAATGGTCTAAACTAGTTGTAGCTAAAAGTGATTCAAATGCTACAAAAGTCATGCTGACGAGGACACATGCGTGAGGCTACAGCATGCAGGACACAGCAGGTGGAGGGAAACATAGGGAGCGGGTAGTAGAGAGAACTAGGAGAAGGTGGAAGAGATGAGGCGACACAGTGAAGCGTTGATCAATACTGTGTGATGAGGAGCGGTGGGAACAGAGTACCTTGAGGCCAGGCGGAGGGAAAGGCTAGGTTGCATGCTTTAGCGTAAGTGAGGCTGGATAGTTGCATACTCGACAAGGTCTCCGCTGGCGTGGCTGGAGCTCCCGGTGGTGGGAGGGGACGCCAGGGCAGAAGTGTCCAGCTCAGCATACTGGACATCTAAATCCGTGGGACCAGAACTCTGCAGATCAGAGCACCACAAAGTGAGACAGTGGGCCTAGTAAAGGTGGGGTGTTAGGGGAAGGTGGGGTGTTAGGGGAAGGTGAGGGGGTTAGGAAGGCAGGGAACGGTGCACAAGGCAGGCACAGGGAGAGAGGAGGGAGAGGGCTGAAGGGACGAAGGAGCAAGAAAATTAAAGAAAACAGAAAAGAAAGAAATGCAGAAAATAATTAAGTAACACAAATATCGTCAGCAGCGGATAGCCGGGTCCGCGCCACACAGGCCACGCTGGGTTCTTACTCAGAAAAACAACTTTTTTCTTTTAAACTTTCCAAACTTGCAATAAACTTTACACAAGGAATCACAAGGCACCTGTGATTGGTCACTCCACGGCCGCTGGAAAAAAGTCAAAGTTAGTGTAAAGCGCATGTGGCTGTCGCCCGCTGATCACTGTAACAAGCAGGGATAATGCAGCATTACAACAGTGAGACACCAGAGCCGTGGACTGCGAGCGGCTAATTGATGGTAACATATCTTATACATATTGTATCCGCCTTTTATTAAGGAGCGCATCCCCCAGGAAGCCTTTATCTGCAGGTTCTTGAGGCTTTCTTTTAAAATGATATTCCCAAAGTGCCTCATATCAGCAGTTCATCAGATCTTATCGCCTCCCGCTTGGGTCCTGGCTCATCATAAATATACGCTACATTGGAAGCCATCGTGTGTTGGCCGACCTCCCAGGAGTTGTGGCATCGTATATGGAGTAGGGCTGCACAATCTTTTATTTATACTGTAAGGCTGCCTGTCCACGGGTGTTGCGGTATCCCGCGGTGGCTCTCCACCGGGAGCAGGAGCCGGCAGACGGATCTCTGCGGTCAGCCTATCTGACAGATAGGCTGATCACAGAGAATCGCGGCAATTCGCAGCATGCTGCGAATTGCTGGCCGCGAGCAGAGAATCGCAATGATTCTCTACTCATGGACAGCAACATTATGGAAAGCTTCAGACAGTGTGATTCACCGGCGATTTACTGCCGGCGGAATCATGCCCATGGACAGGAGCCCTAAAAGGCTACCCTGAAGGGTTAAAATGTTGCCATGGAAATGGAATGTGACTTGCACCAAAAACACTGCATGCGCCAAATGTTGGCACATTGGAACTGAGCATGCTCAGTATGAACTATCTAGAGGCTGTAGCCTTGTTATAAAAAAGGACTTCTTTTGTGCTAAGTCACAGTCGAGAGACAGTGCTGAGCAGAGTGAGCTGAGGAGCCTCTGAAGCTGGGCCTGAGAGAGCTGAGGAGCCTCTGAAGCTGGGCCTGAGAGAGCTGAGGAGCCTCTGAAGCTGGGCCTGAGAGAGCTGAGGAGCCTCTGAAGCTGGGCCTGAGAGAGCTGAGGAGCCTCTGAAGCTGGGCCTGAGAGAGCTGAGGACCTGCTGCCTGTGAGGGGAAGCTACTGAGAAAGAACAGTGTCAGGAGCCGAGAGAGCCAGCGTTGTATCTCCAGGCCAGTGAGATACCTGGACAGCAACAAGGACCTATGGAAATTCTAGTGGATGAGCGCTCCTGACCCTGGACTAGCTTGTGTCAGTTGAAGTGAGTATTCCCACGTGTCATATTGTAAGTGAGGATAGCCTCAATCTGATAGTGGGTGCGCGCAACAAGGAAAGGGTTAATGACAGTTTGGTTAACAGGCCTGCTATAGGAGAGAGGGCTCACTTTGTAGACCGTAACACTGTTCAAGTTTCTGATGCTCAGACCTGGGTTATGGACTATGTTATTTAAAGGGACATTACATGTGAATGTGGGAACCAGTTTTTCTAAGGGACTGTACTGGAGTTAACCACTAAGGGAAAGCTTTGTCACTGTGCCATATAATCCATAACCGGGCATTATGTGAATCAGCGCTGATAGTAGTCGGGTATTATTGACATTGTTGTCTGAGAATTATTTCATATTGTGCGCCAAGCATTATCCTTAGGACCTAGTGAGCCATTGTTAGTGGCAGGTGATTCTAAGTATAACGGTTGAATTGTGTGACCATTACTGCTCTGCTGTTATTATTCACTTCTATTTCAGTGTTTATCAATAAATATTGCAGACTTTGGTTGCTCCATCTGCTGCATCGCTCCTCCAGCCGTGACTGTACCACATACAAGGAGACTCAATATAAAATCCCAATGCTCTGGTACCACACCCGGCCCACCTGCTTACAGTTGATGCCCCTTATATGTTGCCAGTGTTTAACGGGTGTTGGCACTTTCATGTCTTGTGGGAGCGCCCTCCTCTAACTCCTTTTTGGAGAAAAGTTAAAAGCCCAACTGAGAATTATTTTTTCTTCGTATCCCCCTGGATCCCCGCACTCATCTACCAGGCACGTCCTCTAAGTGTCAGAATAAAATTGTCCACCAGCCGTTCCTTCCCGTTTTGTTCCGCTATCGTTGGGGTGGGGGGGGGGGGGGGTCTTGTTTTTACAGGGAATAAACTGTGGCAACAATTAGATGATTTTATTCTGACTTGTTCGATTTACTCTGGGGGGGGGGGGGCAGTAAAATATCATGGGGAAAAAATAAAATGATTTTTGCAACCATCTACTGCCAGCCATAACTTTTCCGTGCCAGTTTGGAGTTCATCTGACTTATTAATCGCTTCTTATTGAACTTTTTTTTTGGAGACAGAGTGACCAAACAAAAACACAATTCAGCCGTTCTGTATCCTTTTTTCTACTGACCTTCACCGTGCAGTAAAAATACTACAATAATTTGATAGATCAGCTTTTACAGACGCCACAATACCAAATATCGTTTTTTTTTTTTACATTATAAATATAAATCTAATGATTATTAAATCTTTTCAAACTCATCTTTACAATTTTTTTAGCCCCCCTAGGGGACTTGAACATGCGTTTGATTGCTCATAGAGTTTAATGTAACATAGTTTTGCATTACACTGCTTTCTGATATGCAGTCTATCAAGCCCGGCCACATCAGCCATGCCAGCCCTGGGGGCCTTCAGAAGGCCCCAGACTGCCATGGCAACCGAACTACACCTTGCAAAGTCATTGCTTGTGGGAGGGCGCTCGGGGGCCCCAAATACTGATTGGAGCATTTAAATGCTGCTGTCAGAAGGCTGCTGCGGACAGATGTCAGCTGTCAAAAACAGCCTGCCGTGTAGGGAGTGGAATTGTCTCCCAATCCCGCTTTATACAGACCTCGAGCCTCCATGACATTAATATATGTATGTGATGTTAAGGGGTTAACCTCATCCTAGAGAAGGTTCCAAGTCTAGAATCTATCTAGAATCCATGGGATGCCTTTAACACTCTTGCCTCTTGGAAAAGTCCATATTGTCTTTGACCCTTATAGGAAAGGCCATGACTTGAGTCCCCTCCCCTCCCATCGTTCCTTGTGTTCCCTCCTGTGCCTGTCTCACCTACAGATTTAGCAAAGTGTAATGGGATTTTCAAGGTAAATACTATGGATGATCAATGGATGATCAATCCCCACAATAGGTCATCAATAGTTGATCTGGCACTCGGGAATCTGTCCAATCAGCTTATTGGGCACCGACTAGCTGCGCTACAATACACAGGGGTACAGAGTGGAAGCTGCAGCCTCGACCCCTCTGTAGTGGCTGACATTTGCAACTACAGACACAGCTCCTATATATTTTAATGAGACCACAGCCTGAAGTTACAAGCGCCGGCCACTACACGGGGGGTTGGAGCAGCAACTATCACTCCATACCCCAGAGTGTAGCTGCAATGACAGCAAGTGCCCGAGCAGTTGATCAACTGGGGTCCTGAGCGACGGACCCCAGCCAATCAACTATAAACTAGGAAGGATAGGTAACACTAGGGAAGAGAGAGAGAGGATTCAAAAAAATCTAGAAAAGCTTGAACAGTGGGCGGCTACTAACAGAATGGTATTTACATAGTAACATAGTATGTAAGGCTGAATGAAGACAATGTCCATCTAGTCCAGCCTGCCTATCCTACTGTGTTGATCCAGAGGAAGGCAAAAAACCCCAAGAGCAGAAGCCAGATAGCCCTTTTGGGGAAAAAATTCCTTCCTGACTCCCTAATGGCAATCAGACTGATCCCTGGACCAACCCCTAATAGTTCCTACCTACCTGTATACACTGATTAACAATTAACCTAAGGTTTAAATCCTATAATATCCTTCCTCTCCAGAAAGACATCAAGTCCCCTTTTAAACTCCTCTATGGATTCTGCCATCACCACATCCTCAGGCAGAGAGTTCCACAGTCTCACTGCTCTTACAGTAAAGAACCCCCTTCTATGTTGGTGATGAAACCTGCATTCCTCTAGACGTAGCGGATGCCCTCTCGTTACCGTCGCAGTCCTGGGTGTAAACAGATCCTGGCAGAGATCCTTGTATCGTCCCCTCATGGATTTATACAGAGTTATTTGGTCGCCCCTTAGCCTTCTTTTTTCTAGAGTAAATAATCCCAGTTTTGGTGCCTCTCTGGGTATTCCAGTCCCGTCATTCCATGTATTAGTTTAGTCGCTCTTCTTTGAACCACCTCCAGCACTGTGACATCTTTCCTGAGCCCCGGAGTCCAGAACTGTACGCAGTATTCCATGTGACGCCTGACAAATGTCTTATATAGTGGGAGGATAATGTTCTCGCCCCTCACCCCTATACCTCTTTTAATGCACCCCAAGGCTTTATTAGCTTCTGCAGCAGCTGACTGGCATTGGTTGCTCCAGTTTAGTCCACAGTCCACTAGTACCCCCAGGTCTTTTCCCTAGTAGGACCCCATTTAGTGTATATTGGTGACATCCGTTTCTCCTGCCCATGTGCATAGTCTTACATTTATCAACATTGACCTTCATTCACCATTTCCCCCCCCCAAGCCCCCGGCTTATCCAGGTCCGTTTGTAGCCGTACATTGTCCTCCATTGTATTAATTATATTGTATAATTTTGTATCATCTGCAAATATTGATATTTTACTGTGCAGTCCCTCTATCAGGTCATTGATAAATATGTTGAACAGAGTGGGGCCTAATACCGAACCCTGTGGCCCCCACTAGCGACTGTGGCCCAATCAGAGTACGAACCATTTATTTCCCCCCTCTGCTTTCTATGATTGAGACAATTTTTTACCCAATTACACACGTTTTCACCCAATCTGAGCTTCTCATTTTGTATATTAGCCTATTATGTGGCACGGTGTCAAAGGCTTTAGAGAAGTCCAGATATATGAGATCAATAGACTCTCCCAGGTCCAGCCTAGAGCTTACTTCATCGTAGAAACTCATCAGATTTGTCTGACATGAGCGACCCTTCATGAATCCATGCTGGTGAGGAGTTATTCCCTTGTTCTCCTTGAGGTGCTCATCGATGGCGTCTCTCAGAATCCCCTCGAAACGTTTTCCCATTATTGAAGTGAGACTTACTGGCCTGTAGTTACCAGGCTCACTTTTGCTCCCCTTTTTGTAAATTGGAACCATGTTGGCAATGCGCCAATCCAATGGTACTACACCGGTCTTGATAGTGTCTAGAAATATTAGTTATAGCGGCCTAGCTATCTCGTCACTTAGTTCCCTTAGCATCCTTGGGTGTAATCCATCTGGGCCCGGCGATTTTAGTCTTCTTTAGTTGCTTCCGCACCTCCTCCTGCGTTAGGTATGAGATATTTTGTGATGGGTTCATTTTATTCCCCTGCATCTCGTGTGGCATTTCCTTTTCGTTTGTGAATACGCTTGAGAAGAAACTGTTTAGTAGATTTGCTTTCCCTCCGTCATCATCAATGATTTCTCCTGCATTATTTTTTAAAGGGCCAGTGCTCTCCCTGCAAATCCTTTTGCTGTTAATAGAGTTGAAAAATAGCTTCGGGTTGTTTTTGCTCTCTTTGGCGATCCGTCTTTCTGCTTCCTCCTTGGCAGTTTTGATCTTACCTTTACATATATTGTTTTTTGCCCTGTACGATTTTAGCTCTTCTTCACTGCCTTCCTGCTTTAGTAGTTTGAACGCTTTCTTTTTTTCATTTATTGCCCCTCGTACCGTCTTGTCGAGCCACATTGGTTTCCTTTTAGTTGAGTTTCTTTTATTTTTAAAGGACTGCTCACATGAGGCGATTAGGATCCTTTTAAACTCCTCCCATTTGTTCTCTGTGCTGATATTTTTGAGGATGTTGTCCCAATTAATGTTACCGATAGTAGCTCTCCGCTCATCAAATTTTGCTTTACTAAAGTTTAGTTTCTTTGTCGCTCCCTGATAAGGCTTCCTATTGAATGACAGCCAGAAATTAATTATATTGTGGTCACTGTTCCCCAAGTGCCCCTCAACCTGCACCCCCATTATTCGGTCCGGTTTGTTAGTTAGTACTAGGTACAGAACGGCCCTCCCTCTCGTTGGTTCCCGCACCAGTTGGTTAAGGTAATTATCTTTAATTACTCTCAAGAACTTATCGCCCCTATGTGATTTACAGGTTTCGTTCTCCCATGTTATACCTCGGTAATTAAAGTCCCCCATGATAATGACTTCGTTTCGCTTTGACACCTCTTCTATCTGCCTTAGTAGTAAGTTTTCAGTTTCTTCTGTTGCTTTTGGTGGTCTATAGAAGACCCCTATCAGGATTTTGTTATTTTTTCCTCCCTGTATTTCTACCCACAGAGATTCCACCTGTTCTTCTCCTACCCCTATGTCCTCCCGTAGCCTCGGCTTCAAGTTCGATTTGACGTACAGACATACCCCTCCCCCTTTCTGGTTCCTTTGGTCCCTTCTGAAGGAGAAATGCAAAGTCCTACATCTGGGCAAGAAAAATGAAAAAAGCACAAACAGAATGGGAGGAATTGGGCTAAGCAGCAGCACATGTGACAAACACTTGCGTATACTTATAGATCATAGACTGAACATGAGTCAACAGTGTGATGCAGCAGCCAAAAAGGCAAACACAATTCTGGGATGTATTAAGAGAAGCATAGAGTCTAGATCACGGGAGGTCATTATCCCCTCTACTCTTCCTTAGTCAGACCTCATCTGGAATACTGGGTCCAGTTCTGGGCACCCCACTTTATAAAAGACAGACAAACTGGAGCAAGTTCAGAGAAGAGTTACCAAGATGGTGAGCGGTCTGAAAATCATGTCCTATGAGGAACGGTTAAAGGATCTGGGAATGTTTAGCAGAAGAGAAGGCTGAGAGGAGACTTAATAGCCGTCTACAAATATCTGAAGGGCTGTCAAAGTGCAGAGGGATCAGCCCTATTCTCATCTGCACAAGGAAAGACTAGAAGCAATGGGATGAAACTGAAAGGGAGGAGACACAGATTAGATATTACACAGTGAGGGGATCAATGAGTGGAACAGGTTGGCACGGGAGGTGGGGAGTTCTCCTTCAATGGAAGTCTTCAGAGGCCGGACAGACATCTGTCTGGGATGATTTAATGATCCTGCACTGAGCAGGGGGTTGGACCCGATGACCCCGGAGGACCCAATGACCCTGGAGGTCCCTTCAACTCTACCATTCTATGGTTCTATTGATGATCTATCCTGAGGATAAGTCATCTTTAGTATTTCCTTGGAAAACCCCATTTAACTTATCTAACCTTAACGCAAGAAAAGCCATTGATAAGCAAATAAACAGTGGGGCAGAACTTTTTGTAAATGCGTTAAAGCAACCCTCGAGTTTTGGGATGGGAGGGAGTATATTAGATGCAGTTGGTCTTCTCTGCTGTCCCTCCAATCTGCCAGTTCCAAAGCCCGGGTTCTCAGCTTTCCAATATTGCATTGCAATTATCTAACTACCTAATGCACAATGAGCACTGCTCTCTGATTGGCCATTGCTGATCATGTGAGCAGTTCAGGCCAAACAGAGAGCAGGTATAGTGTGTTAGTTGTCTGACACTATCACTGCACTGTGGGGTTTAGGTAGTCTGAAGATTTCGCCGGCTATCTTGGAAGGACAAAATCAGGACCCAGAACTGTCGGATCAGACAGACGGCCGAGGAGAGCAGCTATAAGTAATATTATACTCCCACGCCTTTTTTTTCTGGGACAGAATTTTGTTTCGAAGATGAATGGTCACTACAAGTGTCAAGGCAAACTTTGCTAAATCTGTAAATTGGGCCTTAACACCTGATACTAAAACTAGTGCTATGCTTATATTACAGCCCGTCATCTGATTTGGGCAATCTCTACTTGTTAGAAGGGTTCATTGACAATAACGTGGTCACATTCTCCTCTGTGAGGACCCCCAGTGATCAGCTGCAATCTGTAGGAAAACCTGGTAGTGAGGGTTCAATTTCCTTGCAGCACCCCCACAGGGAAAATAAAGTATTACACATTGACCTTTCATATGAATAGGTTGTCTGTATAATGTAGGGCAGGACTGGACCTCCAGAATAAGAAACACTCTTTGTAGTCACTCTCCAATCTGGCCAAAAGCTGAGGATCCTGAATAGGAAACATATTGTGTTATGTAAGATTTCCCTAATTTGAGTTTTCTAAACTAGACAAACACTTTAAAGCAGCGCTCCAGTTCTGGGGCAAGAAAGGCTGGGTATAGTAGATGATGGGAGAGATCTCTGTACTGACCCCTGATATACATAGTTATTAGAGCGCCCCCTTGTTACAGTCCTGGGTATAATAGATGATGGGACAGATCTCTGTACTGACTCCTGATATACATAGTTATTAGAGCGCCCTCTTGTTACAGTCCTGTGTATAATAGATGATGGGACAGATCTCTGTATTGACCACTAATATATATACATAGTTATTAGAGCGCCCCCTTGTTACAGTCTTGGGTATAATAGATGATGGTAGAGACCTCTGTACTGACCCCTGATATATCTATACATAGTTATTAGAGCACCCCCTTGTTACAGTCCAGGGTATAATAGATGATGGAGAGATCTCTGTACTGACCCCTGATATATTATACATAGTTATTAGAGCGCCCTCTTGTTACAGTCCTGGGTATAATAGATGATGGGACAGATCTCTGTATTGACCACTAATATATATACATAGTTATTAGAGCGCCCCCTTGTTACAGTCTTGGGTATAATAGATGATGGTAGAGATCTCTGTATTGTCCCCTGATATACATAGTTATTAGAGCGCCCCCTTGTTACAGTCCTGGGTACAATAAATGATGGGAGAGATCTTTGTACTGACTCCTGATATATCTAAAATAATTTTGATAACCTCTTTGGGTATCGTAGTTTTCCCATTCCACTTATTACTTTAGTTGCCCGCGTTTGTACTCGGCAAGCTCTGATATATCTTTCTTGTTGTGGTTCATTGGTCGTGACAGCGTTGTTGGCATTGTGGCCAGAATGCAGGGTCGGACCTGTCGTCCTGTTGCTATGCAGGACAAGGGTTAATGCACATTTTGCAGAGATTGCTTTGCTATCTCTGTATGCTGCATAAATGCTTGCTGACTATTAGTCATACCCGGAAGATGGTTGGGGGGGTGGGTTCTCTAGTTGCTCTTCCTATCAGCAGGTGTGGAGAGCTTTATATTCATACCCCTCCCTTTACTCCTTGCTGCTTATTCTGTTCTCTAGAGGAGAGGTGGGAGTTGGTGAGGGCCTCTAGCCTGGGTGAAAAACTCCCATTTCAGATAAGTGCTGCCATATTGTTTTTTGGTTACTTTTGTTGTTTGCATTGCTGTGGCAGTCCATCTCTCCAGGGGTTCCTATAGGGATAGTCAGGGCCCAGAGGAAGACAGCTGGGCTGTCCTTATCAGGACAATAACTCTGCTTGCAGGCAGAGGCTCCCCACTTCCCTGTTTGGTAAGGGCAGGTTTTGCCATCTCCCTGGAGTGGTGCTCAGTGCCCTGTATTTGCATGGTGTATTATACTTGTGTTCAGTGTAAATGCCACCCTGCGCCCGTGCTGAGCGTGGGGCTCTCATGCCGCACAGACGTGACACTTCTTGAGTACCGGTGCCCAAAACTGTCCACAATGTTTCATGTCTGCTGAGACACTTTCCTCGCTCTTCCCAGTTCATAGACTACATCACACATAAAAATGATGATCGGCTTTGCGAACATTTCACTGTAATCGCTCTGGAGCTGCGCTGCCATTTGAACATTTGTGGAAGGAATTTTGAATTATTTGAAAGCATCTTATAAAAAGGATTGAATCCACAACTTTTTTTTTGTGTTCTGAAATACAGCTTTATTAACCCCTTCAGCTCCAGAGAGTTTTCATTTTTTTTATTTCCGTTTTTCGTTCCCACCTTCCAAGAGCCCTAACTATTTAATCTTTCCATTGATATAGCTGTATGAGGGCTTGTTTTTTGTGGGACACATTGTATATAGTAATGGTACCATTTAATGTACAGAAAAAGCGTAAAAAAGTGGGGAGAAATTTTAAGAAACGCAATTGCGTTCTGACGCCATATTTTGAGACCCGTAACTTTTTTATTTTTCATCGCTTGGGCTGTGTGAGGGCTCGTTTTATGCGGAGTGAGTTGCAGTTTTTATTATTACCACTTTGGGTTGCTTACACACTTTTATTCACTGTCTATTTACATTTTTTGGGGAGCCAGGATGCCAGAAAAAAGAAGAAAATTGCAACTCTGTCATTTTGTCCTTTTTTTTTTTTGACAGCTTTCATCATGCGATATATAAATGTTATATTCTAATAGTTCAGACTTTTGAGCGCACAGTGATAACAAATTGCTCCGCTGTATTCGCAGCCGCTGCAGACCTACTGGGTGCCGCACTGCAGCGGGCCACC
The DNA here is from genome assembly GCF_035609145.1 of Eleutherodactylus coqui. NCBI lineage: Eukaryota > Metazoa > Chordata > Amphibia > Anura > Eleutherodactylidae > Eleutherodactylus > Eleutherodactylus coqui. The sequence continues at coordinate 5,985,023 of NC_089842.1, read as the reverse complement.
GCTGTCACTGCTGACCTCTTCTCCAAGCCTGCCTCCAACGCTGTCTCCCGCTGTGCAGTGGCTGCCAACTCCTGCATGAACAACCCCGCGGCAGGGGGGAATGGGCCCTCTCCAACCTTGCAACTCCCATGGGGCCACCCCCCATGCCATCTCTTCCCTCTGACGACTGTCCGGCCCTAGGCCCCAGCCCCCTTGCAGCACAGGGCCCACTGCCGGACTCAGCGCCACGCCGCCGGGTGTAAATTTTCCCAGGCCTTCCCCACCTGCTCGTCAGACTTGCGGGAGAGGGCCTAACCAGGGGAACCCTGGGATGGATTCCTGATGCGGCGCCTGCAGGAAGACGCGTGCCCGGGGCTCAGCAGCGCAGGCGCACGCACCCTCCACGCCCTCCTCTCTCTCACCACTCCTGTAGCCGGCTCGTTCTACAGTGCTTCCCCAGACAGCCGCTGCAGCCACTCCCGGCCGTGTTCCTCCACCACCGACTGGATCCTCGCCAACACAGCCTCCATCTTGGGTGAGTAGCAGCCGACCTCTTCAGGATCTTCCTTCTTCTTTTCTCCCCCCCTCTTCCACCGGACCTCAGGAACTTCTCCTGCTGCCAGACCCACTGACTTCAATCTTCTTTCTGCAGTTTTCACACAATCTTCTCTCTTCACTCTTCTCCCAGGGCTCTGGTCTTCCTTCTCCTGGTTCTTCAGCTTCCAGTCTGGATCCTCCTCTCAGACTCGCCCTTCTTTATTCCCCCTCAGCTCCCAGTATTCTCCTGGATTAGTTAACCCCTTCACTCCCGTTAACCCTGTCATGCTGCCTATTCTTATTGCCCTCTGTGCTCAGCTCCGGCATTTCTTTACAGCCACTGGGACTTAATCTCGAGTACAGCCCGCCTCCCCATGTGTGACATCTTCTTTATGTATCAAGTCAAAGTCTTCATCCCGGTACGTTGTGGTAAGAGTTGGTCCCATATGATGTGTATCCTGTCAGTTATTGTATCTGTGTTGGTTTTAGCTTCCTTTTCCTCCCCCCTCTTTCTTGTAGGCTCTTGGACTCGCTGCACCTCCGGGGTTTTGGCTGGAGCTTTTATATCAGCCGTCTTATATATATCTGCAGGATAAATAACATGATGCGTTGATGGAACACAACTGCCGCGATCCCTATAGTTAGAGGAGCACATAAACTGATGGTGTGCTCTGTGTCAGAAAGTCTTGTAGGCTACTACTATCTGGAATCAGCTGCTCGTGTTAAACAACGGTCACTTACCGAAGGTTTAACGGCACTTTAGGTTTCAATTTTTTTTTGAGCTATAAATAAGTAAATTCGGCCTTTTTGGTCTCTCTGACGCTCCGTTACCGCTGTATGTAGTTATAGCGATGCCTTTATCAGTAAAGTATGATATCGTGTGGCACCGCATACTGTTGCGCGTGCGCAGGACTGTGTAGCTTCTTCACTTAGATTCAGATACGCTGCGTAGAGTTTCCATGACAACAGTGACGCGGCGTCCTGAGCGGCCTCACATATATACACTGAGTGATCCGGATGTACTTCAGGACCGAGTGTCACATGATCCGCCGTGAGCCGCGCATGCGTAAATGCAATCGGATACGCTGGGTGTTAAGATAGGGTTTCGTAAAAATTTTGCCATCCCCTGGTCGGCGCCTGTGGCCGTGGGGGAACAAATGAGCGCACCCGCTATAGGAGGGATGATGGTGATTGGTGTATGCTGTATATCTAATGTGGGTTCATGTAACTTCAGCTTGAAGAAGACCCCATCTGGGGATGAAACGTTGTATTATGTGTCTCTGGATGCGCGTTGTGTTAACAAGACACTCGGCTGTGCTGCTCATTATTCGTTCTTCGGTTGGGATTCTCCTACCGGACCTTGCGCCAATCTGCATCCACAATCTGCACCTCCCGCTGGCAGTGGTTTCTTTTGGAGGGGCTCTTGCAACAGATTTTCTTTGAAGGTGCGACCACTACAGGCCGCTGGGAAGCGGAAGCCGGGGAGCGCTGACAGCAGGAAGCCTTCAGAGGAGGTGAGGAGGAGCGCCGTATAGTATGACATCAGCTGTGGACGATTTCTACCACACCAATGGTACAGATTCTGACTATTTTTCAATGCGGCAATGCTGCGGACATTCGGAAGCATCTTGATCGCGTGTAAACATACCGTAAGTCAGCCTGAGGATTGCTGCCATGTGCAGAGTGGCCTGAGTAGTATTGGGGACCCCCACAGTAGCCCGAGTAGTAAATTGCGCGTCTTTTGTGCGATGCGAGAGTGAGTGAAATCGCATGATTATAAAACCAATGAATTTTAATGGTTTTATTCTCATTTGCGATGTTTACCTCCAGCAATGCTGCGTGAAAAACAAAATCGCAGCACGCCCATTCTTTTTGCAATATTGCCCATTGTTTTCGATGCTAGCCCCGCCCCCTCTCTTTGCTAGAGAAAAATTACTGTCAAAATTCCTTTAGCCCCGCCCTCTCTAGCCTTGCCCCCACTCTCGGGGAAGCCCTAGGAAAGCCCTTTAGCCACACCCTATCTCTCCAAATATGGGGAGATATGTAGATCCCCTGTAGCTCCGCCCCCTCCCCCTCTCCCTGCTATGGGGGATTCCAAGATTCCAAGGCTGTCCTGCGACCTTCTCCTACTGATTGCGATGTGGCCCCGGCCTTATTGAAAACAATGGGAGATATTGCAGTTATTTTCTGGCAGCGAGGCTTGTGTGAAACATCGCAAATGAGAAACCATTGAACTTTATTGGTTTGATGCGTTTTCACTCGCTCTCACATCGCCAACAAACCTATCGGCAGTGGGTACGAGCCCTAATGGTGACTAGACGTCCCGAAGCAGGACAAAGGCGGGACAGACATCCCGAAAGTGGGACAAATGCCTGTCCGGCCTGGGTCCCTGGGGAAAGCAGGACATAGGGTCCCAAAGCGGGACTGTTGCACCTAAATCAGGACATCTGGTCAACTTAGTTTAGAAGCATGGTCAACTGGGACTGTGACATCTATGCAGTAAACCGCCTCAGTCAGAGCCAACCGGGATTGTGGCAGCTACCGGCGGCTGTCAGGAACAGCTAGTAGCTGCCAGGGAGGAAGCAGTCTTGGCTCCCGAGCCGCTTTATACACCCTTCATGTAAATCTACTGCCGGCGATCGCGGAGGGTAATGTAAGGCTTGTCCGAGGCTTAGTCTTGTGCTGGGGAAGTGGTTATAGGGTTTCCCTGGAGCTACAGGGACCCATCTTCATAATTCAGGACCTACAGGGGACAATTACCTGCTAATTACCCGCCGCACCAGTAAATGATAACGAATGATGCATCCGTACCTACAGACAATTACCCCCTCCATGCAGCGCCCTCTGCAGGTTAATGTGCCGCACTGCAGGAACATTGTTGAAAGTGTTGGAAGTGATGACTTATCCTCCTAACTCCCAGTTCTCATCAGATGGAGCATCTCTGGGATGTGCCGGCGAACAAGTCCGACCCAACTTACAGATCTGCTGCTGTCGTCTTGTGCCGATGCCACAGGACTCCTCACAGGTCTTGTGGAGTCCGGGCCCCAACGGGTCGGAGCTGTTTTGGGGGAATGTGGACTATCTACACTATATGAGGCTTTAAAGGGGTGGTCTCGCGAAACCAAGTGGGGTTATACACTTCCGTATGGCCATATTAATGCACTTTGTAATGTACATTGTGCATTAAATATGAGCCATACAGAAGTTATTCCACTTACCTGTTCCGTTGCTAGCGTCCTCGTCTCCATGGTTCCGTCTAAATTCGCTGGCAGCTTGCTTTTTTAGACGCGCTTGCGCAGTCCGGTCTTCTCCATTCAGCACGAGCCGCTTCAGTGTGCTCCCCGCTACAGCTCTTCTGCGCATGCGCAGACGAGCTGTCACTGCTCGGGAGCGCGCTGAAGCGGCCATTCTGCACCATCCTCTGTTAGAGGAAGGTGCAGAAACTGGAGCTGCCCAGCGGAGAAGACCAGCCCAGCCCAGCCGCCCCGAGAAGCCTCCCAGGTAAGTGATGGGTCGGGGGGGGGCTGCCGCTGCGCCGGGCTGCGCCGGGGGGGGCTGCCGCTGCGCCGGGGGGGGGGCTGTCGCTAGGCCGGGGGGGCTGCCGCTGCGCCGGGGGAGCTAGCGCTAGGCCGGGGGGGCTGTCGCTGCGATGGGGGGGGCTGTCGCTAGGCCGGGGGGGCTGCCGCTGCGCCGGGGGAGCTAGCGCTAGGCCGGGGGGGGCTGTCGCTGCGATGGGGGGGGCTGTCGCTAGGCCGGGGGAGCTAGCGCTAGGCCGGGGGGGCTGTCGCTAGGCCGGGGGGGCTGCCGCTGCGCCGGGGGGGCTGTCGCTGCGATGGGGGGGGCTGTCGCTAGGCCGGGGGGGCTGCCGCTGCGCCGGGGGGGCTGTCGCTGCGATGGGGGGGGCTGTCGCTAGGCCGGGGGGGCTGTCGCTGCGCCGGGGGAACTAGCGCTGGGGAGCCGGGGGCTAGCGCCGCTTACCTGCTGCCTGGCGGTGGGCGTCTGGTCGGCGGCTGCGATGCGTCCGGTTGCCATGGAGACACAGCTGGCGGCGTCTCGGGAGCGCGCACGTCGGGCTGAAGCAAGGGCTGTACACTTTGGGAGAAGAACCGGCGGCCATCTTTGGAAAAGTTTTTAAAAGTTGCTGAAACGCTGGAACAGTGAGTAGAAACCGGCTTTAAAAGTCATTTAAACGGGTGCTTAGTTTTGTATGCTGAATAAGGGGGACTGGGCAAAAAAAAAAATTAACTGCTTCCTCGAGACATCTCCTTTAATTTATTGGCTGATGGGTGCAGAACAGCTTATGCTAACGAGGCAGCGCTCTGACATGGCTCTCGGCTATATCTAATGAGGGAACATATTTCTTCCCCCCTGGGAGCCGCTGGATCTTCATTGGCTGCACATACCAGACAAATGATTTTGGATCCAGAACACCCACTTATCCATCAGAGGGAATGTTAATGCCTAGATAAAGAGCGCCGACAGGAATCGCCACCGAAGGAAGATGATGTACAGTAATTTCTGCAGAATCAGATAGGAGTTCATCCGGAAAGACTTGTATTTGTCGGCTGTCACTCTGATAATACGCGTCACTCAACTGCATGATGGCGAGATTACACGCTGACAAACAGCGATACTAATAGCCTCCGACTGACAGAGGGAACGCAATCTCTGACACGAGGGGAGCCGCGTCCGCGCAGACAAACCCCATGATAAAAACGCTATTTTGTACAAATTTGACAAAACGTCTGCGGCCGAGTATTTTCATTGCTATTATTATTCCGGAGAGCCTATTATTTGGGGGTCGGTCGGAGTTGGTGACTCTTTGGTTATCGGGCCTTTCTTGCCACATGGCTGAGCCTCGTACTTGGGAGATGCGGACGCCGTGTGTAATAGTTGTCTGTGCACAGAATGTACCAGAAGCATCATGGACAGTTGTTGTCAAAAGTTTCGACATTGAAACAAATTTTGGTTTTCACAAAGTTCGCCACGTCAGTGTCTTTAGATCTTTTTATCAGATGTTTTTATGGTTACTGGAGTCCAGTTATCAGCATTTCATAAGTTTTTACACTTTTATTGACAAATGGATGAAAAGCAACCCCACTCATTGCAGTGACCGAGACACGAGGCCCACGCTGAGGAGCTGGCGGGGGTAGAGATGGCACTTGTCCCGGTGGCTCTACCAAACTCCTCCCCGGAGGGACGCATACAACCTCGGCCAAGACACCACTAGGCCTCTTCCAGGCAACGCTGGGACAGCGGTTACCTGTATATGTGTAATGGACTGAAGAAGTTGTCACTCGTGACGCCATCGTTCCTTCACACCGTTGATTCTCCGTCCACACGCGGGTAACTTTGGAAACTCAATCACTGGGAACGGGCAGTGACTGGAAAACTTTACTTCTCGCTTGTAGAATACAGCTTTGCCTGCCAGTGCAGGGAAGACAGTTTAGAAGATGGTCAGGGAGGAGGACATGGGGTGAAACCGGGCCTACAGTTGCACTCTGCATGACTCCGCTCCTGAACACACACACTCCGGGATGCAGGATAACACCGGAGGGGGACACAGCACTCCGCAGACACTCACTTGAGAATTAGCTTAATTGTTGCACAGCAGACTCCTTCCCCTATCACTCCTTAGATGGTGATCCTGGAATTGGAGACCTCAGGATACCTTTCCTCAGCTTCCATCCTTCACCACATGAGGGTTGAAGTTACCCCTATGGGGCCGGCACTCTCTCAGAAGAACTCAGAAGAAAATGGACTGAGCCCAGACTCACTCCTTGCAAACACATACATAGGGCAACATTACGTGACTAGACAAACTTGTTACATTTTTGTGCAATACACATAACTAGTGACAAGACAATTTGCACAGTACATCCATACTAAGACATGACATGTATGACAATTATGGAGGGCCAGATATAAAGACTTTGGGCCACTACACCATGAATGGCCTCAGGATGCTTTACTGTTGGTGTGACACAGGACTTATGGTAGCGCTCACCTCTTCTTTTCCAGACAATCATTCTTCCAGGTGTCCCAAACAGTCAGCAGGGGCTTCATCAGAGAATACCTTTCCCCCGTCCTCTGCAGTCCAATCGCCGTACTTCCTGCAGAATTCCAGTTTGTCTCTAGGAGAAAAGATTTCCTTTGCTGTCCTTGTTGACACCGGGCCGGCCGCCAGAAGCCTTCACCTCCCTGTGTGTGTAGATGCACTGACACCTGCCTGCTGCTATTCCTGAGCAGTTGCTTTTCATCAAAGGGAGCGGGCTCACTTACAGTTTTACCTAAGAACACTGCCATGAATAAAGAATGGGATCTAATCCTCCTCCAAGAGCCACTTCGTCCAACCATCCAAGAGCAAATTCTACCAACCATCCAGGAGTAATCTGGTGATGAACAAGGCTTCCTCCAGCATGATGGACCACGTGTCACAAGGCAGATGTGATAACTAAGTGGCTCGGTGAACAAAACAGTGATATTTTGTGTCCGTGGCCAGGAAACTCCCCAGATCCCATCCCATTGAGAACCTGCGGTCAATCCTCAAAAAGCCGGAGGACAAACAAAAACACAGAAATTGTGCTGAAGCGCTGATAATTGTACTTCAGTAACCAAAGAAACACCTGACTAAAATAACTAAAAACACTGAAGCAGCAAACTGTGAAAACAAAAATTTGTGTCAGTCTAAAATTTTTGGCCACGACTTCCTGTGTGCAATGAAGGAAAGTAATGAAATGTCTTCTCATCCTGTCCTGGGTCTTAGCGCTCGTTCACAGGAGCGGACCTGCACTGTGTATTACATGCACAGTACGTAGTGAATAGAACCAGTGATTTCATGTCTGTTCACTTCAGCCTATATTTTCACACCATGTGCAATTATGTGAAATCAATACTCGGCATATCTAATTTTGATGCGTATTAAGGCCCATTTAGACGCAAAGATGATCGCTCAAAAATCGCTCAAACGACAGTTTCAGTGACGGCTTTGAGTGAACATTTTGCATAAACTTCTAAGTAGCTTATTAGCGTGCAAATGAAGCCTTTCGCTGAATGCAGATAACAGCTTAAGGTCTGTTATCTGCATTCAGCTCCATTGTTCTCCAGCGGGATAGCTGCTAAAAGAATACTATCAGCGCCACCCCAACCACGGAGAACTCAGCGTGCCGTATGATAAGCAGGAACAACGGTTTTCAAGCAGGCTTGATGTCAGCTACGAATGAATAGTTCACGATGGGCACGTGTTTAGACGTAGCGATTATCGCTCAAAAGATGGCTTTTGAGCTACAATGGTTGTGTCTAAATGGACCTTTACTCACCGCAATAGGTTATTGAATTAAATAGGCCAGCACCGCATGTTTGCACAGCATATCAATGTGAATATCTATGAACAGTGGTGTAGTTATATAAAGTGTTAATAAATGCTAATGTCCATTAACACTTTATCAGCTTCATTTGCGTGTAAAAGGGCCTGTTTGCAGAGTCCAGCATGTGGTCTGAGCTCTGCACACAGCTCCATTGTTCTCACATGGGCTGTCGGCTGAATACAATGTAATCTCTGACTCCCATGCAGAACACAGTGTGCGGTCCCTGTTATCTCTCTCCGGCTGAACAATGGATTTAAGACCTCTTTCACAGGATCTACAAAATCTCGTTACAAAACGCATGTATGTGAAGCTCTTGGTGTCCAATGGGTTCTTTCACATGAGATGTTTTGTAGCCTGAAAGAACCCATTGGACACCATGAGCTTCTCACACATGCGTTTTGTAGCCCGTGTGGATGAAGCCTTAAGCTCACCTTAAACTCATCGTTCAGCCGAAGAGTGAAAGATGGAAGCGTTTATCGCTCATATGCCATCATTTGAACAAATTTTAAGTGATCGTTGTGTGTAAATGGGCCTTAAGCCCAGAAGCCCCACCTGCTGACTCCCCTTAATGATCAGGCAGAGTGCTGTTGAATCGCTCTGCCCAATCACAGAGAGACGTGTGCGTCCATACAGTGATGGTGGTACAGTCCACACTATCCCGTCCTTGCATTAATTTCTATGATCACTGCAGGGGGGAGCAGGAAGTTACAGCCAGAACAACCCTTGGGTCTGGAGAGGTAACTACTGGACAGCAGGCACGAATGATTAACCCTTCCACTGTTCTACACCAGGCATCCTTACCGGTACCCATGTACTGGCCTGGATCACCAGAGATCATTACATTAACCGTTTCAGTGCTCTCGACCATTAGAAATAGTGACATTACACCTCCACTGCCGTAGACCACTAGATTCTTACATTAACCCCTTCACTGCTGCAGACTAACCAGTACACTGACCTTAACCTCTTCACTGCCATAGACCACTAGGTATACTGGCATTATTGCCCTTCACTATCCTAGACCACCAGGGATACTAATATTAAGTCTTTCACAGTCCCAGGCCACCAGAGATCCTTTCAGTAACTGATTCAATGCTCTGGACCATCAGTTATACTGGCATTAACCTGCTCACTGCTTTAGACCACCATGGGTTCTTACATTAACTGCCTCGCTGTCTTAGAGCATTAGCTTTACTGGTATTAACCTCTTAACTACCCTAAACCACCAGGTATTCTGACATTAACAGTTTCATAGCCCTAGACTATTAGGGATACTTTAATTAACCCTTTCACTGCCATATTTACTGCTCCCGACCATAAGGGATTTTTACATTAACCACTTCACAGCCCTTGACCAACAGTATGTGGCCCTGTATTTATAGCTAATTATTAGGGTACAATATATTAATATTTATTTGAGGTATTGCCTGGCTTAGAGGGAACTGCGCCCAGGATACTAACTGCCTGGTCACCAGCTACAAAGGCTCAGAGGGGACATCACCAGTCGGTGGCTGTAAGGAAAAGTTGCATTGGAGTGATGGGGAAAGCTTAACTTTTACACCAGGAGCCATGAACCTTTAGCTACAGCCCGGACTATAAATGTGTATTACCTGATTGTATAATAGTATATTCTCCAGCCATTGACTCAGGAACCCATGAAGGGGCCCCTAAAAATGGCCCTTCAGCAAATACTAACTTATACTGCAGAGAAGACACCAGAGTTGTCAGGGCACCGGTGTCGGATAATATCATAGCCGGGTGACACCAGCGTAAAAACCTGATTGCTAATTATTGTAACTCATGTGACTTAGTTCCCCTGTGAAGGTTTAATAGACGCCTCTTTCTTTGATACTTGATGCGGCTCGTCATCACCTGTTCGTTATGAATGCGGCTCCAGAGAAAAAACGCTGAGAATTTCTGCTATAATATAAAGTATTTTATGTTAACAAGCAAAAATGGTGAATACCGGGTCAGAGTATCTACGATGGTTTCTGTATATGATGTATATTGTATACAATGTCTTACCCTTTGGTCACAGTAGGGGGCGTTGTCCGATGCAGACATATCATAATATGGCGTTTGTATTGGCAGTGTTATGATCTCCTCTTCCGCTTTCACGGGGTCCAAGTGCACAACCTGTAGAGGTAATGCTATATAGTAACACGTATCCAGGTAATACCATGTAGTAACATGTATCCAGGTAATACCATATAGTAACACGCATCCAGGTAATACTATAGAGTTACACCCATAGGCGTAGCGTGAGAGGTTGCTGGGGTCGCCGTGGTGACCCGGCCCCTGCGCTTAGGGGGCCCCGAGGCTGCCCTCCGCCATACACATATGCACATTTAGTGGCTGGCCGCTCTGCAGCACGGCTCTGATCACCTGCAGGCAGAGCGGCCAGCCTGAGAGGAAGGAGGGAAGAGCAGAGGAAGGAGGAGAGAGGCAGTCACATGGGCCGTCAGGGACTGATCATGTGCTGCCCCCTCCCTCCTGCTGAACAGAAGCTGCTATGTCTGCCTGTGCTGCTGCAACATGGAAGAGAAGTGGTCTGGCCCCGGGGTATGTGTGTGTATCTATGTGTATCTATCTATCTATCTATCTATCTATCTATCTATCTATCATCTATTTATCTATCTATATATCTATCTATCTCCTATCTATCTATCTCATATCTATATCTATCATCTATTTATCTATCTATCCATCTCATATCTATCTATCTATCTATCTCCTATCTATCTATATCTATCTATCTATATCTATCTATCTATCTATCTATCTCCTATCTATCTATCTATCTATCTATCTATCTATCTATCTATCTCCTATCTATCTCCTATCTATCTATCTATATCCTATCTATCTATCTCCTATCTATCTATCTATCTATATCCTATCTATCTATCTCCTATCTATCTATCTATCTATCTATCTATCTATATCCTATCTATCTATCTATCTCCTATCTATCTCCTATCTAGCTATCTATATCCTATCTATCTATCTATCTCCTATCTATCTATCTATCTATCTATATCCTATCTATCTATCTATCTATCTATATCCTATCTATCTATCTATCTATCTCCTATCTATCTCCTATCTATCTATCTATCTATCTCCTATCTATCTATCTATCTCCTATCTATCTATCTATCTATCTATCATCTATTTATCTATCTATATATCTATCTATCTCCTATCTATCTATCTCATATCTATATCTATCATCTATTTATCTATCTATCCATCTCATATCTATATCTATCTATCTATCTCCTATCTATCTATATCTATCTATCTATCTATCTATCTATCTATCTATCTATCTATCTATCTATCTATCTATCTATCTATCTATCTATCTATCTATCTATCTATCTATCTATCTATCTATCTATCTATCTATCTATCTATCTATCTATCTATCTATCTCCCATCTATCTATCTATATCCTATCTATCTATCTATATCCTATCTATCTATCTATATCCTATCTATCTATCTATCTATCTATCTATCTATCTATCTATCTATCTATCTATCTATCTATCTATCTATCTATCTATCTATCTATCTATCTATATCCTATCTATCTATCTATCTATCTATCTCCTATCTATCTCCTATCTATCTATCTATCTATCTATCTATCTATATCCTATCTATCTATATCCTATCTATCTATCTATCTATCTATCTATCTATCTATCTATCTATCTATCTATCTATCTATCTCATATCTATATCTATCTATCTATCTATCTATCTATCTATCTATCTATCTCTGGTATAAGTTATACATCTCTCTGGATTTGCTGTATATAATTTCAAACTTTACAATTAAAAAACGCATCTAAACCACATGAAATTTCTAATAGTGTCGGCAGCTCCTTAATAATGTATGTGATCTTTAAATTCTGCATGCAGGTTTTTTATGTGTTTTTCTTAATTGTGGTTCTAAAGTACAACAAAAACATGACCCCCCTAAGGCCGCTCTCACACACGTGTTCAGAAAACACAGCTTGAAATCGTGGCATTTTTACCTGAATTTCGAGCAACGTTTTCGAACGCAGGTTACAGCGCTTTTTAATGCACCCCATCATTGTGAGGAGGTGTGTTAAGAACCACGAAAACACAAAAATAGATCAGACAGCTCTTGAAAAGCCCAGCGGTAGGGACACCTTGTTTGAGCGCCGGTTAGTACGGCGCTCGGGACACCGCGCTAATAGCGGTGAGTGTGAGAGTGGGCTGCGGGGCTACACACACATTTTCATGTAGTGCCGGAAATGCGTCATGTTTGGAAAGATTACGTCAAGGGGCTAGATCATGTATGCAGCATGAGTTAGGTATGGGTTCGGGGGAGTGTGGGGTACAGGCCCAAGGGGGGGCCCCGAGCTGAACTTTTGCACCTGGGCCCCTGAGCCTTTAGGTACGCCCCTGGTAACACGCATCCAGGTAATACGTCATACGCTGCAGCTGTCGTATTTGTTACATGAAGATCAGCACTTTCATAAGCACTTCATAAACTGAGGATGTTTTTATCTTTTCGGCACATTTTACCCGGCTGTCCACGGGCGATGCCGTATCCCGTGGTGAAGCTCTGCTGCAGGAGCCGCCGGCGAATCTCCGCCGGTCAGCCCTATCTAATAGACAGGCTGACCGTGGAGAATCGGGGCAATTCGGAGCATGCTGCAAATTGCCCGCCGTGAGCGGAGAATCGCAATGATTCTCTGCTCATGGACAGTGGGCCAGCGCTTTCCATAGCAATGCTACAGGAAGCGTCGGCCGGCGTGATTCGCTGGCGGTTTACTGCCGGTGAATAAACTGCCGTGGACAGGGGGCCTTAATCACTTTGTTTTGTTTTAGTTTAAACTACATAATTTGTATCTCTTTTCTGTAGATTTACTATTTTAGTTCCTTTATATCCAGAACGTCCAGAAAACACGGAAGAAGATAAAGAATTGGAGCGGTTTCCCATGAAAGTGATTATCTGCAGCCAGTGCATGTTCCGCGTTTTCGGTGATTGTGTCGGGGGTGGATGATGAGAACGGCCTCCTTTCATTCTTTCATCAGATGCACCAATGCTGAAATATCAATTCATGGTATGCAAATGACAGCAAATCCGTCCAATGAGTGGCTGATCTCCCGCAGCGGCCCGGGCGCGCTCCACCGTGGTCTGAGATGCTGTGCATTGCGAGCTCTGGGGGATCCAGCGCATGCACAGTGACCGATGCCCTCCAGGTCATACATTATGTCATGTGCGGGCACAGCATCCCAGCTGGTACCTCCCGAGTCACACTAGGGCATCCAGCGCATGCACGGGGCGTAGAGGGGGTACCTCCCTGTTTGGAGTTACCACCTTATTTGCTTTATACAGTTATTACAAATGACCCCCGATGTGACCCCTCAGGACTCCCGTTTAATGACACTCATACAGAAATTTGATATAAATGGAAACAGAAAAGCTTTTTTTTTTTTAAAGAGAAATGGAGGGTATCCTGTATCCTAAAAAGCTGATGATAGAGAAAAACTGCGGTCAATTCTGGATTCAGAAGCCAAAAGTTAGTAAAAAAACAAGTGGAAGTCAACAAAAACCGTGTTCACCTCTCTTCTTATTAATGTATGATTTTTTAACTATTTGGCGTGTAGGCATTGGGCGGAGCTCACTGTCCGGCTACGGGGCCCCCGGGGAGAGGCCTAAGGCCAGTTGTGAGACTGAGTGAGAGCAGGACGTCACGCCTGATGCTCCGCTCTTCAGGGTACAGATCCTCTGCCTGCGGTGCCCGCCGTATGGGTCCCACATAGAACAGGCCATCCTAAAGAAGAGACTGCTGGCATTCCATTAATATTCCGATAGCTCGGCCGCTCCTGGAATGCCGTACTTGTGGATTCCGCTACCTCGATTTCGGTATGCTGCCTTGTCCTGAGACTAGCGTTGTACTCCGTCTGGGAAGTAACTCACCAGCCACACTGTGGCAATTCCATTCTTGACAGTTAAGTGTTCTGAGAAAGCGACCTTGTCTTCGGGGTTTCTTCGTCTGCTAGTGTTGTCAGTCATTGTGGACCCCACCTGTTGTCCACTTACGTCTGCCCTACATGTGTCCTATTGTGGGGACTCCTGGAACACCTTGTCCCTGTGCCCAACCACCTGCTGTCCCCATTCTCACTCCTGACCATCCAACCCATTCCTGGACTATGTTATAGCGGCATCCCTTATGATGTGGATGGCAAGTAGAGAGTCGCTGCACGTGCGCCAGGGACCCTAATGCAGGAGCAGAGAGTCTTGAAATGCACAGCGCCTCTGATGGTCATGTTCTAGACCGATAGAGGTGGAGAGCGCCTGGAGCACCACAGAAGATGATCCGACCATTGGACAGATTTGCTGTTATTTGCATACTGTGAAGGAAGCGCAGCAAGCGGGTTATTTTGGCATTGGAGCATATGATGAAAAAAATGAAAGGCGCCCTTGTCACCCTCCCCCTGGGGCGCATCCTATAACACAAGTTTACTTACACTCGTAAAATCCACTAACACACTTCATGTAAACGGGTTTTCTGGGCCAAAATTATTGATGACCTGTTCTTAAGATCGGTCACCAATAGTTAATCGCTGGGGACCCATTGCTTATGATCCCCAGTGATCAGCTGATCGTCGGGTCCACTGTCCTAGGGGTCAGGATGGGAAGTGCCATAAGTTGGCTTCATTCCCATTGGCCGGAGTCAGAGGTGGAATTGACAGAAGAGTAATAGCTGGCTTCAGTTCCCATCCCGACCCCTATGATGCACGTCCGACCCACTGCAGTGACAGCCGTCCAGGCAATCCGCACATCACCGGGACGACGAGCGGTGGGTCCCCGGGGATTAACTATTGACGACCATTGTGTCTGAATAAATGAGGTCTATGTATCTGCTATGTTCATCATTCTGAAATGGTTCTATAAAGCTTCCAGTTAGGCTCTAATCACAGCTGCGTTCAGCGTTTCCTTTCCATTTCCCACTGATTTCAGCGGGGTCCAGCGGTGCCTCGGGGGGGTCTCAGTTGGTGTCTCTTCCATCAGGTTTCCTTTTTTGTTTCTTCCATTACAATAAACCTTGTAACCCTGACAGAAGGTCGCGGTCGCTCTTTATTACTTATTTCTTTGTGGTCCGTGGAGACCGGATGCAGAAGTAAAGCCTTCTGTTTGTAGCCATCTTTTCCTGCGTTGAACGGATTCTTTTTTCTCCTGCGCAGTTTACTGGATCCCAAACTGATTCCAATGGAGTCTCATGTTTCCACTTTAACATCTGTCCAACTGATCCACCAAAAAAACAGAAACCTTAGTTTCCACTTGTTTCAGTTTTGTATCCATTTTAATCTGTTTATGGGATTATAGACGGATCTGAGCTGCAGATGTGATCTGAGCCTTGAAGGGGTTTTAGGTCCACCCATTGGAGGAAAGCAAGCAGGATTCTAATGTTTCTGAATAAGTTTGCAGTAGTGTTTCTGCGCTGATCAACGTCCCCCCAACCATCACAGGATCTGACTCTTTCATTTTCTGTCTTTCCAATGATATTATGCAATGATGTGGCGAAGTTCCATTCCTGTCCATGGCTTCCAATGTCTGGCTTGAAGACGGATCATAGGGACAGATGGATAGGACCGGAGCATGCGCAGTCTCGCTTCATGTTGTTGGAGCTGCTCATGCTCACTCTGCTAGCTCACGGCTACTTCAGCTGCGCACCTCTACTGGGACAGAGTGATAAGTAACTGTATGGGTATTTGGATGGCCTATTCTTAGTATCAGATCAGTGTGGACCCCTGGCATCCCACCAGCTGGCCACTTGGTCATTTTGCAGTGCCTTTGGCTTGTATTACCGATCTTTGTAGTTCAGTCCTATTCAAGGAAATAGGACTGGGCTGCAGTACCAAGCATAGCCACAACAAAATGAATGGCACTATGGCTAGTAAATAATGAAGAGGCTGCAGTGCGCCTGCGTGACATGGCTCCTTTAATTATCTGATCAATGGAGCTGCCAGAAATCAGATCTCTTAAGGACTGGCCATCCGCCATCAATATTAGTCCTGGAAAATGTCTTTAAGCAGCAGGACCCATGCCGGCCAAACAGCCTCAGCCAATGATTTCAGTTAGTTCCCATAATACTTCTTTTATTCTATGCATGTAACATATGGGACGTCATCCGCTCATACAGGACGGCCCCCAGTCTGCTTCTAGATACCGGGGTGACGACTTACCTGGATATCGTGAGCTGTTAGATGCATCTTTGTCTCCGATTTCTTCTTTGGTGGAGGAGCCGGCTTATGAGATGGCGGGAGATCCACCCTGAAGGGAACAAAGTGACACGTTGCTGATGGAAGATCAGATCCACAAGGCTTTACTACATTGGCCAAATATCCTAGAACCCAAATCACCAAATCACGGAAACGTCTCACTAATCTTATATCCAGGATTAGAGAAAGGTGTCGGCTTTCTTCCACAACAGCTCCACATCTGCCCATTGGTTGTGTGCGGTATTGCAGCTAATCTTCATTGAGTGGATGGGACTGAGCTACAGTAACGCGCAAAACCCATAAGACGGGCGTGTCGCAGCAGTTGGAAAACTGCATGAAGACGTAAATGCACGTCAAATTACGTCCTATGATGGATGGCGTGGACTAAGGAGCTGAGCCTGCGCCATTCACAGCGGAGCTGACTGGGACTGACAGCAGGGATCGCCAAGTAACCGCAGAGGGTTGACGAATTGCTATGGCCTGTGATTGCTTATAATAGCAATAATACATTGCAGTACAGAAGTGTATTATCAGAGTGATCATAGCATGACCGGTTCAAGTCCCCTACAAG
The DNA here is from genome assembly GCF_035609145.1 of Eleutherodactylus coqui. Classification (NCBI taxonomy): domain Eukaryota; kingdom Metazoa; phylum Chordata; class Amphibia; order Anura; family Eleutherodactylidae; genus Eleutherodactylus; species Eleutherodactylus coqui. The sequence goes on along the minus strand of NC_089842.1, from coordinate 5,968,295 downwards.
GACATAAAAAGTGCCGGAAAAGAAATGTTAAAAAAAAAGCAGCCAAAATGTTCTCTTGTTCATTTCACATCCCAAAAATACACACTAAGGGCTTATTCACATAAACGTATATCGGCTGGCTTTTTCACGGCCGTCCGATATACGCTACCATCTAATGCATTGGGTTCACACAGGCGTATTCCCACGGCGTAAAAGTGCCCAGCCGGGCCAATATACTGCCTGACTACGGCCGCTGCCATAGACTCCTATGGGAGCGAATGACAGCGGCCGCAGAGGGGAGGTGGGAGGGAGTTTAGCAGCCTGACTGCTAAACTCCCTCCCCCTTCTCTCCTCCGGCTGTTTGCAATAAGAGTGGGTGGGGTGGAACTAAGGTCCATCCCCTCCAATTGATGGCTATGGACAAGGGGCGGTAAGGGGGTGGGAGCCTTGCTCCACTCCGTCCCACCCCCTCCCATTGCAAACAGCTGGAGCGGAGGAGAAGGGGGGGGGGACAATTTAGCAGAGCTAAGCTGTCTCTCCCCGCCTAAGGCTGGATTTACACAGACTTATGTATTTTTACGTTCGCCCACTGGGGACGTAAAAAAAAAACGTGAACAGACGCACAGATCTAATGTCCCCCCATCCACCCCCCTCCGAGACCGCAATGCCGTTGGGCGGGGGAGGCAGTTTAGCTCTGCTAAGCTGTCTTCCCCTACCTTCCCCCTTGCCAGCTTTCTGCAAGCGAAGGGGGCCGGAGCTAGTGTGCAAAGCTCTTGCCCCTTCTCTGCCCCTTGTCAGCAGCCAGCAATGGGAGGGGGTGGAAGCTTAGCAACTAGTTCACGCCCTGTCCGCCCCCTCCTATTGTAAACAGCCAGCAAGGGGCGGAGAGGAGAAGAGAAGGGGGAGGGAGTTTAGCAGTCACGCTGCTAAACCGTTCTCCGGCAGCTACCATAGGCTCCCATAGGAGGCTATGCAGCTGCCGCTGGCGTAAAAGCGCCCGGCTGAAATGTGCTATCTTGGCCGGCCAAGCGCTTTTACGCCACAGGAATACGCCCATGTGCACTGTGTAAACCAGTGCATCAGAGGGGCAGCGTATATCGGCCGGGCGTGAAAGTGCAGCCGATATACGCTCATGTGAAATAAGCTGTATGTTCCCCAAAATAATACCAATAAATACTACAGCTCATCACGTAAAAGAAAAGCCCCCATAGAGCTCCGTCCATGGACAAATAAGAGTCAGGGCTTCTACCTGCTAGCAGTTTTTTCTAACGCTGCGATATCACTGCATTCTTTTTCAACGGGTCTTTCTAATGTTAAAATCACATCGCACAAAAATCACAAAAGCAAAAACGTGCGATTTTTGTGCGATACGATTTTAATATTAGAAAAACCCGTTGAAAAAAACGCAGTGATATCGCAGCGTTAAAAAAACCCGCTGGCGGGTAGAAGCCCTTATAGGACATGGAGCACAGCGATTTAAAACATAATTAAATATGCGCATGTATTTTATTTGTGGAAGTGGAAAAATATTAAGAGAAATATAATTTAGGTTTGTCATAATGATGCAGACCCCCAGGGAAAACGTCACTTAGGGCTAATTATAGCGACAAACCCCCGCACTATATCCCCAAACCATGATGTCCCCTCCACTATATCCCCGAACCATGATGTCCCCTCCACTATATCCCCAAACCATGATGTCCCCTCCACTATATCCCCAAACCATGATGTCCCCTCCACTATATTCCCAAACCAAGATGTCCCCTCCACTATATCCCCGAACCATGATGTGCCTTCCACTATATTCCTGAACCATGATGTCCCCTCCACTATATCCCCGAACCATGATGTGCCTTCCACTATATTCCCAAACCATGATGTCCCCTCCACTATATCCCCGAACCATGATGTGCCTTCCACTATATTCCTGAACCATGATGTCCCCTCCACTATATCCCCGAACCATGATGTCCCCTCCACTATATCCCCCAACCATGATGTGCCTTCCACTATATTCCTGAACCATGATGTCCCCTCCACTATATTCCTGAACCATGATGTCCCCTCCACTATATTCCCGAACCATGATGTCCCCTCCACTATATCCCCGAACCATGATGTGCCTTCCACTATATCCACAAACCATGATGTCCCCTCCACTATATTCCCGAACCATGATGTGCCTTCCACTATATCCCCAAACCATGATGTCCCCTCCACTATATCCCCGAACCATGATGTCCCCTCCACTATATCCCCAAACCATGATGTCCCCTCCACTATATTCCCGAACCATGATGTGCCTTCCACTATATTCCTGAACCATGATGTCCCCTCCACTATATCCCCGAACCATGATGTCCCCTCCACTATATCCCCAAACCATGATGTCCCCTCCACTATATTCCCGAACCATGATGTGCCTTCCACTATATCCCCAAACCATGATGTCCCCTCCACTATATTCCCGAACCATGATGTGCCTTCCACTATATTCCTGAACCATGATGTCCCCTCCACTATATTCCTGAACCATGATGTCCCCTCCACTATATCCCCGAACCATGATGTCCCCTCCACTATATTCCTGAACCATGATGTCTCCTCCACTATATTCCCGAACCATGATGTGCCTTCCACTATATTCCTGAACCATGATGTCCCCTCCACTATATTCCTGAACCATGATGTCCCCTCCACTATATCCGAGAACTATGATGTCCCCTGTAGGAAGCAGACAGCTCTGTTCCCATTGCAGTGGTCAGGCTTGGTATTACAGGCAAAGTTCCCATTGAAGTGAATGGGAGCTTTGCTTGTAATACCAACCCTGGCTACTTCAGTGAGAATGAAGCTGTCTACTTCTTGCAGGAATCAGCTCAGTGTACAAGTGTCCTGACTCAACAAACAGCTGATCAGCGTGGCCAATGGACGTTTGCTGATCTACAATTTATCGCCCATCTTGAATATAGACAATCAACATTTTTACTGAGAGCTCTAATAACCCGGATACAATGTACGAGACAGAGATGTGTATAGGGCAACACAAAAAGCAATGCAGAACACTATGGTGCAATGGTGTAACACTCACATATCACTGTCTGTATCAGATCGCTGTTTCTGCTTTTTTCTTCTCACCAGAAATGCGCTCACTGCTGCGGTGATGATAAGAAGCGCTGCCACCACGCCCCCGAGGATCCCAAGAAGACTTCCGGACAGCCCCTGAGGTAGAGGTTTATCTGAAACAACCAGCATTGAGACAGTTAGAAAATCATATGGTAGCAAACATGCCAGAGCTCATCAAACCACTATCACTCCCACTAGGACACCGGTTCATGGAATTAACCCCAGCAGTCCTGGACAAGCTCTGTTCCTCCTTATTCTACTTCACACGGCTGTAGCTCTGGTTCTTTTAGGGCTGCTAACAGGCTTATGGTGGCACCTTAAAATTTAGATTTGGTAGCCCTAACAGAACCAGAGCTCCAGCTGTATGGATTGGGGTCGGGAATAGTGAGTCTACATTAGTCATATCAGTCAGGCTACATTCATATACGACGGAATCTCGTGCAAGTTTTGTGTGTCGTGGGACGCACAAATCTGACGCGAATATGAGCTCCATTCTTTTGAATAGAGTCACACACGAGTGGTGCTGCAAGGTGAAAAAGTTGCTGCATTTCCTCTTCTTTTGCCTCCCTCAGAACGCATCGCCCATTGTCTTCATTGGTAGAGTCAAACACTTTGTATAGCCTGGGATGTGATGTCTGCCATTGAAATCAATGAGAAACACTTGTCGATCCTCCAACGAATGTGAAAAGAGCAAATTAAAAAAAACCTTCTCCCCCTTACACAAGGCTTTAAAAAAGGGAAAAAAACAGGAAAAACTACATATAATTATTATCGCCACGTCCATAACAACCCGGATAAGAATGGAGTAATTAACCAGAGCCAGCATGGGTCTGTAACAAACAAGTCATGCCAGACGGATCTAATTTCCTTCTATGACAGAATCACCGACTGGGTTGATCAGGAAAATGTGGTGGATATAGGATATCTTGACTTTAGTAAAGCATTTGGCAAAGTATCTCATACCAGACTTATTGAGAAAATGACCAAATATGGGATTGACAAGACAACTGTTAGGGCCCCTGTCCAAAGGCAGTGATTTAGACGGCGGTAAACCACCAACAATTTCATATCTATCTATCTTTTGATCATCTATCTCTGTCATATCTATTTATCTATCTATTAATCTATCTATCCTATATCTGTCTATCTATCTATCTATCTATCTATCTGTCTCATATCTATCTATCTGTCCATGCTATATCCCTCTATCTCATATCTCTCTATCTCCTATCTATCTATCTATCTATCTCTCTATCTCCTATCTATCTATCTATCTATCTCATATCTATCTATCTATCTCTCTATCTCCTATCTATCTATCGATCTATCTATCTCATATCTATCTATCTATCTATCTATCTATCTATCTATCTATCTATCTATCTATCTCCTATCTATCTATCTATCTATCTCATATCTATCTCATATCTATCTCTCTATCTCCTATCTATCTACCTATCTATCTATCTATCTATCTATCTATCTATCTATCTATCTATACCTATCTATCTCCTATCTATCTCCTATCTATCTATCTCATATCTATCTATCTATCTATCTATCTATCTATCTAAAACTATCCATGACCTTTTCACCACTAAACGCTTGAACTTGCTCGCCCTCACGGAAACCTGGATACAGCAGTCCGATTCCACCTCCCCCGCTGCATTGTCCTATGATGGCCTGCAGTTCTCCCATACCCCCAGATCGGATGACAGACGCGGCGGAGGAGTAGGCATCATCCTCTCCCCAAACTGTACCTTCCAGGTCATTCCCTCAGCTCCCTCGCTTACCTTTCACTCCTTCGAAGTCCACACCCTGCGACTCTTCCGCCCACTGCCGCTGCGTGTCGCAGTTATTTACCGCCCCCCAGGTCCTACCCGCCTGTTCCTAGACCACTTTGCTGCCTGGCTCCCCCACTTCCTATCCTGTGAAATCCCAACCCTCATCCTTGGTGATTTCAACATTCCTACTAACGACTCTAGCTCCTCATCTGCCTCCCGGCTCTTAACACTTACCTCCTCCCTTGGCCTATCGCTAATCTCCGACTCCCCCACTCATAGAGATGGTAACACTCTCGATTTAGTTTTCCTCCGTCTCTGCTCTGCTTCTCACTTTACTAACTCCCCACTTCCACTCTCGGATCACAACCTTCTCTCTTTCTCCATCAGGCACCCTAGCATCTCTCCTGACCCTCCTATCTATCGCACCTCTAGGAACCTCCAGTCTGTCCGCACTAAACAGTTTGCCGAAGCTATTCAGTCCTCCCTATCGCCCATCTCTCGCCTCCCCTGCCCTAACCTGGCAGCCGAATACTACCACACCACCCTCTGCCGTGCCCTGGATGAAGTGGCACCGCCCGTGACGCGAGCTGTCAAACGCAGACCACGGCAACCCTGGCTCACGTCCCAAACACGCTTCATCCGGCGGTGCTCTAGGTGCGCCGAGCGGCTGTGGAGAAAGTCAAAGCTGCCAGCAGACTTCATCCACTTCAAATTCATGCTTAAAATGTATAACCTAGCCCTTCACCATGCCAAACAAGTTTACTTCACCTCCCTTGTCTCCTCACTATCCCACAACCCCAAACAACTCTTTGAGACCTTTCACTCCCTCCTCAGCCCCAAGGAACAGGCCCCTGTGACAGACCTGACTGCTGGAGAACTAGCTGCGTATTTCAAAGAAAAAATCGACCACATTCGAAAAGAAATCTCTGAAAGCTGCATGGTTAGCCCTGATCCCAGCTTCATCAGCACTGCATCCAGCACCTACTCACTATCTACGCTAGAACCAACGACAGAGGAAGAAGTCTCCAGGCTCCTTTCCACTGCCCGCCCTACCACCTGCGCCAGCGACCCTCTCCCCTCTCACCTCCTCCGCTCCCTTTCCCCAGCTCTCATTACTCACCTCACCACAATCTGCAACCTCTCCCTAACCTCTGGCACTTTTCCCTCCTCATTCAAACACTCCATTATATCCCCTCTGCTTAAAAAACCAACCTTGGACCCGACTAATGCTGCTAACTACCGACCCGTCTCAAACCTCCCCTTTATCTCCAAATTACTGGAACGCCTGGTCTACTCCCGGCTTACTCGCTTTCTCTCTGACAACTCACTCCTTGACCCCCTCCAGTCTGGTTTCCGCTCTCTACACTCGACCGAAACTGCCCTTACAAAAGTAACAAATGACCTGATGACTGCAAAGTCGAGAGGTGATTACTCTCTACTAATCCTCCTTGACCTGTCTGCTGCATTTGACACTGTCGACCATAATCTCCTTCTCACTATGCTCCGCTCTATTGGTCTAAAGGATACTGCTCTCTCCTGGTTCTCCTCCTACCTCTCTGACCGCTCTTTCAGTGTTTCCTTTGCTGGTTCTATCTCTGCTCCACTTCCTCTCGCTGTCGGGGTACCCCAGGGCTCAGTCCTTGGTCCCCTTCTTTTCTCTATCTATACTGCCCCAATTGGACAAACCATCCACAGATTCGGCCTCCAATACCATCTCTATGCTGACGACACCCAACTATACACCTCCTCCCGTGAGATCTCTGGACCATTCCTCCAAAATATCACCGACTGTCTGTCCGCTGTCTCTAACACTATGTCCTCCCTTTTTCTCAAACTAAACCTCTCTAAAACTGACCTCCTTGTCTTTCCACCTTCTAACCGACCTCCTCTCAACATCTCCATTCCAGTGTCTGGCACCATCATAACCCCCCGACGGCATGCCCGATGCCTTGGGGTCACACTGGACTCTGACCTCTCCTTTGCCCCCCATATCCAATCTCTGGCCCAAACATGCCACATGCACCTCAAAAATATTGCTAAAATACGTCCGTTCCTAACCACGGACACGCTAAAGACGCTCGTGGTTGCGCTCATCCACTCCCGGCTTGACTATTGCAACTCGCTACTCATCGGCCTCCCCCGCACTAGACTCGCTCCGCTCCAATCCATACTAAATGCAGCAGCTAGACTCATTTTTCTATCCAGCCGTTACTCAGACGCCTCTGCATTATGCCAGTCGCTGCATTGGCTGCCCATCCACTGCAGAACTAAATTTAAACTCCTCTACCTCACTCACAAAGCTCTGCATGGCGCTGCGCCACCATACATCGCCTCCCTACTGTCAGTACACCACCCAGCCCGCTCACTCCGATCGGCAAACACACTCAGACTAAACACCCCTGTAATACGAACCTCTCATGCTCGCCTACAGGACTTCACTAGAGCAGCACCCATCCTCTGGAATGCTCTACCCCAAGGCATCCGGACAATTCCCGATGCACGAAATTTCAGACGTGCCTTAAAAACGCACCTCTTCAGGGAAGCATACCAAATCTCCTGACCTAGTCCCTCGCCCCTCCCTATGGTGCTCCACCCTGGTTGCCTTCTGATAAATGATCTGTACATAATATTTCCTATTGCCTGTGTTCCCCACCCCCTGCACCTCCTGTACCACCCCCAACCCATTTGTGTCTAACCCAATGTACCTCACATTGTAATTGTTGTATTGTTTTGCATTTATCCATGCCTGAAAGCGCTGCGGAATAAGTTGGCGCCATACAAATAAAGATTATTATTATTATATTATTATCTCATATCTATCTATCTATCTATCTATCTATCTATCTCCTATCATATCTATTTCACATCTATCTATTTTATATCTGTCTATCTATTTCCTATCTCTCTATCTCATATCTATCTGTATTAATTCTATCTAGCTCATATTTATCTATATTTCTCATATCTATCTATCTATCTATCCATTTCATATCTATCTATCTCATATCTATCTTTCTATCTATCTCCTATCTATCTATCTGTCTATCTATCTATCTATCTATCTCATATCTATCTATTTCCTATCTATCTATCTATCTCATATCTATCTATCTATCTATCTATTTATTTCCCATCTATCTCATATCTATCTGTATTAATTCTATATACCTCATATTTATCTATCATCTATCTATATCTCTCATATCTATCTATCTATCTATCTAAACATTTTATCTATCTATTATTTATCTATCTATCTTACATCTATCTATCTCATATCTATCTATCTATCTATACATCTATCAATCTATCTCATATCTATATCTCTATCTATCTATCTCATATCTATCTATCTATCTCATATCTATATCTCTATCTATCTATCTATCTATCTATCTCATATCTATCTATCTATCTATCTATCTATCTATCTATCTATCTATCTTCTATCTATCTATCTCATATCTATCTATCTATCTCATATCTATATCTCTATCTATCTATCTGATATCTACTTATCTTATATCTATCTATTAGAGATGAGCGAGCACGTTCCGTAAAGGCAGATATTTGAAAGTGCATCGCTGTTCTCTAGTATCTACATACTCGTACGAACAATTGCAGGTGAGCTGTGGGGGCGGAGCGGAGGGGAGAGAGAGAGAGAGATAGAGCTCATCTCTACTATCTATCTATCTATCTATCTATCATCTATTTCATATCTATCTGTCTCATATCCATCTATCTATCTATTTCATATCTATCTTTCTATCATCTTTCTATCGATCCCATATCTATCTATCTCCTATCTATCTATCTCATATCTATCTATCTATCTATCTATCTATCTATCTCATATCTATCTGTCTATCTATTTATCTCACATTTGTCTATTTATCTCATATCTATCTATCTGTCCATTTCATATCTATTTATCTCATATCTATCTCATATCTATATCTATCTATCTATCTATCTATCTATCTATCTATCTATCTATCTATCTCATATCTATCTATTTATCTCATATTTGTCTATTTATCTCCTATCTATCTATCTATCTTTCTATCTATCTCATATCTGTCTATCTGTTTATCTCATATTTGTCTATTTATCTCATATCTATCTATCTGTCCATGTCATATCTATCTATCTATCTATCTATCTATCTATCAATCATCTGTCTTATATCTATCTATCTATGTATCTCATATCTATCTATCAATCATCTGTCTTATATCTATCTATCTATGTATCTCATATCTATCTAACTATCTATCTCATATCTATGCATGTATCTATCTATCTTTCCATCTATCTATCTATCTCATATCTATCTATCTCATATCTATCTAACTATCTGTCTGTCTATCTATCTATCTTATATCTATCTATCTCATATCTATCTATCTATCTATCTATCTATCTATCTCATATCTATCTATCTCTCTATCTATCTCATATCTATCTTCTATCTATCTATCTATCTATCTATCTATCTATCTATCTATCTATCTCATATCTATCTATCTATCTATCTATCTCCTATCTATCTATCTATCTCTCTATCTATCTCATATCTATCTTCTATCTATCTATCTATCTATCTCATATCTATCTATCTATCTCATATCTATCTATCTATCTCATATCTATCTATCTATCTATCTATCTATCTTCTATCTATCTCCTATCTATCTATCTATCTATCTATCTATCTATCTATTTATCTTCTATCTATCCTCTATCTATCTATCTATCTATCTATCTATCTCACATTTGTCTATTTATCTCATATTTGTCTATTTATCTCATATCTATCTATCTGTCCATTTCATATCTATTTATCTCATATCTATCTCATATCTATATCTATCTATCTATCTCATATCTATCTATTTATCTCATATTTGTCTATTTATCTCCTATCTATCTATCTTTCTATCTATCTCATATCTGTCTATCTATTTATGTCATATTTGTCTATTTATCTCATATCTATCTATCTATCTATCTATCTATCTATCTATCTATCTATCTATCTATCTATCAATCATCTGTCTTATATCTATCTATCTATGTATCTCATATCTATCTATCAATCATCTGTCTTATATCTATCTATCTCACTCACTCATATCTATCTAACTATCTATCTCATATCTATGCATGTATCTATCTATCTTTCCATCTATCTATCTATCTATCTATCTATCTATCTCATATCTATCTATCTCATATCTATCTATCTCATATCTATCTAACTATCTGTCTGTCTATCTATCTATCTTATATCTATCTATCTCATATCTATCTATCTATCTATCTCATATCTATCTATCTCTCTATCTATCTCATATCTATCTTCTATCTATCTATCTATCTATCTATCTATCTATCTCATATCTATCTATCTATCTATCTCCTATCTATCTATCTATCTATCTATCTATCTCATATCTATCTTCTATCTATCTATCTATCTCATATCTATCTATCTATCTCATATCTATCTATCTCATATCTATCTATCTATCTATCTTCTATCTATCTCCTATCTATCTATCTATCTATCTATTTATCTTCTATCTATCCTCTATCTATCTATCTATCTATCTATCTATCTATCTATCTCACTATCTATCTCATATCTATCTTCTATCTATCTATCTATCTATCTATCTCATATCTATCTATCTATCTATCTATCTATCTATCTCCTATCTATCTATCTATCTATCTATCTCTCTATCTATCTCATATCTATCTTCTATCTATCTATCTATCTATCTCATATCTATCTATCTATCTCATATCTATCTATCTCATATCTATCTATCTATCTTCTATCTATCTATCTATCTATCTATCTATCTATCTATCTATCTATCTATTTATCTTCTATCTATCCTCTATCTATCTATCTATCTATCTCACTATCTATCTCATATCTATCTATCTCATATCTATCTATCTATCTATCTTCTATCTATCTCCTATCTA